>NW_022589705.1:5849624-5972751 GCF_004348235.1 Phoca vitulina
TGTAGCAGGAGGGGAAGAATGAAGGGGGGGAAATTGGAGGGGGAGAAGAACCATGAGAGACAATGGACTCTGAAAAACAAACTGAGGGTCCTAGAGGGGAGGGGGGTGGGAGGATGGGTTAGCCTGGTGATGGGTATTGAGGAGGGCACGTTCTGCATGGAGCACTGGGTGTTATGCACAAACAATGAATCATGGAACACTATATCTAAAACTAATGATGTAATGTATGGGGATTAACATAACAATAAAAAAAATTTAAAAAAAAATACATTCTTCAGTTTCTTTCTTAAGAAGGCAGGGCACTGGGGAAAATTACTAAACAAGTGACCCGAAAGGTCAGAATACAATTCATCTTCATCATAGGACTGGCCCAGACTATTCTTCACCTGTAAGCAACTGTAGGATTACAACTAGACCCCAGGTAGTCAAGCTAGGGGTCCATGGGGGAGGAGTCCCTTGCTGCTAGTCCTGTGGAGATACATACACAGTGGTACCCACATAACTCTTGGGAACAAATACAGTGAGGGAGATACCATGGGGCAGTGGGATCTTTGAGCTCCTGCCTTACCTCTTTGGTCAAGTGTTTCTTCTGATTGGCCAGAAACCTCCCAAAGGATACAATCAGTGCCCTTTTTTCTCAGAAAGCTCAAAGCACAAATAAAAACCCTCTTCCACCATTATAAAATGGCTTGCATATATTGAACGTTGAGGATATATGTTTGATGAATGCATGGCAAATTAAATAACTGAGTGAATTTTTTGAGTTAAGAGAAAAGAAACAGCTTTATCTGAAGAGGGTGAAGAGAACTTCACTATTTACACAGCATGCTTGTGGCATTAGGGAGGCAGAGTGAGATTAGAAAGGTGATAGCAGTCTCATGAAAAGAGAACTTTGGCCTGGCTGTTATTCCACCACTGATGACTACATTCATGTCCTCGGATGCAGTACTGATCTCTAGAATTGCCATATTTTTATCTGGACGTAGATAACACAAAGCAGTATATACTTGTACTATTGAGGCCTGAGTCACAGAGGCATCCAGAAAGATCTCCCATAAACTATCCTTCGTCACTACTCACAAAAGCATTCATTCATTCAACCAGCAAACGTTTATGATGTGCACGTTATATGCCAGGCATTTGTTCTAGGTGTGAACAACTGTTCTGGGTGTCAGAGTTAAACAAGAAAGACCAGTCCAGATCCACATTTATGGGGGGAGGTAAATATACAAGCATATGAATACAACCAGATAGCAATAAGTACTATAGAAATGAAGACAGGATGATGTAACAGAAAATAACTCAGTGGTTTCTTCCAGTGGGGTGTTCAAGAAAGTCCTCTCTGAGGAAGTGGCATTGAAGTTGAGATCTGCATGACAAGCAGGCACCAGACATAGGAAAATCAGAGGCCATAGGGAAGCCTAAGTGCCCCGAGGCATGTTTATGAAACAGAGAGGATATGCCAGAGTCGCGGGAGCACGGTAGGTGACAGGAAAATGGTGTGAGCTAAGGGTCAGGTAAGGAAGCCTTGTAGGAGTTTGGGTTTTAATTGAAAAGCCATGGAAGAGCTTTGAGCAAGACATTGTGCATCATGGGGCACCTGGATGGCTCAGTCTGTTGAGCATCCAACTCTTGATTTTGGCTCAGGTCATGATCTCAGGGTGGGAAAGAACTCCATGTCAGGCTCCACGCTGTGGAGCCTGCTTAAGATTCTCTCTCTCTCTCTCTCTCCCTCTACCCCTACCCCCCATGCCCTCCCCCACCACTGGCACCGGCATACACTCTTTGCCTCTAAAAAAACAAAGACATTGTGCATCTGATTTGTGTATGAAAAATGGAGAAAGAGGTTGAAAGCAAGAGTGAAAACAGGAAGACCAGCAAACAAACTACTGCTGTAACCTTGATGAGAGACAGAAATTACAGCGGTAGCAGTGGAGAAGAAAGGAGTGGACCGATTTTGTTATACTTTTCAGTAGGTTTCTGATGTTCAAGATGTTGGCTTTAGCTAGTGGATGAACACTGAGACCATTTACAGAAATGAGAAAGACATGGGAATAGCAGATTTTGAGGTAAAACTCAAAAGATCTGTTTTGTCCCGGTCAGGTTGGAGAGGCAATGGTGATGTTGTGTAGACAGTTGGAAATGAGCCCAGAATTTTCAGGTAAAGATCAGGTTTGCAAGTCACAAGTGTAAATTGGCAGGACATGGGTGTGGTTCAGTGTACTCTTTCATTAAAGTCCTTTCATTAAGGTGTCAAATGATAAAATGAATGAGTAGTCGTACAAAGAGTAAAGAACACTAACTCAGCCTTATAAAACCAGCAGCATCTGTCACTCAGCAAGTCACTTCTTTGTCTGTGAAATGGAGTTAGTGGGGATCTCTACCAGGAAAGGTTGTTTTAGGACCAAAGGAGCCAACATTTGCAAAAGCACCTAGTAGGGTCTCCTGCACAACATAGGCCTCTTTCAGCAAGTGGCTGTCTGCCCTATTCAATCTGAAAAGTCTGCTAGAAAAATGCAAGAGAAAGTACAGGGACCACCCTCTGAAGGAGTCTGCCCCATGCCTCACAGGCCCTTTTGTTGACAGCTTTGGTGAAGGCAGAATCAACACTGTGCAGAGCCCTCACTTGAATCCTAAATCAGCTGCTTCTGGGAAAAAAAACAGTGATGAATTTCTTGACAGCCATGCTATTTGCCAGCTGATAACGTATTTTTCACAGATTATTAGACTTGAGCCAAGCAACAGTAAAAACGCATTCTACAAGTATTATTATTGCTTCTGAGTGGAGTTTTGTTTTAGTTTTCTCTCTCTCTCTCTCTCTTTTTTTTTTCTTTAAGAAAGTGCCTGCACGGAGCCTATTTTGGGGGCTGACTTGAGTTGTTTTCCTGGCTGCACTCCAGGGAGCTTCATAGCAAGGGTTGCTCAAGCTGCAGATAGTGGTTTTGTGGGCTATTTGTTGCTGCTTTTAAGTGCCCAAAAGACCTCTCATTCCCATGTCTTCCTAGTTCAAAAAGGAGGTGCAGGACTCCTGACCACTAACAACGAGTGTAGATCCTCTGAAATCAAGGGGATGGGGGGGGAGGGGGAAGGGCTACTACTTAAGTCCATGGTCATCTGCTCTCTTCTCATGACAGTGGCAATTCTGCACTGGACCTGCTCCAGGATCCTGGTGGGAAAATCTGTAGATGAACTACCACAGCAAACAGCACCCTTGGGGAATGTTCTTGTGGTGTTTCTGTCATAAAGGGGCCCTTTGCACTCAAGAGGTTTCTACAGAGGACACCATCCCAGCATGGTGTGTCACGAAGAGGGCACGGAGCACGGGTCTGCTGTGAACAGCCCAGGCCCTCCACACAGGAGGTGGAGGCAGGGCTGTTGCCAGAAGGCCAGGGCCATGGCGGGCCTGGACAGCCTGCAGAGACTGTTCGTTGACCAGCTCAAGTGGTTCTTAATTCTGGGTGAATAAATTAAGCCTTTACCTGGAGGCTTCTCCTGGAAGCACTGGTACCAGTCCCCACTCTGAATTTGCTGGCAACATTATAACCTCCCCGGAGCTTCTGCCTGAATGGAGAACTCTTTCCCCGGAACTCTTTAGGAATGGGTCAGTTTAGGCCAGAAGGTGGATGTCTCCTGCTGGCAGCAAGTGGGGTAACAAGGAATAGGCAGGAATTCAGGAGCCTAACCAAAGCCAAGAGTTCTGTGAGCTTCGTCCTGGTAAAGCATGCCCCTCTCAAGTTCCCCTGCTTTCACCAACATTTTGTCAAGAACACAGAATTACTGCTCAGGTAATCCCATGAATGACAGAGGTCCTGACCCATTCACGCATAGGAAGGGAAGGAATTCTTTATCTTACATTTCCACACTGTGTGTTGCCCTCGGCGAGCCTCCCTGACCACAGGGAATGTCTGTCAGGCAACAGGGTAAAATGGAAAGGGGGAGATCTCGATTCAGGGACTGGATCTGACTCTGGGTTTCTCTGAGCAAACTTCATTCAGTTATCCAACAGATATAGATTGAGCTTCTTGCAAGTGCCAGAGATTTCCTAGAGGCAGCAATCCAGAGGCAGTCTGCCCTCTGGGTTCATGAGTTAATGGAGCACACAGGTAAGTACACCTCCCTGAGCCTCAGTTTTCCTGTTGATGAGGTGTGGGTAATAGCAACAACATGGAAACACTGTAAATGCCCAGCAGCGTGTGAGTACATCACTAGGTTGTGGTATAAAGCTTGAGAATTCTATATAGCAGTGTAAACTGAGGAACTAGAACTGCATTTATCAATATGGATAAGTAAGTTAAGTGAAAAAAACACACTGGAGAAGGATACATTAGTATGATTATTCATATAAAGTCTTAAAATGTGGAAAACAATAATAGATTGTGGGTACATCTCTTTGTAATAAAGGCAAGAATTTATGCATGGGAATGATATGTCAGATTTAGAAAAACTATCTCTGGGAAGGAAAAGGCACTGAAAGTTACACTCAGGAGTTTGCCAGAAGGTACACTCAGGAGTTTTCACTGAACCTGAAATGTCTTGTTATTTCAATGAGCTAGTAGGTTCATGGGTGTTTGTTATAGCATTTATACTTTTGGTCTGCCTAAAATATATAGAATAAAAGAATTTAATGCTACATTGAACTTGTAAAAATAATTAATTTTTAAACCCTATAATCAGTCAATTCTACAGTAGTATGGAGAACCCAAACAGCAGATAACCATAGACATATCTATTTGGGTATGGAACATGCCATTTGATTTCTGAGGAAAGGCAGATAAAAGGCTTGACTTGCTGATTTGTATTGATAGTTATCATTATCAACATTTATTGAGTGTTTACTACATGCCAGGCATATGATATTTCATCACTGAGGATTTTACATGCATTATTACCATTTTTTAAAAAAATTTTTTAACATATAATGTATTATTTGTTTCAGGGGTACAGGTCTGTGATTCATCAGTCTTACACAATTCACAGTGCTCACCATAGCACATACCCTCCCCAATGTCCATCACTCAGCCACCCCATCCTTCCCACCCCCTTCCACTCCAACAAGCCTCAGTTTGTTTCCTGAGATTAAGAGTCTCTTATGGTTTGTCTCCCTCTCTGGTTTCATCTTGTTTCATTTTTCCCTCCCTTTCCCTGTGATCCTCTGTCTTGTTTCTCAAATTCCTCATATCAGTGAGATACTTGTCTTTCTCTGATTGACTTATTTCGCTTAGCATAATAGCATTATTACCATTTTAAGAGAGGTCACTGAAGCTCACTGAAGTTAAGGAACTTGCCAACCTCATATGACCATAAGATGGGGATTCAGAATTCAAACCCAGGTCCCTTTGCCTGAGTATTCAGCCCCTGAGAAGTTGTACCTGGGAACTAACTCCTGGGCCACTCGGCACCCTTCCTGATTCCGTGCATGACACCAGGCAGCTCCTTCACCCACCTTCTATATCTCAGCTTTCTCTCACTGCCTGAAATATGAGGATAATAACAATCAGCTTCCTCCTGAACAGACTTTCTAACTAAAAGTGGTGAACAAGTAAATGGCGACTAGATGACGCATGAATGGGAAATACATGGCAAATAAATGGATGATTGCTAGACTGATGGGTAATGGGTTGTGTCCTGTGAAAGTTCAGTTGGAAGGTGGATGGTGGGTACAGGATTAGGTGATGGATGGCAGATGGTGAAATGATAGATGGCTATATCATGGAAAATGGATGCATAAAAGGTGAATGGTGGACGCATAGATGGCAGAGAGATGGGAGCTGGGTGGTAGGTAGTGAGTGGAATATGGTAAATGAATGTATAGGAGGAAGATGGGGGGATGGCAAGTAGATGGTGAAAGGATGATGAATGAAGATGGATATTGAATGAATATGATAGTGAAGAATGGATGAGGGGGGAAGAAAATATATAGATCTCTCTGTGGGCTTTGGACTGAACAAGTGCCATACAGATACATATAGTGATGAGGTTCAATGCAGGTCTCCTGTGTTGTCCCACTTCCGTACCACTTCTCTCACTCCCTTTCATGGTTGCCCCTTTGCTCAGTCTGAGTCTCCCTGTTGACATTTCCACCATCAGCTCTGCAAAAGTGAGGTAAGTTCAAAAATGGCTTTTAAATTAGGCTATTACAGTCCAGACTTAAAATATGTTTTTGCCTCTTATAAATAATAAAATTTGGTTTTCATTTACACTTAATTTCACAGATAACATATGAATACTTTTTTTTTTTGACTGATAAACCCCTGGCCAGACTTATCAAAAAGAAAAGAGAAATGACCCAAATAAATAAAATCATGAATGAAAGAGGAGAGATCACAACCAACACCAAAGAAATACAAACAATTATAAGAACATATTATGAGCAACTATATGCCAGCAAATTAGATAATGTGGAAGAAATTGATGCATTCCTAGAGATGTATAAACTACCAAAACTGAACCAGGAAGAAATAGAAGCACTACTGGGTGAATATATTTTTATGATCATAAAGCCAAATTCTCTATCAAACATTATATATAGCTTCAAATGCTAGGCTAACATCCCCAGGGATGATGGTTTCCAGTTTGGTGGATATCCTAGACTCTCCAGTCATTCACACATACCTGTATGTGCCTATAAAATATAGCATGGTAGCATTCATAATAAATATTGTATCAGGCTATATCTATCAGTCTATAGCTTGGGTTTTTTTTAACTTTTTACTTTTAACAACTTTATATAAGCACATATTTTGAGAAGTCAACTAGATAAAAAGTTCATTAAGTCAAACAGTGGTCCCCAGCCTCCCCACCGCCATTTCTTTCTTCCCATAGGCAACCACTTGTTGGTTCCTCTGTCTGGTTTTTTTGGTATTGACTTCCTACTTCTTAATAACATGCTTGCTACTTTTTTTTCAGTTTTAGGAATTATCAATTACCTTCCCACAATAAAAGATGAAGTTTGGCTCTCTTTCTTCCATCCCACTCCACCCTCCCACAATCGTTCTTCCTGCCCCTTCATTCTCCCAATATACTTAGAGCACAATTTTGATTAGATCAATATTCAGGATATATGATAACTATTCTGCAATTCACAGCTGAGCCAGTGGTGTGAGAGAAGAAGTGACACATGTCACCTCCAAGCTAAGAAAGTCCAAGCCAGTGTGCTTTCTCCAACTTTATTTCTTCCTCCCACAACTACTTACTTCAGGGGACTCATGATTCAAGTGACCCATTTACAAGGTGGAGTTGGACCACCTAAAGTACATCAGCTTTGCATAAGTGACAAACTTTGGTTTGTAAACCAGTAAGATTTTTTAGGGTTGCCTGTTGCAGAAGCCAGCTCTTTTATGCTCCATGAACATAGAAGTCCAGAGACCCTCTTCCAAATTTGACATATCATTCCCATGCATAAATTCTTGCCTTCATTACAAAGAGATGTATCCACAATCTATTATTGCTTTCCACATTTTAAGACTTTATATGAATAATCATACTAATGTATCCTTCTCCAGTGTGTTTTTCATTTAACTTATTCATCCATATTGACAAATTACAGTTCTAGTTCCTCGGTTTGCACTGCTATATAGAATTCTCAAACTTTATACCACAACCTAGTGATGTACTCACACGCTGCTGGGCATTTACAGTGTTTCCATGTTGTTGCTATTACCCACACCTCATCAACAGGAAAACTGAGGCTCAGGGAGGTGTACTTACCTGTGTGCTCCATTAACTCATGAACCCAGAGGGCAGACTGCCTCTGGATTGCTGCCTCTAGGAAATCTCTGGCACTTGCAAGAAGCTCAATCTATATCTGTTGGATAACTGAATGAAGTTTGCTCAGAGAAACCCAGAGTCAGATCCAGTCCCCGAATGGAGATCTCCCCCTTTCCATTTTACCCTGTTGCCTGACAGACATTCCCTGTGGTCAGGGAGGCTCGCCGAGGGCAACACACAGTGTGGAAATGTAAGGTGGGAAGTTCTGAATGAGGACTTTAAAAAACTCCATCTGTGATATATATTTGGGTCTTCCTTTAGTTCTGTCAGTTTTTGCTTCATAAATATAAAAGCCTTGGTCTTAAGTGAATACTTATTTATGATTACATTTCCTGATTAAATCATTATGAAATGCTTCACATTTATCATTTAGCCATTGTGAAATGGCTCTCTTTTTTCTATTCATATGACTTGTCTCAAAGTATTTTGTATATCTTCCTCTGTGAAGTGTCTATTAAAATCTTTAGTAGGTTATATTTTTATTATAGAATTATGAGAATTCTTTATATATTCCAAAGAGAAGTCCTTTGTAGATACATGTAAGACAGGCATTTTCTCCCAGTCTGTGACCTTCCTTTTTCATTTTCTTAATGATGACAAAGATCAAAACTTTCTATTGCTTAAGAAATTAAACAATTTTTAACAATTTTTATAGCTCAGGTTTTGTCCTTTTTTTTTTTTCTTATTTTCTTTCCACAGAATTTTTGCTTAGCCCAAATTTGCAAAGATTTTCTGCTTTGCTCTCCTCTAGAAGCTCTTTCATTTTAGCTTTTACTTTTAGATCTATGATTCATTTCAAGATAATACTTATATTAGGAATAATTTAAGTGCTGAGGTTCATTTTTTCCAAATGTATAGCCAACTTTATTGAAAATATTGTGTAATTCCAATTGAATTACCTTGTACCTTTGGTGAAAATCAACTGTCCATATATGTGTGGGTCTTTCTTGAACTCTCTATTTTGCCCCATTGATCGACATGTCTATCCTTACATAAGTATTATACTGTCTTATTTATTGTAGCTTCATAGTTAAGTCTTAAAGTCAAGTAGTTTAATCCTCTCAATTTCTTTTTCTTTTAAAAAGTATTTTGGTCTAAGTCCTTTGCAATTACATAAATATTAGAATTAGCCTGTGTAATTTTTAATGAAAAAACATGCTGGAATTGTTGTTAGGATTCTATCATATCTATGGTTCATTTTAGGGGGAATTTTAGCAATATTAAGTCTTCTGATCTAAGAACATGATTTATCTTCCAGTTTATTTAGGTCTTCTTTAATTTCACACAATTATATTTTGTAGTTTTCCTTGTACAAGTCTGGCACATAATTGTTAAATTTACCCCTATGTGTTTCAAGTTTTTTTATATTATTGTAAATTGTATTATTTTTTTTACTTCATTTTCCAAATTTTATTACTAATAGATAGAATTGAAATTAATTTTAGTATATTGACTTTTTATCTTGTGACCAGGCTAGGCTCATTTATTACTGTTAGCATTTTTTGTGAATTCCTTAGGATTTTTTGTGTGCAAGATTATCACTTATGGCCTCCAGTAAAATGTTGAAATGAAGTAGTAAGGAGTTCTGGTTCAAGATGGCAACAGAGGAGGCCCCCAAATTCACCTCCTCCCACAGACACACTATGTCTCATCTAAATATGGAACAATTTGCTCTGAAAGAAATCTTGAAAACAGCTGAGTGAATCCTACACATTGGGCAAATGAGGGGGGAAAAAGGGCAGAGAAGCTGAGACAGAATTTCTCCATAAACCCCACCCCTGGCATGGCAACACACACTCAGGAGGGAACTTACAACTCCCAACTTCTCCTTGAGGAGTGATCTAGCACCCCAACGTTTTTCCAATCAGCCTGCATCTAGGTGCTGACTGAGATCCTCCTCTTTGAGAAACTGACAGGTCTTGGCACACCCTCAACTGCTGGGAGCCACTAAGAACAAAGACAGCAACTTGGACAATCACAAAGGTTTGAGCATCAACCAGGAGCTCTGGATGGGCTTATTGACAAGTTTCATCTCCTACATGAGACCAGTCTGTCAAGACTAGAAGAGGTAGCTGTTTTATCTAACACAGAGAGCCAGGGAAAGTTAAGAACTAGGGGACTATATTACAAACAAAAGAAAAAGATAAATCTCCAGAAACCAATCTTAATGAAATGGAGATAAGTGATTTACACAATAGAGTTCAAAATAACATTCATAAAGATGCTCACCAAAGTCAAGAGAGCAATGCATGAAAAAAGTAAGAATTTTAAGAAAAAGAGAAAATATTGAAAAGTACCAAACAGAAATCATAGAGCTGAAGAATACAATAACTGAAATGAAAATTCAGTGGAGGAGTTTAACAAGAGATTAGATCAAGCAGAAGAAAGAATCAGCAAACTCAAACACACGGCATTGGAAGTCATCCAATTAAAGAAACAAAAGAAAAAAAGAATGAAAAGGAGTAAAGATAGTTTAAAAGATTTCTACGACACCATCAAGAGAACCAATATATGCATTGTAGAGGTCTCAAAAGGAGAAGAAATGAGCAGAAGCTTATTCAAAGAAATGGCTGAAAACTTCCCTAATCTGGGGAAGGAAACAGATATCCAGATCTAGAAAGCCCAAAGAGTACCAAATAAGGAGAACTAAAGAGACTCATACCAAGACACATTATAATTAATGTGTCAAGTTAAAGACAAAGAGAGAATCTTAAAAGCAACTCGAGAAAAGCAACTTGTTACATACAAGGGAACACCCATATGACTAAGCATATTTTTCAGCAGAAACCTTGCAGGACAGAAGAGAGTGGATGATATATTTAAAGTACTGAAAGAAAAAAACTGCCAACCAAGAATACTCTACCTAGCAAAGTAGTACTTCAAAATTGAAGGAGGGATAAAGAGTTCCACACAAACAAAAACTGAAAGAATTCATCACCACTAGACTGGCCTAGACTGGCTTTACAAAAAATGTTAAAAGGAATTCTTCAAGCTGATATGACAGGATGCTAATTAGTAAATGAAAACACATGAAAGTATAAAACTCACTGGTAAAGTTAAATTCGGAATATTCTAATATTGTGATGGTTGAAAGCAAATCATTTATAAATCTCGTATAAAGGTTAAAACACAAAAGTATTAAAATAACTAAACTACAACAATTTGTTAGTGTATATACAACATACATAGATGTAAATTGAAACACCAAAGATATAAAATGGGGGGGGGGGGAGTGTAAAAATGCAGAGTTTTATATGCATTTGTAGTTCTTATCAGCTTAAAATAGATAGTTATAAGTACAGGATGTTTTAAGTAAGCTTCATGGTAACCACAAAGCAAAAACCTACAGTAGATACACAAAAGAGAAAAAGAAGGAAATCCAAGCATCCCGCTACAGAAAATCATCAAAATGAAAGAAAGATAGCAACAGAGGAAGAAAGGAACAAAAGAACTACCAAACAGAAAATAATTAACAAAATGGTAATAGAAAGTCCATACCTATCAATAATTACTTTAAATGTAAAAGAACTTAATTCTCAAATCAAAAGACATAGTTGAATAGATACTTATAAAAAAAAAAAACAGACCCAATTATATGTGTTACGGAACCTGGACTGGATCACCCAACGAAAGAACCAAGCGGCACCCGGAGATCTTGGAGGATAGGAGGTTTATTTAATGCTGGCGGGCTCAGAGGAGAGTGGTCTCCAAAGGTCTGAGCCCCGAGCACAAACAAAGGGGGCAATTTATACACTTCTACTTCTGCATACTTGGCACTTTTGTTGGCGCGTGCGCGAAGCGGGGCAGGGAGAAGAACCCGGACTGGTGCACACGGGAAGCAGAGCAGGGAGAAGAACCCGGAAGAGCCCTGGGCAAGGACTGGGACTCTCTCACTGGCTTGGTCGGCCATCTTAGGACACAGATTTTCCTTATCATTCCCCCCTTTGATGCCCCTTTAAATACCTAGTTTAGAGGGCATTATTTTCATCTTCTAAGGGGCAATAGTGAGTAAGGAGTAACTGAAGTCTGATTTTAGCAATTTGAGTAGTGACAAACCTAGTAAGGGCATTAAGAATACAAGGACCAAATGCTACTATGAGGAGAAGCAATAGGAGGGGGCAGACGAGGGGGGCGAACCAAGGGAACCATTGTGAGAGGGTATCCCACCAAGTTGTCCACTGGAGTGATTCCCACCAGCGATGTACTCATTCCTGTAATTGGGTCAGAGTTTCTTGGATCACCCCTGACTCATTAGCATAGAAACAACATTCCTCCTGTAAGAAGAGGCAGAACTCCCCCTGCACGGCCGTGAGTAAGTCGAGCCCATGCCTGTTTTAGAGGACCACTGAGGCCAGTGAATCGAGTTGGTGCTGCAGGGCCAGGGCTGACAGAGTGAGGGTGGAAAAGTCCTCCGTGAGTTGTTGAGTTAACCCCTGGTACTGAACCTGAGACATTCCGATGCCAGTGGCACCGAGGGCAACAGCTGATGTGGCCAGCAGGCTCACGATAAGAGGGATGGCCACAGGGGGAGCGTCGAGGGCGGCTAGGAGGTCTCCGTATGAGTGGGGCATCCCTCCCGGGGAGGACTGAAAGATCGGGTAAGAGACTGACAAGCGTGCATGATTGATTGCGTGGGGTGATGCAGATGTATACACTTGGATCACAAGCCAGAAAAGTGTTGTTAGGCACACAGACCCAACTGTGGCCCGTGATGGGAGAGGAAGAGTTGCTATACAGCGGTACCGGTGCCGAGGTGGGAGGTGACACAGTAGATTGGTTGAGGATGACACCTAGGTATTGGATGGGACCAGGCTTTATACAGATCCAGCAGTCAGACACTAGGGGTGGATTTGAGTGTTTAAGCACTTGGTGGGAGGCATTAATCATACCTAACAGTTGCGCTATAGATGCTTGCTGCGTGTGGATGGGGTACCCAGGGATGCACAAGGGCGAGTTATTTTCTGTCTGACTCTGGGGGTTGACTGTAAGGCTTGGAGTGAACATGGACTTAATCATGAATTTGGCCATGGTGTCAGTTGCCATAGTGTGATATTGGCCCAACAGGAGAATGATTCCTGTAGCCCATGACGTGGCACTGGGTTCTAAGACTGAGAGGGTGAGCGGTATATGGTGATTGTTAGAGCAAGAGGATGGGGTGGCATTGCATGACAAGGAAATCCGGATGTCACTGTGCTGTTTGAGGTTCCACCACCTGGTGGACCATCATTCCATTCCCAGCCAAGTCGCCACCCATGACTCACAACCCCAGGTTTGCAAGCAGAACTGAGGGCAGGTGTTTGGCTGTTTAGGCGTAGGGCCCCCACAGATGTAGATATCTACCAGCTGGTAACCTGAGTGAGGGCCATGGTAAGAATACCATCTATCAGGTTCCCAGGAGGTATCAAGAAGCTGGCATCCATCAAAATGGAGGTTAACCTTTGGTGTGTCCATCCCAAGTGGAAGAAGTCAGTAGGGGCGCTGGTGCAGGATTGAGGGGGATAAGCTGGAAAGTCCATTTGCCAATAACGGTGATACGAGAGTTTGCCCCCCTTGCCTGGCCGGGCAAGCTAGAGGCAGTGAGGAGGAACAGCACACCAGATAGCAGAAGACTGGAACTGACTAGGGCCAGGAAAACCATGGTGAAATGTGCTCAGAGTAGACAGCAGAGGGCCAGTAAAAGTGGGATCTATGACCTTAGGTAGAGGGAGCCATCATGGCTAACCCGATAGCAGATGAAACCCGTGGACAAGTGAGTGCAGTAATACACTCTAGGGACACCCAATAAGCAATGACAATAGTAAGCCTCTGTGGGAAAGTCCAGTCGGGAGGGGCAACAGTGTAGAGTCCTACTCCCAAGATGAGGGAAATCATGCCAATGAGAGCCAGGGACCATGGTGAGCAGGTGTCCATCAGTCAGTGGGGTCTCGTCAAAGGTGAAGCCAGAGTGGTTTCGTAAAGTCTGGCTGGACTCTCCACTGGTGTGGCTCCTTATCCGAATGATGAGCTTTCTTCACTCTGGAGTGGTGGACCCATGGGGTGACACCTGAGACCTTGAGGGCAGTAGGGGCGGTTAGAACAACAGTATAGGGCCCTGTCCACTGCAGTTGGAGGGGGTCTTTCTTCCAATCTTTGACCCAAACTGAGTCCCCTGTCTGGAAGAAGTGTACCTGAGACCCTAAGGAGATTGGAGCCCTCTCGATGGTGTACTTTTGTAATTTATTTAGGGTGGCCCCCGGGGCCTGAAGCTGCTCCTTTATCCCTTTATCTCCAACCTGATGCAAGTTTCCTGGAAGGCTTCCCACACACGGGGGAGGCCGTCCATATATTAATTCGAATGGGGAGAAACCTGATGTCCTGGGCGTGCAGCAAGCATGCAGGAGAGCTAGGGGTAGCAGATCCGGCCATGGAAGTTAGTCTCCTGACAAAACTTTGCTAAGGTTCCCTTGAGGGTGGGATTCATTCACTCTACTTTTCCTGAACTTTGGGGCCAGTAAGCAGTGTGGAGTCTCCATGTAATGTTGAGAGATTTGGTCAAGACCTGTACAATGTCTGCCACAAATGCGGGTCCATTTTCACTATCATTGTTAATGGCAGGCCAAGCCAAGGCACGATCTCCCATTAGAGGACTTTATCTACTTCCCAGCTTTGTTCTGTCCTAGTCAGGAAGGCTTGAACCCACCCAGAGTATGTGCATACTATTACTAGGAGATATCTGAACCCCCTGCTTGGCTGCACATCTGTGAAGTCTACCTCTCAATCTTCGAAGGGGGTTGCTCCCATCCTCTGGACACCTGGTGGGGGCCATGGTGCAGACTGAGCATTATTTTTAGCACATGTTATGCATCATTCACTCGTTGCTCGGCATAGTGCTGGCAGCTGACTGATGTCGTAGTGCTTCTTGAGAAGGGCCTCTAATGCGGTTTTTCCCAGATGAGTGAGTCGGTGGTATTCCTTGACTAGATGCCCTCCAGTTGCTGTTGGAACAAAGATGCGCCCGTCTGGCATCATCCAACATCCCTTTTCAGTCAGGGTGGCTCCCTCAGCCATGGCCCATTCCTTTTCCTTTTTAGTGTAACTCGGTGGAGGGACTTCTTCCAGGGGTGTTAGGGCCATGGTGAGGGAAGGGGCTCTGTCTATGTTCCTCACTGGCTGCGGTCTTGGCTGCTTCATCTGCCAGATGGTTTCCCCATGCTATGGGGTCGTCTCCTTTCTGGTGTCCCTTACAGTGCAGGATCGCTACTTCCTTTGGAAGCCAGACAGCTTTGAGGAGTCTCATTATCTCCTCTTTGTTCTTGATAGCTTTTCCTGCTGCAGTTAGGAGGCCCCTTTCCTTGTAGATGGCTCCATGTATATGTACAGTAGCAACGGTGTACCGAGAGTCAGTATAGATGTTGACTCACTTGCCTTCACCAAGGGTGAGGGCTCAGACTAAGGCATATAACTCAGCCCGTTGAACTGACCACCCAGCTGGTAATGCCTTAGCTTCCAGGACTTCAGTGGTTGTGGTTACTGCATAACCCACTTTCCGGGCACCCTCCTGTAGGTAACTGCTGCCATTGCTGAACAGCATGAGCTCTGGATTCTTTATGGCTTGATCCCGCAGATCTGGACGGCTCGCGTAGACTTCATCAGTCACCTTGGAGCAGTCATGGTCTGGTTCCCCCTCTTCCGTGGGGAGAAAGGTTGCTGGATTTAATGTCCTTACTGTTTCAAGGGTGACCCGCGGGTTTTCACAGAGGAGCCCTTGGTATTGTGCTAGCCGAGAGTTGGAAAAGAAGCGGTGTCCCTGTGCGTTCATGAGACACGCAACGGCATGAGGGACGTTGACGTTAAGTTCTTGCCCAAGGGTAAGTTTGTCCACCTCCTTGATGAGTAGGATTGTGGCTGCCAGCGCCCTAAGGCACAGTGGCCATCCCACTGCCACAGGGTCCAGCTTCTTTGACAGGTAAGCAACTGGCCATTGTCAGTGTCGAGCACTGTTTTTTCCTTTTCATGCACAAAGAGACTGAAGGGTTTTTCTATATCTGGTAGGCCCAGGGTTGGAGCCTGCCCCAGGGCGGTCTTTATCTCTGTGAAAGCAGCTTCTGCTTCCTCAGTCCAGGCAGGGGGCTCTCGATCTGTTCCCCCTAAGAGATCATAAAGGGTTCTTGCTATTGCCGAGAAACCAGGGATCCAGATGCGGCAGAATCCTGCAGCCCCCAGGAATTCTCGTGGGCCCCTTTTTGTCTGGGACTGTGGCAGGGAGATGATGACCCTTTTCCTCTCTGGCCCTAGTTCTCTTTTCCTTTGGGTGAGGAGGAAACCAAGGTATCGGACGTGTTGTTGGCAGATTTGTGCCTTCTTCCATGAGGCTCAGTAGCCTGAGTCTGACAGGAGCTGTAGGAGGGCCTTTGTGCCTTTTGTGCAGTCTTCTGTGTGTCACTGGCGAGGAGGAGGTCATCCACATACTGGAGGAAGGTGCATGGTGTGGCCTCTCTTCGGAAGCTGGCGAGGTCCGCAGCCTGCGCTTCCCCAAGGAGGGTTGGTGAGTTTTTAAACCCCTGCAGGAGGCGCGTCCAAGCCAGTTGCATCTGGCACCTTGTATCAGGTTCAGACCATTCAAAGGTAAATAGTGGCTGGCTCTGGGGAGCTAAGCGGAGGCAGAAGAAGGCATCCTTCAAATCTAGGCAAGTAAACCATCTGGCTGACCCTGGGATTTGGCCGAGGAGGGTGTATGGATTCGGGACCACTGGGTGCAGAGAGATGGTCACCTTGCTGATGGCCCTCAGGTCTTGAACTGGTCAGTATCCCCCTCCTGGCTTCTTGACTGGCAGGAGTGGGGTATTCCAGGCCGACTGGCACTCGACTAGAATACCTGCTTCTTTGAGTTTGGCCAGATGTTCTTGGATGCCAATCTTAGCTTCTTGTGGAAGCGGGTATTTCCTTTGCCTCTGAGGTTGGGCTCCTGGGATCAGTTCAACCATGATAGGGGTCCAATTCCGGGCTAGTCCAGGTGGGTTGTTTTCAGCCCATACTGAAGGGAAGGTGAGTCTGAACTCCGGCGGGCTGCTCAGTTGGGCCTGGGCACAGAATAGCCTCCATTCTTATTCCCTTGGTGTGGTAATTGCTAGTATTAGAGACCCCATCTCCTCTTGCCTTGGGTTCAATCGGAGGCTAGTGTGTCCTGTGGGCTCAAAGGTTATTTGAGAACTAAGCTTGGAGAGTATTTCTCGGCCCAGGAGAGGGATGGGGCAATCGGGCAGATAAAGGAATTCGTGTTGGACCTTGTGGCCCCTGAGTTCACAGTGGTGAGCCTGGCAAAAGGGCTATTGTATCACCCACGGCCTGGTGGCCCGGAGGATGGTCGCAGTCCTTTTGCTGAAAGGTGCCACTGGGGAGGTGACAACAGAGTGCTCGGCCCCAGTACCAACCATAAAAGTCACTGGTTGGCCCCCCACCTTCATTTTGACCATGGGCTCATGGGGACCAAGGAAGAAAGAGCCCAGTCCCCCTCAGTCTGAGTCCATTCCCACAAGGCCTATGAGGTCCTCCTCTCTGGGTTCTTTCTTGTAGCGGCTGGGGTTTTGAGCCTTTCCCCGGTTGGGACATTCGTTTTTCCAATGCCCTTTCTCTTTACAGTAGGCACGCTGATCCCTTGCCAAGGGGCTTCTGGGCTTCCCCCCTTTCGGTGGTTGGGGTCTCCCCATCTTTGTGTTTTCCTTTTCTTTCAGGGCGGCGGCAAGGAGGCTGACTTTCTTTTTCATCTTTTTGTCAGCTTCCCGTTTGGCTGTGACCTTCCTGTTCATATAGACCTTATTGGCAATCTCTATTAGTTGGGTGATGTTCATTCCAGCAAAACCCTCTAGTTTCTGAAGTTTTTTTCTGATGTCTGGGGCAGCCTGAGTCACAAAGGAGGTGTTTACCATCTGTTGGCTTTCCTGTGCCTGGGGGTCAAATGGAGTGTATATCCTGCAGGCTTCACATTGTCTTTCATAGTGGTTCCTGGGGGACTCCCCTAGTTGTTGAGTGACCAAGGACACCTTAGGCATGTTCATGGGTTTCTTAGCTCCTGCCCGGATTCCCTGGAGGAGGGCCTCCTGGTACTGGCGGATGTGGGCCTGTCACTCAGTTGTGGTGAAGTCCCATGCTGGGCGCTCTTCAGGTGCGGCCGTATTAGCCCAGGCAGCAGGGTCGATGACTCCCACTGGTGCGTGCTCTTCCGGGTACTGCTGTGCACCTTTCATTATTCTCCTCCTTTCCTCTGTGTTAAACAGGGTGCGGAGTAACTGCTGGCAGTCTTCCCAGGTTGGCCAATGAGTCTGGAAGAGGGATTCTATGAGGTCTACCATGGCCTATGGTTTCTGAGTAGAATGGGATGTTACGTTTCCAGTTGAGGAGGTCGGTGGTGGAGAAGGGCTGATAATACCTCATGGAACGGCCGGGTTGGACTGTCCTGTTTTCATCGTGCCTCTTGGATTCCCATGTCTCTTGTACCGGCATTTGGAGGGCGCTTGCACCCGGCCTGGGGCGCAGCCTGGCTGCTGGTCCTGGAGAAAGTGGATCTTTTGGGCCTGGGGGCGCCGGTGGCTCCTCTGGGCCTGGGGGCGCCAGTGAAACCAATGGCGGCAGAGTGTCTGGAGCTGAAGGGCCAGGTATGGGCGGTGTTGGGGGTATGTACAGTGAGGGCAGGGTCGGTTCATCCTCGTGATCTCGGGCTAGGATTTGTGGAGACTGGGGCTTTTGCTGATTGTCTTCAGGTCGCTTGGATGAGGCGATTAAGACCCTGGCCTGTCCCTGCCTATTGCAAGAGAATTGCACCCAGGGGGGAAGGGTCTGAGCAATTCCTAGCCAGGAGTCAATGTACGGAAACTGGTTCTCCTGTTACGATTCGCCATACTTGATGAATCGTTGGGACATCCAGTGTCCCTTCATGAAGGACCCACCCGACATCAAAGGTGGGCCATTCCAATTCACATAGGGTTCTCAACTTGCCGGGGTTCATCCTGACTCCATAGTCTCCAGAAAACTCCTTCTTGAAATTTTTGATCATGGTCTCTAGAACCGTAGGTTTACTCTGCCCTGACCCCATGGTGATGTCCCTGTGTGCGGTGGCGCAGAGACAGACAAAGCGGGGATGCCTCCTGAGATTTGGAGACCAATCAGATGCCTGTTCAGCTGTGTCCTGAAAGAGCTTAGGTGAGGCTTAGCCCTAGCGGTCTCAACGTTGTGACTTACAATCGGAAACTATTCCGATGCCACCATAGACTGTATGCCGTTCACCACGGAATCGCAGACGGGCCCACTCAGACTCCATAGGCTTCTGGGGACCTTAAGGGTGCCCACCCATGGAGTCACAGAATCAGTCCACTTGAGCAAGCCTGGTTGGACTCCACATTCACTTACACATTCACACTCCAGAAGTTATTACATTCCCTCCCTGGGAATCCCTACCTGTGAGACCTCTAAGAGGTCTCTGGGAGGTAATCAGGCTCCCCTTCCACCCCAATGGGGGTGGGTCTGTCTGGGTCCTGGGGCCCCAGGCCTTACTGGAATCTGATGTCAGGACCAGGTCTTCACCTGCCAAGTCTCCTCGAGTCTGGCGTGAACAGCGGAACCGGGCCGGCCCAAGGTGACCAGGGCAGGAGACTGCTGAATGTTAGACAGGGCGCGCCTTCTCCCTTATGATCCCTCATTCCGTCACCGCCCCGCCATTGCCCCAAACCAGTGGCAACAATGGGCCAGTGCAGTTGGGTTTCCCGGTCAGGGAACCAAATGTTATGGAACCTGGACTGGATCGCCCGACGGAAGAACCAAGGGGCACCCAGAGATCTTGGAGGATAGGAAGTTTATTTAACACTGGTGGGCTCAGAGGAGAATGATCTCCAATGGTCTGAGCCCCAAGCACAAAGGGGGCAATTTATACACTTCTACTTCTGCATACTTGGCACTTCTGGTGCGTACGCGAAGCGGGGCAGGGAGAAGAACCCAGATTGGTGCACGCGGGAAGCAGAGCAGAGAGAAGAACCCAGAAGAGCCCCGGGGCAAGGACTGGGACTCTCTCGCTGGCTCAGTCAGCCATCTTAGGACACAGATTTTCCTTATCATATGCTGCCTACAAAAGACTTCAGCTTTAAGGACACACATAGACTGAAAGGGAAAAACATATTCCATGAAGATGGTAATCAAAAGAAAGCAGGTTTCTGCACTACTGCCTGATGTTTTGTAGAGTCATTGTCCTTATACTTGAAGAATAATGGCAAACTGCCCCCACATTCTTGGTCTGTTTCCTTAAGGATAAAACCAACCCATCCTAGCAGCTTCTACCCCCAGGCAAAGGACTTCACTAACTAGAATGAGTTCTCGCAAACTACCTGAACATTAAACATTCCTCATCTTTCATTTTAATACCAAAGCCCACTTTAAGGGCATGGCTGAGCATGGTGCTGTACCCAGCAAGTTGAACACATGCAGCCTTAGTTGTCAAAGTAGAGAACATCATGAAGAGGGAATACAGACAATTTGACATAAACAATGAGTAATAATTCCTTTAAGTCTGTGGTCTACTGTGTCTACAGGATGCCAAACATCTGGATGGAAGATGCAACATTCAGTCAGGAATTTCACTATTCTTCCAGATAATTGAATAGACTTTCATTGTGAATTGTATAAACCTAGCAATTATAATAGTTATGCCAAATTATATTTCCATGATTTACAACTGCAGGATACATATATGTGTAAGTATGTGTGTGTGTTTATATAACTTCACTTAATTACCATATCCTTATGGAATAAGCTTAATTACCCAATTTTACAGATGAGGAAATTGAGAGCCTTTGTTAAGCATGTATTGACCTCATACTCTGTGCCAGACACAAGGCCTACAGAAGAGAAATGAAACAGTTCCTGTCCTAAAGGTGCCCACAGACCAAAGGAGGAGGTCAGAATTTGAATGAACTTGACTTGCCCAAGGTCACACAGCGATTTACTATGAGATCTGGGACTCCATTCAACTTTTCTGGCACCAAGTTCAGCACTCTCTTCACAGGTGCCACCAGTAAAGTCCAGATGCACTTATAGAGCAGGGAATAGAAAGGGGAAGGGATAAAGGTGTGCTGAGGTTGGAAGAGTCTTATTATTAACACCAAGCTCAGAAATGAAATACAACCTATTAAAGTTATAATTTTGAAGATTATGACTAGACATTAGAAAATGCTTTTGATAAAATGTTGGGTTAAAAAACAAACACAAATGGTATGTTTACCCATATTCACTTGGTACACATATGGACAGGTACAGGACAAGAGCATGGGCAAATTTAAACAGCTGGATTTTCTTCATGTAGCAGGGTAGCTAGTGGCTGAAATTTCCTTTTTTTCTTTCTTTCTCTTTCTTTCTTTCTTCTTTCTTTCTTTCTTTTTTCCTTCCTTCCTTCCTTTCTTTCTTTCTCTCTTTCTTTTTCCTATTACTTTATAATTTTGTTGATGTTGCTAAAATATAAACTGTAGGTGGGAAAAAAGAGATAACATGGAAAGATTAAAGGTTTTGCAGCTGGGCAGACCCGGATTCAAATCACAGATTTGCCAATGACTAACTATACAGTAGAGAAAGTTATTTAACTTCTCTGTGCCTCAGTTTCTTTGGCAAAGAATAATATTAATTTTGCAGGGTTACCCTGAGGATTAGCGATTATGTGTTAGGACACCTAATAAACAAAGACCAACCACTCAGCCTGTAATTATTTTTATCATTATAACTATATAATATAAGCCAAGAAGTGTGTCAGAAAACAGGCAGGACTTGCAGGGCCTGCTCTGAGGCACAGGTTTGGCCAAAAGTCTGCAATGGCATCTATAACCCAAAGAAGAGCAATGTGGAATCATCCTTATCAGTAGCAAAAACATGTGTTGAGTCAGGTCCTTAGGATACAAACCTATAAAACACCACCTGTTCTAAAGGGATTTACCATCTATCTTTTTACCTATTCAATAAACATTTATTATGAACCTCTTGTAAGTCAGAGACCAAAAGAAAAGCTAGTGATACAAAGATAAATAGGACTTAGTCCTTACCACAGTTTACTGGAGAGAAACAATCATGGAAACAGATAAATACAATATAATGTAGAGAACATAATCACAAAGTTCATTTGGGAGCATAGATAAACACTTAATCCAACCTGGGTGAGGGAAGATGAGGAAAGTCTAGGAAGCATTGGCCCTGGAACTGAGCCCTTAAGTATAAGCAGGAGTTGGTTAGAAAAAAAGGGCCTGGGTGGGGTGGCAGAAAAGCATCCCAGGTAGAGAAGAAGATGTAAGGAATGGTGTATTACATAACAATCAGTTCAGTTTTGCCAGAACATAGAATTTGAAGCAGGGGATGAGATTGGTGAAGGAGGTGGGAACCAGCTCAAATGAGGCTTCGTATACCTCCAGAGGGCAGTGATGGATTTGAAGCCAGGAAGGCGGTGTCAGGTGGTCAGCTCTACAGCTCAGACAAACACTCTAGAGCCCTGTAGAGGGAGGATGTGAATGGGACAGCTGGGTTGCAGTTAAGGGTCACCTCTAGGGGTTCAGAAGAAAGATTAGTCTGCACTAGGACAGAGATTGTTGGCAGGGAGATGATGGTGATGGAAACCAGATGGCAAGACAGTCCCTAACAATCCCAAGAGCCCAGTGAGAAGTAGAAAGGAAGTACTTTCTTAGGCTTGGAGAAAAATTTTGTAACAGACAGTCTGGGAAATCTTAGCAGATAGAGGAGAGATGAGATGAGCAGGAGAAGATGCAGGTGGAGAAAGGGGGCAGATCCCAGGGGAAGGAAAGGAATTAACAAAGGCAAAGAAGCCATAATATGTAGGTTGGGTTCACAGAAGAAGGTCAGTCAGCAGTAAGAATGTGTAACCTTTGAGAGGCCCTCTACATTGTAAATTCTCATCCCCATACAGGGAAGCATTTGTGCCAGATAGATTATAGTTTCCGCCCCCAAAACCCCTGCTTTCCTGAGGCATAAAGAGAGGCTGCCATGAGCTCAAAGTAGAGAAAGATTCAGAAGTTCTTCTAGGCTATAATCCAGAAAAGAAAAGACAGAGTCCCTCCTGATACCATGAAAGTTCTGGTGGTCTTGTGACTCCTGGCTGCGGCCAGACAAGGGCAGAGCTCCTTCCCCTGCTCTGGCTTTCTCACTCCCCACCTCCAGCCCCACTTTCTGCCATCAAGGGGCAGACAGAAGTGACTGGTTGAGCAGCTGTGCCAAGGAAAAGAGAAGAGTAAGATGTGAAGAGGTGGGGAAGAAAGTGCTAAAGTGACCAAGGGGTCAAGGGCGAAGGGGAGAAAGACAGCATCTAAGGTGAGAAGTTCCCTTGCCAACCTGAATGTCACAGGAGTGCACAGGGTCAGACAGGAAACATTAGACTTTGTGGGACATTCGCTCTCTGTCTCAACTACTCATCTCTGCCACTTAGCATCTTGTGACACTTAGCACAATAGGTAAATAAAGAACCGTAGCGATGTTTCAGTAAA
Organism: Phoca vitulina; assembly: GCF_004348235.1. NCBI lineage: Eukaryota > Metazoa > Chordata > Mammalia > Carnivora > Phocidae > Phoca > Phoca vitulina. The sequence continues at coordinate 5,872,889 of NW_022589705.1, forward strand.
ACTTTGTTTGTGGACACTGAAATTTGGATTTCATAAAATGTTCACATATCACAAAATATTCGCCTTTGATTTTTTTCAATCAGTTAAAAATGTAAAAACCATTCTTAGCTCACATACCAGTACAGCCAGTGGGCTGGGTTTGGTGTGTGGAACGTGGTTCACCATCCCTGGTTTAGAATAAGGGTCTCATATAGATGAAGGGCTGGGATGGGTCAAGTAGCAGAGAGAAGCCATTCCCAAACCTACACTCCTGTGGGTTCTGGATGTGATGGAATATAGGGCAGAAAGTGAAGAACAGAACTGTTTCTCTACTTTCACAGTTGCTTCCCTGGGTAATGATAAGTTGTTTAGTAATGTACTATACCACTCCTTTACCCATAATCAAGGATGTAGTGATGGGGTTTTATATTGCTTTTCTATTAATTAAATTTTGAAATACTGCTTCCTATATTTCTATAAACCACATCATGGTATTCAGAAAACCCATAATAAAACAATAGCCATACGTATTTTGGCTATGATATGCTCCTCTGGCTACTAAGGAAGCCAGGTAACAGCAAGGGCTGTGCCTCACGTGGCCTCAGCTGCCCATCTGGGAAATGACAAATCCTCTTATGCAGCTACGCGACCTGCTCTTGCCCGACTGGCTGCTCCCACTTGTAAGGTTCTCATATGCTCTGCAGACACACAGTGTTTTATTGACCCTCCCAAGTCTCAGTCTCTTCCCCTGCTAGACACTAAATGATCTTTCCTAGTTTGCAAAGATTTATGTGGTCTTGCTTGGAAAACACTTAAGAATCCTTGGGCTTTGCCTTTTCTCCCAGCAGCATAGCTAAGGGGTAGCTGTGCATCAAAATAAGGTGATTAGGAAGATTGAGGTACAAGAGATTCTTGACAAAGAGCCCAACCATTTTCCTTGGCCTGGGCACAAGTCTCCAGATTTCTAAATCATCAATATCATATCAAATTCAGACTCTAAAACCACTCAATCTCTCCTCCCCCTGACCCTCTGCACCCAGAATAAAAGGATTCATGTTGTTACACTTCCTTCTTTTCTGCTCTCTGGAAGCAGTTACTCCTCCTTCTTAGAGAGGATGTTGGAGATGCTCCTGCTGACCTTACCTGTGCTCCAAGAGTTCTAACTCCCCAGCCACCTCTGACACTCATAATTTTTAGAGATGAAGACAAAAGTAAGGAGTCAAGGGGAAGAAGAGAAGCCCTAGAGAAAACGAGGATGCATAGTGAGGGTTCTTGCTCCTGACACTCATGCCCTCAGCCAGCCAGGATGGACAGGAAAGGAGCCAGACACACACACTAGTGTGTGATCCACAGAACTCAAACCCAAAAGGACCCCGCCAAAGGGATGTCATAGAACCAACGATGGAACACTTGGTTGCGTGCATCTCCAACAAGTCCAAGCTCACAGGACTTGCTTGGTTGGTAGTGGAGAGCCCTCCCCTCATTGCTAGGGTGTGGGGAAGATGGATGCACTTCTCCCAACTCCCCAGATACAGTCAAAAACCCACCTTCTGCCACAAGGCACAAGGCTGGTTCGACTGGCTTCCCACAAATCTGGTTCTGAAGGAAGCACACAGCTTCTCTGGAAACACATTCATTCTCCTCTCCCATTTGATCTTTCTTCCACATGCTTTTTGGATTAACGCTGGCATTTTGCTTCCATCTGTTTTCAACTCTTGGTTAGAAACGTCCAAGGCCGGCTCTAGCCTTCTACATGGCTGGGGGGTCCTCTGCAGGGCGCTGCTCCAGAGTAGGGTCCGTGGAAGATCACCTGCACATCTTCCTTCCAGCGCACAAACACTGAGTGGGCACCTCTTACGTGCCAGGCATCGCGCCATCTATCAGGCACTCGGAGGTGCCATGTCATGCCGCTGTGCAAAATTCAGCACAGGCTCCCGTCTCGCTTGAGTAAAAGCTCAAGCCATTACGGTGACTGGCAAGACAAAAGATGACCCCGCCCTCCCCACCCGCCAGCCCTCTGACCTCACCTCCTGCAACTCTCCCTCAGACGCTCCAAAGCCACCCTGGCCTCGTGGCTGTGCAGTGGCCACACCTGCCACCTTCGGTCTCGGTGCCTTGGCACCGGCTGTTCCCTCCACTACCCACCCACCCCCCCGGAATGCCCCTTCCCCAGGATCCTTAACTTCCTCACCTTCAAATCTGCGCTCAAATATCACCTTTCAACAAGGCTGGTACTGACAATAGCGCTGACAGCTGCAGGCCTCCCCCGGCACACCTGGCCCCCCTTTATCCACTCTAAATGTTCTCGTTCTGCAGCACTTATCACCTACTGCCTTGGCCCAGTTCCCTAGAAAACGTGGCTTAAAGGAATGCAACCCCAGGGAAGCGGACATGAGGGAAAAGGGGTAAAGCATAGAAGCAGGGAGAGCAGACCTCAGGGAATATGTTTTCCAAATGGCCACAGTGTTGTAAAAAGTGATGGCTGGGTCCCACGGGGCATCTTCGGAGGGGCTGAATGAAGCAATTCCTCTCCAAACAATCTTGCCCAGGGGAGGAGAGAAGAATGTATCCTTCGATCTCCGTCTCTTCTTGGTCAAAGTCTGCCCTGTGGGTGTTAACGCCCTCGTACTTCCAAGTGATGTGAAAACAGATGAGCCCAGAGGAGGTTCCTCACCTTCTTGCGAACAGGAAGCCCCAGCATGAAAAGCGGGAGTTGAAAGATGCAGGACAGCTGCCAGGCGGGGGCCTCTGGGTCATGCTTGAGAGCAACCTGAGGGACAGCCCCTACAGCCGGCCCCTTAGCTATAGGAGTGGTAGTGGTGGGTGGTTCCAGACTGGCAGGCCCAGACCCAGCCGTTGCCAGACCTGCTCCCCACCAGGCCAGGTCCGTGGAGCTGGACTGTGCATAAACTGAATCCCGTATAACCTGATACATGATAGGTCCTCAGCACGCTGTTGAAAGAATAAGAGGGCAGGGATAATGAATGAGATACAGACCCTGCCCTCAATGAGCTTACAGGGCCCCGGGGACACAGACAAGCAGACAGCTCAGCGCGATCCAGAACAGGAACGCCGTGCATGCGGCCAGCCAGTCGGCTGCAAGAGGACTTAGTGGAGCTGCTTAGCACAGCTGTGTGATCTCTGAGTCCTGATGATTTGACTAGATGTGACAGGTCATGCCCCGCCTGGCGTATCCCATAAAACAAGGACACTGGAGTAGGAAGTCGATATCTGGGCTCTAAACCCAACCTCAGCTGCAAATTGGCTGTAGGATCTTATGAGAGTGATTACTATTTATCAAGTACTCACTTTCTGCCAGATCACAGTATGAGTAATTTACTGCCTCAGTCCGTTTGGGCTGCTACAACAGAGTACCATAGACTGGCGGGCTTACAAACAACAGAAATCGATTTCTCACAGTTCTGGAGGCTGGGAAGCCCAAGATCAAGGCACCAGGCAGATTCGGTGTCTAGTTCGTAGACAGCAGTCTTTGTACTGTGTCCATCCTCACAAGACCAAAGGGATGAGGGAGCTCCCTGGGTTCTTTTCCATAAGAGCATTAATCTGATACAGAGGGTAGAGCCCTAAGGTCCCCCAAAGGCCCCACGTCCTAACACCAACACCTTGGGGGTAGAATTTAATATATGAATTGGGGGGGGACACAAATATTTAGTCCATAGCATTTACATACATTTCTTATTTCATTCTTCAGCAATTCCTCGAGGGAGGTATGATGATCCTCATTTAATAGAAATTGAAACTGAACCCAGAAATGTTCAATGACCCTACTCAAGTTCTCCTGACTCAGAAATGGCAGAGCTGGGATGTGAACGTGCAACCTCCTCTGCCAAAGTCTAAGCTCATAATCACTGCTCTTTAGCACCGCACGGCTGGGTCTTAGTGTCCTCTTTTGTAAAATGAAAAGATTAGACTATTTAGTCTTTTTCTTTTTAAGATTTATTTATTTCGGGGGGAGAGGCAGAGGGAGAGAATCTTTAAGCATACTCCCGGCAGAGTGCAGAGTCCGACACGAGGCTCAATCCCACAACCAGTGAGATCATGACCTGAGCCGAAACCAAGACCCAGACGCTGAACCGACTGAGCCAGCCAGGCGCCCTTAGACGACCCAATCTTTAAAGTCCTTTCTCCAATTAAGCTGCATCCTAAACATGTCAAGATCAAAGAGAGGTGATCCAACCCAGACTCAGTGGCAAGTGATTGGACATTGTCCAGGACAAATACACCTATGGTGTAATGGGGGCCACCAGCCGGGTCTGAGTCACCAGCAGCCTCCTTCCAGCCCCGGGCCAGTAAGCACAAGTCTCTCTGTGCTGCACACAACAACATGCACAGGACATCAGCCTGGCCAGGGTAGAGGTGCCACCTGACCAAACTTGGTGTGGGATCCTGAAGGTATCCATGAAGACAGAGTGTTCCCGCAGCTCTAAGTTCTGGAATGTGATTGACGAAAGCCCACCTATTCACTCACTGCACAGCCTGAAGGCTGCAGGGCACCAGGACAAGTGCAGGCAAAGCCTGAGACTCAGCCAGGGCGTCACAGAGTCTCTGTCGTTCCTCCAGATCACCACTGTCCCACAGAAATGTAATATGAGCCGCATATGTAATTTTACATTTTCTAGTAGCCACACTTTAAAAAATAAAAAGAGGTAAAATTAATATTGATAACGTATTTAGTTTAACCCAATGCATCCAAAATATTACCAATTCAACATGTCATCCATATAAAAATTATGGGGATATTTTACATCTTCATTTTCATACTAAAGTCTCTTACTGAGAGCACATCTGAATTCAGAAGCCACATTTCAACACCCAGTATGAATCAGCACAAACCCCGTGAACTGTGGCTGCTAAGTTGGAGAGTGCCGCCCCCAGGGTCTGCCGGTGCCGATGGAGAACACACACATGCACGCGCACACTCATACCCGAGCAGCACAGAGAACGAGGCATTTTGTCCAATCCCTGCAGCATCAGGCCCAGCAAATAATCCAAGTTACAGCCTTGTACCCAACAGCACTGGGAGCAGGCCGAGGCCCAGGGAAATGGACACCAACCTGAATTCGTGCACACAGGATGCAGACAAATGAGAGGAAACCAGCCCTTCGTGGGGGAAAAAAGACATCTGGCCTGCTGCCTTTGAAGTTCAATTCACCTTCTGATATCAAGAGTAGCAGGCCAAGGAAAAAAATACTAGAGGCCTTTAAGCAATTGAGGCGAGAGTTCAGAGTTCCTTGGTCAGTTCCTTGGGAAACGAGATTCATATGAGATTGGGGAGAGGGGAGAAAATTGTCTAAAAATCATAAAGTTAACAATTTGTGTATTTGGGTGGTGTCAAACCACAGGAGCTTGGTGTCCTCGCCCATTCATGAAAGTCTCAGCCCCACACTCCTTTCCACTGAAAGCAATTGCTGCTTGAAATAGATCCGCAGAAGCAAGGGGCAGCAGAGAAAATGTGTGTTTTCCAAAACTGAAGGACTTGGAGACTGCTGGGGGGATTGTGGTTTTCCAGGAATGGGCTGGATTGAAATGGATTTTTTAAAAAGAAAGGAAGAAGAGAAAACATTTCCAACCCTCCTTTGTAGCTCCCTGCACCCCCCACCCCACCCCAACATGCAAAGCACCGCAGGAAGGGTGACTTCTCTGCCCCCCGGGAGAAGGGAGGAGGCTGGTACCTCCCAGGGCAGACATCCCCGGGGCCCATCCGCCCAGCCTCTCCCCCTTCAAGAGAGAACCACACGGGCGAGGCCTCAGAACTGAGTGTTTACCCACTGTGTTTGTGAGGCTGACACTGGAACCACATGGAAGGCACATGCAGGAAGCGTGCTGTAATCATCTTATGTTTATAATCCCGAGAGAAGGATGGCAGAGTCGAGGATGGGATTGATCCAGCTCCAAATCTATTTCCTGGAGTCAGATTTAAAAGAGAGATGTTAAGGGCAAAATCTCTAACAATGTGGGTACATCGCAACAAGTTACAAGTCTATTTCTATTGGTGTTTGTACAGAGTTTCTAATCTGTTTCTTTCTTCTCACACGCACAAAGCCAGCCCTGCCAGAGCTCACAGAACTCTGAAAACTGCCTCTTCTAATACATTCTTATCAAATTCAGAAAATCTGATTTTCGAAGAGTTCATTTACAGGACAACAGTCCCCTTTCTCTGCAATGCCTTTATCATTTTTTTATTGTTATTGTTCAGATTTTAAGCGTTACCATCTGACAATCTGGTCCATTCTCGGTGATGTTAAACGTCCATCTGATCGTAGTCTGGTTTCCAAATTTCTCCCCGAACAACCAAAGCGTCCAGTGGGTCTGCTCAAATTCCCTGGCACACCCACACAAGAAGACGTCTTAAGGCCCGAGGAGCCTCTGCAAAGCCTCTTGTCTGAGCTGGCCGTTCCCCCGGAGCTGCCTCTGAGTCATGGTTCCCCTTTGTCTCTGTCAATTAGGACGGGATGTTTTACAGCTCTTGCTGGGAAGTAGAGTTTCTGGGCTCCCTAGCACTTCAATCCTAGTCACATGCCCCAGGTAGGAAAGCTGCCAGGCAATGAAGAAAACAGGTGAGCTGGGAAACCACCTCTAGGGATGACTAAGAGAGATTACTACCATCGGCACAGCACTTTACAGTTTTCAAAGTGATTCTGCACCCGGCGTCTCACTTAACCTCGCAATCATCCAACAGTATAGGCTCTTAGCCGTCTTTTTATAGTGAGGAAACAGAGGCTGGGTTTGCTGACACATCTCCCTGAGGTCACACACGTAGCTCACGGGGGAGCTGGGAATGGGAGCAGCTCTTCAGACGAGAAACCCAGCCCAGCTCTGTCCTTGTATCTTCTTCCCCCTGGAGACATCGGCAAACAATCCAGGCAGCTGAGCTGTTTTCATCACTCGGTCAAACCTGGAGCATATAAGACATGTTTCATCGCAATGAATATGCATCTTTTACTTCACATTAGTGCTATGTCTCTTCCGTCGTTGCCTTTTGGGGATGCTTGGATAAAACCATTCCAGGGCTCATCCAACGTGAATACAATGAGAGGAAAAAAGTAAACCTTCAACCAACTACGTATTGAGGGTCCAGTATGTGAGAGAAAACTTGATGCCTACTGTCCAGAAATTTCTATTGCTTGAGCAGAAAAGCTATAGATTGTTGAGGGTTAGATACCAGCCCAGGGTCCCAGAATGAGAGCCGTCACCTGGTCAAGGCAGGAGAGGCAGCCTGGGCTGGGGGAGATGGGAAGCCGTGGGCAGGACCCCCCCGAGCTCCCCTAAAGACAGGTCACTAGAAGCCCTTGCTACAGATACGGATTCCTGGATGCTGTAATCTTACCCCTCTCTTACAGGTTTTCTTAGCCCTTTTTTCACTGTATTTTAATTATGTATATTTTCTCATTTCTCATGTGAGACATGTAGTTTTAAAATTGAAAGCTCTAGTCTTAAAAAAAAAAAAAAGAAAGAAAGAAAGACATGGATTCCTGGACTTCCATCCGGAAGGCCGGAGAAAGGCCTGGTAAACCTGTGCCCCAGATGGTCCCTAACTTAGGGAAGCCTGCAGCCCTGGGAAACATGAGTCAGCTCCAGAGGCTGTGTCGTGGGAGGGCAGGGGGAGGGCAGAAAATGTGGGGAAAGAGATGGAAAGAGGTGAGACTTCCAAATTAAGACAAATACGGGAAGAAGACTTACTTCCAAAATGAAGGCAGGGACAGCAAGAAGTCGGCAGGCAGCAGGACAGATGGAGGGCAGGAAGGCTCGGGGGAAGAAGGACTCCTCACACTTGCCCCTGAGAGCAGCTGGGAGGGGCCCTCACTTCAGGTGCATCACTTCTGGGCCAGTCCCCACTCCTGCCTGTGAGCCCGTCCTGGGGACCTCCGCAGCCCCTGTCCTCTCCTTTCCAGCTGAGGATCCAGCAGGGAGCAGAGAGGTATAAGTTGCTGAATGGACATAGGAGTTTGCTCAATACCTGATTTTCTTTTTCTTTTTCACTGGGATGTATCCATGACTGAGCCTTCAGAGACCCCAGGGATTTTGTCCCAAAGGGAGTCTCTAGTAGCCATGGTGAAGGTGGAAACGTTCTTGGCCTAGGGGAAATCTGGGTTCAAAGTCCAGTTCCAGGAGACCCTTACAGGGCAAAATCATGTTTTGGTCCTTGGTTTCTTCCTCAATTAAATAATAATCACACCTAACATTTTGATAGTACTTACTACATGCCCAGCACTGTTCTGTATATTTTTTTTCCAAGTTGAATATAAGTTCTTTTTTTTAATTAATTAATTAATTTTTTTTGATGTAGTGCTCCATGATTCATTGTTTGTGTATAACACCCAGTGCTCCATGCAGAACGTGCCCTCTTTAACACCCATCACCAGACTAACCCATCCCCCCACCCCCCTCCCCTCTAGAACCCTCAGTTTGTTTCTCAGAGTCCATAGTCTTTCATGGTTCGTCTCCCCCTCCAATTTCCCCCCTTTCATTTTTCCCTTCCTACTATCTTCTTTTTTTTTTTTTTAAAAGATTTTATTTATTTATTTGAGAGAGAGAGAATGAGAGACAGAGAGCATGAGAGGGAGGAGGGTCAGAGGGAGAAGCAGACTCCCTGCCGAGCAGGGAGCCCGATGCGGGACTCGATCCCGGGACTCCAGGATCATGACCTGAGCCGAAGGCAGTCGCTTAACCAACTGAGCCACCCAGGCGTCCCTATCTTCTTTTTTTTTTAACATATAATGTATTATTTGTTTTAGAGGTACAGATCTGAGATTCAACAGTCCTACACAATTCACAGCACTCACCATAGCACATACCCTCCCCAATGTCTATCACCCAGCCACCCCATCCCCCCCCCCCCCCCCCACTCCAGCAACCCTCAGTTTGTTTCCTGAGATTAAGAATTCCTCATATCAGTGAGATCATATGATACATGTCTTTCTCTGATTGACTTATTTCGCTTAGCATAATACCTTCTAGTTCCATCCACGTCGTTGCAAATGGCAAGATTTTGGGTTTTTCTGATGGCTGCATATTCCATCGTATATATATATACCACATCTTCTTTATCCATTCATCTGTTGATGGACATCTTGGCTCTTTCCACAGTTTGGCTATTGTGGACATTGCTGCTATAAACATCGGGGTGCACATACCCCTTCGGATCACTACATTTGTATCTTTGGGGTAAATACCCAGTAGTGCAATTGCTGGGTGGTAGGGTAGCTCTGTATATTTTTATAAGTTTTAGGTCTTTTAATTCTCACAACCATGTAAGGAAGATTCTGCCATTGTCCCTGCTATATGGATGGGAAAACTGAGGCAGAGAGAGTTTGTCACTCACCCGACAAGTAACTGACAGAGGCAAGATTCAAACCCAGGTGGTCTGGCTCCAGAGCCCACACTTAACCACTGTCCCCACCTCCTCTCTCAGAAGAACAACATCTGGCCAACACAGACAGAACAGGTGTGTGTATACGTGAGTGTGTTGGTGTGTGTGTAGGGGAGACATATGAGAGAGGAGAGATTTGGTGGGGAAGGGTACCACAGTAAATTCTAAGAAGATGATTCTGGACTGGGGGATGGGGTGGGAAGGCTTTGGGAAGCAAGTCTACCTGCCTGATGGAGAAAGCCCAGAGGAGTGAAGAAGATGCCTCTGGATGGAAACTGGCAGAAGGGGGATTTGGGGTGAAAACGCTCAGCACCCAGTGGTCTCATTCATTCCATTTGGCAGCTGCTTTCCCTGAGTGCCTGGGATATGCCAGGCCCCAGGACAGACACAGGAGATACAGACACCCTCCCTGCCTCTGTGGGGTTTACAGTCCAGCAGAGGAGATGGACAAAAAAGAAAGCCAACGCATGAATAAAACCACTGGAAAAGTGAGGAGCAGCATGGAGAGTATGAATCGGGTAGATGGGAGAGGGCCCGGCAGGTGCAGGAAGTGGAAGACGAGCGGGATTAGGGAGCACTGGAAGAGGAAGAGGTGACAGAAGAGAGGGCGGGAGACGGGCAGCAGCCCCCCCAAAGGCCACCAGAAGGAGGCTGGAGTGCAGTACTGCAGGGGGACATTGAAGGCCTTGAAGCAGGAAACGATCCAATCTATGTCTTAAGAAAAACACCTGTGGCTGACTGTGAGGAGAACAGCCTGCGAGGACCCGAGTAGGAGGGGGCTGCTGTTGTCCAAGCAGGGGAGGGTGGTGGCCCAACGGGTAGCGGCCATGGAGGTGGAGAGAAGGAACATGACCGGATGTGGATTTTAGACGTAGAACCGACAGGCACTTTGTCCCCACCACCATGGAAGACAGGTTGTGTAGACAGCAGCAGGATTTAGACCCTGACTGGACGCCTTATTGACCAAGCAGAAGTCCACAGGAGGAGGGCGAGAAAGACCACACACTTGCACAGCTTGTACCAGTGGGAAGGACAGACAGACACAAAGGGACGCCCCGTCTTGGAAGAAGTGGTCCTCTGCCGCTCTCCAGGTACACACCACAAACTCTGAAATGCAGATGCAAGAGCCAGATCCTCTCAAGCACTTTCAAATGAATCAAATTGAGGGCAGTGATCCAAGCAGGAACAATGGGGTTCTGTGCAGGGCTGAGCAAGGTCCCCACGCTTGGCACTCAGGCAGACAGACGGCCATGGTGACTGACGGTGTCCTGGGGCACGGCACCAAGCCAGGAGATCCCCCCAAGTAGCAAGCAGACTCACAGAGCCTGGGACAGGAGGTGGCCACCAGGGACAACACAGCCTCCCGAGAGCTCAGGCACAAGGGATGGGTCCTCGGTGCTCTGAGGGGAAAGGGAAGCCTGGGGGCAACTCAGTGTCTGTGGCCGTGGACTAACCCCCAGGGACAGGGTCTGCTGGAAGTGGACGGAAGCTGCCATTGGACTTAGAACTCTTCGTATTAGCTTTCATTTTTAATAGAGTTTTCCTTTTAAATAAAACCAGTAGTGTCCTAGCAAGTTATTTTGCTAGCCTCCTAATCTTACTCCTTCATTTATTTATTTAGTACACAATGTATTAACACAATATTCTGGACCAGGGGCTTCTCACACTTTTACATGCACATGAGTCTCCTGGGCAACTGGTTAACCCACAGACTGTGGCTCAGTAGGACTGGGGCGTGGCTGAGAGTCTGCATGTTTATGAGCTCTCTGGTGACCCTGACCCTTACACTACACTTTGAGGAGGGTGATTCTGGTCCAGGCAGATGTTCCTTTCATCTTCCTTGAGTCCATTCCTCACTCCACTTTGACTTCAAAATAAAATTAGTTCATTCACTGTTTATCGGAGTACCACCCTCTAAAGGCAACAGGTTGAGTATTGAGAGAGATATAGAAACGGACATAATACAATGTCACCTTTAAGGAAATTGCAAACTGGCTAGGTGGAGAGATGAGTGCTAACACAGAGTCCAAGGCCTGCCCTGCCCCACGCCTCCTACTACGTCAGAACTATAATGCATTGTCCCACATAAGCCTCACTGCACCCCGAAATGGGAGTTGTCTCTACCTTACGAAGAAGGAGAACCAGGCTAGAAAAAGTTAAGTCAATTTTTCAAGCTCACACAACCATTGAAAAGTTGGATTTTGACTTAAATTTGGATCTGCCTGGCCCCAAATTTCAAATTCTTTCCATTAAGCTATACCTAGGACATAGATCTAAGCATAAATACCCAAAACACTGGGCATTATGTGATGTGTGCAAAACGAGAAGTAGACACACCTTGCAGGAGGGATTTCAGCAAGTGGGGTGGTAGGTGATAGAAATTTGGAGCTATAGTAAATTTACCAAATTTGACTGTGTTGCCAGGAAAAAAGCAGCAATAAAGACTTCATGTTGAAAACATTTTTTTAATGTTGCAGAAGAGAGATCGGTTTCCTTGTTTGTTCATAAATTCTCCTTTTATGGATTGCAATTCCAAAGTCCGGGAAGCCACTTGCTCAGCCAAGAGAAGCTGGCATCTCCGGCTCAGGGCTCCAGATGCTACCAGACATTTCGTCGGCAAGCACCCAGAATGAGGGCTGCCCATCCCAGGAGCAATCTTCTATCACACGTCTGCCTCCGTCAGAACAGAGAGCAGAGCTGAGCCTGGAAACCCAGTACGAGAACGTGCTTCTTACCCGCATTGTTTGGCTAAATCTGCACCCTTGTCCTAGTGAGGTTTTCTTCCATTGTCACTATCCCTTCTCAGGGCCCATGGCTCCAAGTTTGGCTGTCCAGCGTCCACCCAGATGGATCCCTCTCAGCTCCCGCCAGCCACAGCTGGACTGACCACTAACGAGGAGCCCCCAGGGCAGCATGTCTGGGATTCAGGAATGACTCCACTTTCTCTGCGGCTTAGTCATTGTTATTGGGGCCGGGACAGGAAGACCAAAACCCATGAGAGCGTGAGTCTCAGTCACGAGCTCCTGTCCTTACACAGCCACCCTCGAGGCTCCACCTGAGCTCAGTGTTCCTGGATGGTGGCAGAATGTTCTGTGTCATATTTGGAACAGGAAGGACAGAGAGAAACAAGGTGGTCTGTCATTAAACACTGAAATACCTGGAAGTCAGCGCCAGAGTTAGGAGAAGGTTGTAGTCACATTTTCTATTTCCTGGACACTAATGCAGGCTTTCTATTTCCTGCAGAGGATGCAGTGAACTGAACCACGTTAATTAAGGAAAACATTCTTGTAAACACTCCCGGACAGGCATCACTTCCCAAAAGTAGTAGCAGCTTGCTCTCTGGACCTGTTGCTCTCTCCGATCCCCTTTTTGGGGACCAAAACCACAGCAGGTCACCAAGGCAGAGGACAGCTTGTGTGGGGGTGTTCCCACATACTGGAGCACCCTCAGCCCCAAGGACAGGGCCCCCCAGAGCTATTTCTGCGCAGTCACACGCCCCCCCCTCCAGGTGCCAACAGTCTGTTTTGTCATTAAGTAGATGTAAATGAGCCATCTGGGTGGACGCAGGACAGCCAAACTCGGAGCCAGGGGACCTGAGAAGGGATAGTGACAATGGAAGAAAACCTCACTGGGACAGGGGTACAGATTCAGCCAAACAATGAGGGTAAGAAGCACATTCTCGTCCTGGGTTTCAAGGCTGAGCTCCGCTCTCTGTTCCAATGGAGGAAACCCCAGCATCTGTTTGGTCAAACATAGTGGAGACACTTTCTGGAATCACTGAAATCCCATTTCTTTCCACCAGCTGCTGACTACAGGGGCCAAGGATGACACTTTAACACAAATTGAGCCCCTTCCATAATGAAACGAGCTGGGCTTTAGGGGTGATTTGTTTAAAAGCCACGTCATAAATCAACTGTCCGTTCTTCTTTATTCCAGGCCTGGCAGGCTCACCTTTACACTGAATTAATCGCATCTGAAACTTGACCTCCCAGCCCCAGAGCCTGCTGGAAACAACATGTGCTCAACGACTTCCAGTCAAAGCATCACGAACTTAAATTGTTCCACATTTTTAACAAATGGGCCAGGAACCCATGGGGCTATTCCCATTGACCTGGGTGCTCAGCATATTGATCTGATGAAGAGGATAGGGAGATAGGCTTGCAACAGCCGGATTTGGGAGAACAATTACTAACAATGGACAATGCCAATTCATGTTCTTAAGTACAACCAGAGTGAGTCTAAGCCTGAAGAAAGGCCCAGAAACATGACATGAATTGCCAATAACAGCGCGGCTGGGGGGTGAGGCAGGGAGTGAGAGGGAGGGAAGGCATTGCAGGACCACCTGCCTGGGAGAGCAGAGGGAGCTGGAGCTTTCTGTGAGGAGATGGGCCTCGGGGACTCCTTCCAGCTTCTCAGTTCTCTGATGCTAAAAGAGAAATCTGATTATGCAGAAAGAAGGAACTTTGGATCTCACTGGGACAGGGCCTCAGAGCTGATGCTCTAAGTCAGCCTTGAGGAGGAGCTCTTGCAAGCCAGCCTGTGCTAACCACTGCAGATGAGAAATCACGAAGATACTAAGTTCCCTCCTCAAACATGAAAATAGATGTGATGGTTTCCTATGATGATCAGCTCCTACAGCCCTGTGCTAGCTCAGGGACACAGTAAGGAACAAGATAGACAGCCCCTTCCCCCGAGATGCACACAGTCCAGCAGGGACAAAGAGATCAAAGCAGAAAGCGACCGCTCAGTGTGTGTGCTAGGGACTATGAGAAGGTGCCCCTGGAGCCCGCGGGAGGGCCACCCAGACATCGGCGTGCAGGGACATCTTTTCAGAGTGGGGGGTGTTCAACAGAGGCCCCAGGATGAGCAGGGCCTCACCACGCAGGGTGGAGGCACAGAGGAGGGGCACACAATGCTGCCACACAGCTGAGAGGAGGCACAGCACCTTTTCAAACTACAGGGTAGGGGCCCCTGGGTGGCTCAGTCGTTAAGCGTCTGCCTTCGGCTCAGGTCATGATCCCAGGGTCCTGGGATCGAGCCCCGCATCGGGCTCCCTGCTCCACGGGAAGCCTGCTTCTCCCTCTCCCACTCCCCCTGCTTGTGTTCCCTCTCTCACTGTGTTTCTCTCTGTCAAATAAATAAATAAAATCTTTGGAAAAAAACCATTAAAAAACAAAATAAAAAAAAAACTACAGGGTGCGGCTGGAGGACAAAATGCAGGGACAGGTGAGAGATGGGGACAGGGACAAATGCAGGCAGGGCCTCCTTGCACAGTGCACAACAGGAGCTTCAGGGCAGCATGGGAGGAGCGCTCTGGGTACACAGAGAAGGGAGCTATGGAATTCGCTGAGGATGGTCTGGGGAAGCTTTGCAAACAAACAAACAATAACGCCTCCTAAATGATGACTGGTCATTTACCAGAAGACTTGAGAAAACAAAAACCCATTCTGGGCAGAGGAGCCAGGGTGTGCAAGGGCATGGGGCACTTTGAAAATGAACCCATCCTCTCCCCCAATCCCTGGTGGGGCCCAGAATGGACAACACACCGTGTACCCAATTCCGTTCTGCAGGGTCATATCAAGTTCAAGATTAGGAAGCCTCAAGCTCCAGACCAAGTGGAGGGGCCTGACAACAAGGAATACTTGCTTACGTAGGCCAGGGTCCTTATGCACAGGGACCCTCCTGCTGGGAAGAGCCTCCATTTCCAAATATGGCCCGGCCAACTGGAAAAATTTCCGGGGGAACTTCAGGGAATACCTTGAGAGGGAATCACCTCTTGGGGGAGGTTCCTATAAAAAGATATTGCCTCATTAACAATATAAAAATACCCTCAAAACAAGGACCCTCTGAAATTATGCCAATTTAATTAGCAGCACTCACTCTGCCCCACGCACTGTGTTAAATGCTCCAAAGACCATCTCATTTGATTTCTCATCAGCCCAATGAAGGTTTAAGTCTTCCTATCACTTCACAGATGAGAAAAATTGAAGTTTGTGGTCTGTCCAAAGTCTCAGGACGGTTGATAAACGGCATCTGGGGAAGGACGAGGACCCCCCAGCCACATTTCCCCCCACTCTGGCTTATTGCTCCCCATAGACCGGAAACAGCACCCCCAAACCATCTCCCTGCCATGCTACTGGAGAAAAACACATGGAGACCAGCAAGAGAACGATTATCTCATAAACGTGTGTACCAAAGAGATTACTGTGGGGTTTACTTGAAGTTAAAGACTTTTTACCTCCCTAAGCAATGAATGGCAGCCAACTGTCCTCAATTTACTGAAGATAAAGATGCCTCTTCCATTAGGCATCTGGACCATCTTGCCTGTGAGACCCCTTCATTCTCCTTTCCTCGTGTGTTCCTCAACATGCCCATTTTACAGGTGGGGAAATCAAGATTCAAAACTGTTAAGTTTCATTTCCAAAGTCTCAGTGCTCAAGGCAGGACTCAAACCAGGTTCTATTTGACTTCAGGAACTAAGCCTTCCCATAGCACCTGCCACCTCAAGGCAGAATGGAAGGGAACTGTGGATCTTCCCGAGGAGATTCCGCATAGCCAGTGAAAGAAAGCTAAGGACCCACTATGCAAGGCCTTTCACTAAGAGAAATCGTACTTTACAAGGATGCTGACATGTCTATTCTGCCAAACACAGGTTCTTCCGCAAAAGAAAAAAAGACAAAAACAAAAACAGTTATCAGTGCCAAAAGAGAGGGAACATCTGCAGATGAATAGAATGTTTGCCCTCCCAGCCAAACTTATGGTTAAACTTTCCACTCAAATGCCATTGTTGCAAAGTAACTCTTACACTGAGGATCTTTATAATATAAGACAACATAAATAAAGGATGGGGAAGGATGGGCCCCCAGGGACCTGGGGTGAAATAGCAAGATAGGTCACTTGGGGAGAGGAGGTCTGCAGAAGGAGGAGCGCATCTGTGTAGACTCGCATAGATGAAAGCTTCATTGTAGTTCATGCCCAACTGCATTGAGTCTTGGGCTTTCTATAATCTTGGTCAGAGTGCTGAAAGGTGATGTCAGAGAAAGGAGACCTGGGTTCAAGTCCCAGGGCCACCACTATTCCAGGAGTTGGGGAATCTCCTCAGTATCTCATTTTCTTTGTCTGAAACATGAAAAAATCAGACTCAATGATTTCTGGGACCTCTTCTAGCTCAAAAGCATGTGATCAGGACCCTAACACCTTTCTCTTCACATTCTTGTTGGGGCCACAGAGGTGGGGCCCACCTGAGGGAGTAGCCCACATAACCAGGACCATGAGAAGGCATTACTAAAGAGGTTGGAGCCTCAAGGTAAGTTCTATCCATAACCAAGACCAATCCCGCAGTCCTGCTATAAGCCCGGGTCGCCAGACCTACGCAACACTGAAATCTCCTCTCTCATGTCTGCACCCATCTGCTCTGATGCCCTGTCCCTTCCTGTGCCTGCTGGGCCAATGGGGCTTAGGCACTTGGAGGATCCAGAAGAGGAATGGCCCCCCAGGGTCAAGATGAAGATGGCCCCAAGAAGGCAAAGAATTTGCCCCTGGGATTGAGACAATGTCTCATGTGGCCATCTAGAGCAGTGGGTTCCAGTTGGACCAGGACTCTCTCTCTCACAGGCTTATGATCTATGGGATTTCACCTCCCTGAGCCTCAGTTTCCTGACATGTGAGACGATGATGGTAATATGGACTGATGACAAATAGCCTTTCTCATAGAGTCGTTGTGATGACCAAATTACATGCAAAACCCTATGACTTGGCAAATGAAGCAAGTGCTGCTCCTAGGGCAAGACCCTGGCAATGATCAGGGGTCTAGGAGCAGGGCTAGGGCTATTGTGTATGTGAAGCTCAGTACATACTCAACTGGCCCTTTGCCTACAAAATAGTCCCCAATGCTACCCATGTGATGGAAGGAAAAGGAATCACTCTCTTCAGGTGGCAGGAAATATGAAGTAGGTCCATGGGAAAGGATCCAGCCACTCAGGCCAGACTAGAGATCCCACTAGTCACCGCTCAGAAGCAAGATCCTCATGGGACTCTGGAGAGAGGGGAGTTTGAAGAGGTGTCTCTTTCCTAACTAAACCAACTTCCACAGAAAGTGTGTCAGGACAGTCCCATAAAGGAGGTCGTAGCTCTCTGAGGCAGGGGTCATTACCTATGCAATGCTGGATCCCCAGCGCCCAGCATGGAGCTGGCACATTGTGGACACCGATTAAATATTTGTTGACTGTGTGAATGATTAGAAGTGGAAAGGCTGATTTAACAGAAAGCCCAGTGAGCAAATGAAATAGGGGGCTGAGGATCTAAAGTGGCAGGATGGGCCTCCACACCAGGGATGTCCCAGAGGTTGGGGTGACCTGGAGAACTAAGGATAGCACTTGGAAAAACCAGACCAGAGAGAGGGTCAGTCTGTGAGTCACCTGTCCTTCAAACTCAGGCCCTGTCTGAGCAGGGAGCCAGGGAATGTACAACCATGAGTCAGCAGGTTATCAGTGTCACTACTTTCTGAGTCACTGCCTGAACCCCGTGGCCTTGCCCTCATGCATGAGAGGGTGTGGGGGAATGTATGTGGCCGTGTGTTTATATCTATACCCACACACTCAGCAGACACCACCAGCCAGGATGAGCAAAGAGTTTCTCTCACGTTTTATTTAAGCTATGTCACTGGGCTATCCTGTCAGTGACTCACTGCTTACCGGCCCTCCCCCACGAGAAATGCCTTCCAACAGAGGTGAAGCTTGGCATGCCTCACAGAGTGTCAGGGGGCATGAGATCTGCTTACCAGCCAGGTTCTGTCTGTCTTCAGGAGCCATGTGTTTCCACGTGTTTCCAAGCTCTCTGTGGGTGCCCCAATGAAAATGAGGCCCAGGGCGCCTGGGTGGCTCAGTTGGTTGGGCGACTGCCTTCGGCTCAGGTCATGATCCTGGAGTCCCGGGATCAAGTCCCACATCGGGCTCCCTGCTCAGCAGGGAGTCTGCTTCTCCCTCTGACCCTCCCCCCCCCTCATGCTCTCTCTATCTCATTCTCTCTCTCAAATAAATAAATAAAATCTTAAAAAAAAAAAAAAAGAAAATGAGGCCCAGGGCCAAGGTTGAGCATGGTGCCTACCCTAAGTCCTACCAGGAACTCTCTCTCCCTCCTCAAAAAGCCCTCCCTAGTCTGCCCTTCTCTTCCCCTTACCGCTACCTGCTTCGGTATCATCTCCTAGGGAATAATTGTAAAAAGAGCAGCTCTTCCATGACTATTACAATCTATTACTAAAAAGTTCTTGAAGGCCACAGTGCCTTCCAATTCCCTTCCTCCATCTTGCTAAAAGAATTTCTAGTAGGGGTGCCAGGTGGCTCAGTCAGTTGGACCACTGACTCTCGGTTTCGTCTCAGATCATGTTCTCATGGGTCCTGAGATCAAGCCCCGAATCAGGCTCCGTGCTCAGCGGAGAGTCAGCTTGAGATTCTCTCCCTCTGCCCCTCCCCCCCACTCACACACGCGCACACGCACACGCGCTCTCTCTCTCTCAAATAAATAAATAAATCTTTAAAAGAAAAAAAAAAGAATCTCTAGTAAATCATTTCTCTCACCACTAAAATCATTCCTGACATTACTACCAGATTAACCTTCCTCAGATGTAGCTCATTTCTTAAAAACTCTCATCTCATACCAAATTCAGTAAAAATGTCTCTTCGTAACACTGTAGAGTTGATTGCCAGCCATGTGTAGGGTGAGAAGGAACTGTGGCAACTGTCTGCACCATGTGGCTCTGACCACAGCCAAGCGTTCAGGGTGAGCCCCTGACCTAACCTGGGCCAGTCTGAATCTCTTGCTGTGAAATTCTGAATAGAGGCTCATAAATTCCAATCTCAATCTGGACTAAAGGCTTAAACGGGGAAGATATAAAGAAGCAGGAGGTGGGGGGGGTAGCAATTTTCCCATGACATGACCAGGATAGCTTAGGAAGTGGGTCTGTGGTGAGAGCAGGATAAAGCTGACATGCACAGAGAAGCCAAGGTGAGAGGAATATATATTGATTGCCCTGTCCCCTACAGTCCCCAGTTCCCTGGCCCAGTGCTACCCAGTTTTAATATATAAACATGCAGGGCCATAAATGAAATAGTTAAATGCCCACATGCAGTAGAAAATTTAATTCGAAAAATATTTTAAATTACATGGTATATAAAATAATATTTTAGAAATTTTTTTCCACAGAAGGAAGGAAGGGAGGGAAGGGAAAGGAGGGAAGGAAGGAAGGAAGAAAGAAACTCATTCAACCTAATTTTACTGAGCACCTACTACATACAGGCCAAGCACTCTGCTTCATTTTTTCATTAGAATTTCCAAAATCAAGTCTTGAAAGAAAAAAAAAAGAAGGAAGGAAGGAAGGAAGGAAGGGAAGAAGGGTGGGTGGAAGGGAGGAAAGGAGGAAGGAAAAAGAAAATTCTAAAAAGAAAAAGAAAAAAGAAAAGAAAATTTATAGCGTCCAAAATGTTGTTTTTCATTCTGACAGGTGACTATTCATGATCTAAAAATGATCTTCAAAGACCTTGTTTACAATTACATATATAGCTTGCAGCTTCCTGCCCTGACTTCTTGTAGGAAAGGCAGAATGTCGCAGGCATATTAACCTACTAACTGGATTTAACTCTACCTGGGAACCTTAATAGTGGTTCATAATTTTTGCTTTAATTGAAATTTACATATTTTTTCGGTTATTAATTGCCTCAGAGCATAACAAAACTGGTTTACTATGGACAAATAAGCTCCCAGCCAAGATGAGAGGATCTCTGGAAGCATCCATCATCTGTCTCTGTCTCTCTCTTTCTCTCTTTCATGTTTTTGGTCCCCAGATGTAGAATCCTAGAAGGAAAGGGAAGGCGGGGGGAGTGAACCAGAGAAGGAAAAAGAAAATGTATGTTCTCTGAGAAGTGCTTTTATAACAGCAATAAAAATAGCTAGCATTTATTGAGCATTTACTTTAGGTCACTCACTGAGCTAATGCTTTCTGAGTCTGTCTCATGCAAGCCTCACAAATAGCCTAAAAGGTGGGCATTATCCTCACACTCCCACAGAGAAAGAAGCTGAGGTCCGAGTCTACTCAGCTAGTAAATGTCAGGGTCACTAAATTCAGAGCCTGGGCCCTGAATCCCCAACTAAACGGACTCCTATGGCCCATCCAGATGGTGGGCCTCAGCTGAGCTATGACCAAATCACACGGCCTACATCTATTAGCCAATCTAAAATCCAGGCCAGGCAGTGGTGAAGTAACAAGAGTCACAGTGATTTGAGATGAAGAGAAAGCACCTCACCACCCCAGACTAAAGGCCTAGGAGCTCAGACCCAAGCAACTTTCCTGCCATCCTTTTGTCAGGCACACTGTGGTCAGGCACTGAGCTGAGCAGCTTCCTCTCACCAGGGTCCTGGAGTCTTGAGCTCTCAGGAAGGTCCCAACGGGAAGAGGATCTGTCAACCAGGTGACTGTTCCAGAAGCCTTGGCCTAAATGTAAATGGGTTAGATTGCTCTTGAAAAGCCAGAAACCCAAGTGACAGGGTCCCCTCATTCTCCTATTCCCAGAGGCTCCTAAACGTCCCCAGGGAAGCAAAAAAGGAGCCACTGCACCAAAGCATCTTGTTCTGATTGCACTTTAAATATCCCCGTCACAGCCTAGACCCTGCGAAGACTAAAGGAGCATTCTCCACTCTGCAGGCAGAACACACAGTGCCGTGCAGAGAGCCCACTCACTGCACTCGAGGGTATGACAGTCAAGAATGCTTTCATAGTTGCGCTTTGCTGCCTGATTCCTTCTGGAATGCACGGACTTTGTCCCTTTGATCTTTAATATGGCTGCTCGGAGGGGCCAGGATGTGGGCATTTGCAGCTACTTCTGTCTTCACTCTCCAATTGTGCCTCCACCCCCAATTTTTGGACACAGTTCTGCAGCTCTGCATGCAGAAGTCAGTCCCCCCTCCTTCCCTCTCATCTCCCCCCACCCCTAAGAGTGTGCCCTCAACTCCAGACCCCCGACATCCTGCCTCCCTTCCAGCAGGCCCCGTGACCTTCCCTCTCTTCTCAAGGCTGCCTCCCCTGTGTTGCCTGCACCCCCAAATATAAGGACCCAACCTCCAGATGCTCAGAAACAAGCAACTGGTTAATTGTCTGGGGTTTTTCTCATTTGTTTTTTGCTTTTCATCCAGATGTTGAACCATGTAGAACCATGTAGAACCAGCCTGGAAGTCCTGTGGTTTTTTTATTACAATTCAGAGTAAGTTATAATAACTAGAAGAAATAAGATGCCATTTGTCCCTTCCAGCACCATACTCAAGAACAAGACCTGGGGGCTTAATCTGCCCAAAGAAATTCCGTTGTGGACGTACCAGTCTCTTTTTAAAAGGAGAAAGAAGGAGGGTAAAAAGAGATAAAAGCAAGATTCTGGAGTCTGCTTAGAGTGGGATGAATGGTGGCCCCAGAGATACCAGTTCCTCATCTCCAGAACTTATAGTGTTACCTGGTGGAAAAAGTGTCTTTGTAGATGTGCCTAAGTTAAGGACCTCGAGATGGAGATGTCATCGTGGATTATTCGGATGGGCCCCAAGTGCCACCACATATATCCTTCTAAGATAGGCAGCAAAGCGCAACTATGAAAGCATTCTTGACTGTCATACCCTCGAGTGCAGTGAGTGGGCTCTCTGCACGGCACTGTGTGTTCTGCCTGCAGAGTGGAGAATGCTCCTTTAGTCTTCGCAGGGTCTAGGCTGTGACGGGGATATTTAAAGTGCAATCAGAACAAGATGCTTTGGTGCAGTGGCTCCTTTTTTGCTTCCCTGGGGACGTTTAGGAGCCTCTGGGAATAGGAGAATGAGGCGGAGGCAGACCTGACACACACAAGAGGAACATGCCCTATGAAGACAGAAGCAGACGTTGGAGCACTGCAGACACCAGCCGCGGAATGCAGCAACCACCCGAAGCTGGAGCAGGCAAGGAGGGAGCCTCGGGACGGAGGACGCCCTGCTGGCTTGGTTTTTGATGTTTGGCTTCCAGAACTATGAGAGAAAACACTTCTGCTGTTTTAATCCACCAACCTGGTGGCAATCTGTTACAATAATCACAGGAAACTCATGCGATGCTCATTTCCCAGGAGCCACTGCAGACAAGCCTGGAGACAGAGGTGAAAGAAGGAACAAGTAGAAGAGACAGTAAGATCTACAGGTGGGCCTGGGAGAGGTAGGGGCTCTTAGTTAAGTCCTGCCAATGGGTCCGGCAGTTCTCAAGACCTGCTTTGGCTCAGCCAGCCCTCCTCCCTGTGTATTCCTAAGAGAAATGGGAGTCTAAGGGAAAATAGCAAATACAAGATCAACACACCTCTATCTAAACATCTCACTAGGTTTGGGCCTGAGCTTCCACTGCACAACTCCTGATAAGCAGGGCTGACACATTGTCCCAGTTTAGTAGCTGAAGGGGCTTACCACCTTCTGGCCTGCTTTAGAAGACCCCCCAAGATGAGCTCCCACAAACCTGTGTGGGTTGGTAAGCACACCAGCCCATTGTCCTTAAAATCCTACCCACTAGTAAATATGGCTCTATGTCCTGAATGGTGACTAACCTAATTAAGAACTCATCCTCCCTGTCAGACACAAGAAGGGAAGTGGGAATAGAGCTAAGCTCATCCCTCACTTACAAATAGGAACAATTTGGGAACCACAACCTCTCCAAGACTGTTGATTGAAATCTCTATTTTGGGGTACAGATGATGGGAGTGAATCACCCTACTGCCCATTTCAGCTTCCTTCTCTTGTCTCCCCCCAAGGGAAAGAGATATCAAGCCAACTTTCCCTGGGTGCCTATCTTAGGCCATGTACTATTCTAGGCACGGGGCACAGAGCATTAACGGGACAGACACAGTCCCTGCCTCCACAAAGGACCATAAATTCCCTCCTGGGCTTACTAAGCCTTCACCATTCTGAAACAAAGTCCAGGGGAATTCACCCCAAGCTTAGTCCCTTCTACCTTCCTGTCTCCTCCAGATACACCTCCCACCCAGTGCCAAGCTGGTCTGAAAACCTGAGAACTAGGGCTCTTGAAAGAACCATGTCTTAAGAGTATGAGAACAGATAAAATAAACTTCCATGAAGAGCATGAAACACTGTAAAATTACAAGACATTTTTAATTGCAATCTATAACAAGTCAGGTCAGAGGATCAGAAAATTGTGCTGCTGAGGTCAAAACTTTGTGGTCTCATTAACTGCATTATTCTCATGTCACATCCCAGGCTTAAACCCTGAACAGCTGATTAAAACCAATAGAAATCAGCTGACTCCCATCTATCCTTTTTGAGGACCAGCCAATAGTACTGGCTTCCTTCATGGAGGATGGTGTGTTATTTTTGAAACATGAAGAAAGAAAAAAAAGAGGACACTTTGCAAGGCCCAGGAAATCCAAGTCCGGGAATAAGCAAGCCATATATCTAGAAGTGAAGGAGGAGAAGGAGGAATAGGAGGAGGCAAATATTCCTAAGTATACAAATGTTTGTTACGAGGTAGAGCTGAGAGCTCTGTGAGTGACCGTTAAAGGAAAATTTGCTCTGTATTTGATCACCTTACCCAAGAGCAAACACGAAAACTGAAGGTAATGGAAACCAAAACAGTTGTCCCCAAATGACGAAATTTGAAAATTAAGTCTAATTGTTTAATGCTAGTCAAAACAACTGAGTTTTGACGAATTCCGTGGGAAGTGGCACCAAGCTTTCCCATCCAGGTTCTGTGGTTACCTGGGGGGCACACAGCCAGAACCGAACGTCTTTGTTCTCCTAGTCCTTCAGCCCCAGCTCATCACTGACACTCAAGAAACTTCCCGCTAGACCACAACACATTAGGAAGAACAACCATTGTTTGGGTCAACATGAGTGGAAAGGGCACCGCAGTAGAAGAACCAACAATAGAGAAAAAGAGAAGAAAGAGGAGGAAGTGACAGAGATAAAAACAGAGCAGGAACATGTAATTTGAAGAAGAAAGTAGGGACATGCCACTTCAGAGGTTTGGTTGAACTGAATGAAATGAAGGCAAAGGCCAGTGAAACATTCCTGTTCCCTGGGGGCTTCGACTGGGTTAATTGCGTCCTCCCAGA
Organism: Phoca vitulina; assembly: GCF_004348235.1. NCBI lineage: Eukaryota > Metazoa > Chordata > Mammalia > Carnivora > Phocidae > Phoca > Phoca vitulina. The sequence continues at coordinate 5,897,369 of NW_022589705.1, forward strand.
ACAGCCTGTCCAAGAGTTCACTGAGGTCTTTCACAATCCCTCACTCTCACTCATTCAGTCAACAATTACATAGCATGTGCAGGGCCCTGGGCTTAGTTCTAAGGACGTAGAAAAGATGAGCACAAACCTGAGGGTAGAATCTTGTAGAGACATGAGACATAAATGTAAATGGACGTACTAGTGTGACCTTTAAGTGGGAAGAGTAGAGCTTGATGGGGTGCCTTTTTAAAAATAAACATTTGGGAAGCCTGGGTGGCTCAGTCGGTTGAGCAGCTGGCTCTTGATTTCAGCTCAGGTCATGATCTCGGGGTCCTGGGATGGAGCCCCACATGGGCTCCCCACTCAGTGGGGAGTCTGTTTCTCCCTCTGCCCCGTCCCCCTGCTCATGCACTCTCTCTCTCTAAAATAAATAAGTAAAATATTTTTTTAAATTAAAAAAATAAACATTTTATTTTATAATATTTTTAGGTTTATGGAAAAATTGTGAAGAGAGCACAGACTTTGCATCTATCCCTTATGCAAGTCCCTCATTTTAGAATCTTACATTAGTGTGGTACATTTGTCACAATTAATGAAGCAACATCAATCAATTATTGTTAACAAAAGTCCATACTTTATTCGGATTTGCTTAGTTTTTACTGAATGTCTTTTTTCCATTCCAGGATCCCAGCTGGGATACCAGTGCATTTAGTCATTGTGTCTCCTTAGGGTCCTCATGACTGTGACAGGTGATAGCATGCATTTTTTTTTAGATTTTTATTTATTTATTTAATTTTAGAGAGAGACAGTTGGCGGGGAGGGATAGGGGGAGAGGGAGAATCTCAAGCTGACTCTGCACTGAGTGCAGAGCACAACACAGGGCTCAATCTCACGACCCTGGGATCGTGACCTGAGCTGAAACCAAAAGTCAGATGCTTAGCCAACTGAGCCACCCAAACTAAAGCAACTTTAGTTTTTCTTATGCTGTCTTTCCAGATGGGCTTGGTGAACTGGTCATTTCTCTGTCCCTAGATAAATCTTAAGCTGGACCCAAAACTTTTTCAGTCTCTCTCAAATAATATGTGCTATCAAATATGAAATATTATGTCCAGTACACTGTAATAATTGATCAGACTTGGGGACAGGGAGACAGTAGAGGAATAAACAGAGAAGAAGCATGCAAAGAAGCTCAAGGACCCAAGGAAGCAGAGTGTCATGGAAGCCAGGAAAGTGGGCATCTTAAGAAAGAAGGGGCAATCAGATGCTGAAGAGAGGCCCCGACAGAGGAGGAGGAGAAAAGGACTTGGCTATCAGGAGTTCACTTATGACCTTCAACAAAACCAGTGTGTGGAGTGGCAAGAACGGAAACCACCATGGAATAGGTTAAGGAGTGAATGTGTGGCCAGAAAATGGGGCCACCGATTTGGATCCCTCTCTTGAGAAGCTGAGTGGGCAATACAAGGTGAAAAATAGATTGACATCCTAAATGGGTAGCTGCAGGTTTGAGGGAATGATATGGGGTTGGGGTGTATGGTAAGCAGCTTCTAAAAGTTCCCCCCAAATCCCTCCTCCTGATACTCACACCCCCGTGTAATCCCATCCCCGTGTATACAGGCTAGACTAGTGATTGGCTTCTAACAAACAGAATGCAGGAATAGTGTTGGGAGGTTATGTCTGAGATTAGGATATAAAAGCCAGTGATTTTGTCTTATTTCTGCTCTGTCTTCCCCTGGCTTTTCTCAGTTTGCTCACTGATGAAGCAAGTTGCCATGTTATGAGGCACCTGTGGAAAGGCTCACATGGCAAGGAACTGAGAATGACTTCCAGCCAACAGCCAGCGAGGAACTAAGGCCCTGAGGCCGACAGCCCATGAGGAACTGAGTGCTGCTAACAATGACAAGAAGGCACTTGGAAACACATCCTTCCCCGACTGAGCCTTGATGTGGACAGCAGCCCCAGCCAATGCTCTGTAGCTTCTGAGAGACCCCGAAGCAGAGGGCTCAGCTAAGCCGCATCTCGAGTCCTGACCTACTGAAAACGGTGAGATAAGAAATATTGGTTTAAGCCACTAAATTTAGGATAATTTGCTACACGGCGATAGGGACCTAACACGGGATGGGTATCTTTGATAAGGGATGCCTGCACATGATTCTAGTTTCAAAATTTCTTGTCCTTAAGCATGCATGACCTTGGAGTCTGTCAAAATGCAGATTCTGGGCACCAGACCCAAAGATTTTCATTTAGGCACTGGGATGCAGCATTAACTGGACAGCACTCATTGGGAAAGGACCCAAGAAATCGCCCTTGTGAAATACCTGAGCTGATGGTGATGTGGGTGGGGGAGGAAGGGCTGCATCCCATGATACAGAAACACCATGCAATTCAGAGATGCCCTAGAACAGGCAGAGCAAGAACCCAGGAACCCTGGGGAGGTTGGCCTTCAAGTTTTGACTTCTTGCTCCAAAATAGCAAGGCAGAACAACACTATAGGGAAAGACACATAGACATTTTGAGGGAGGAAGGAGGAAGAGCTTCAGTCAACTCTGAAGGAAAGTGTTGGGAGGTTAGTTAAAGAAGTTGGGAGGTTAGGAAAGTAGTTGGGAACCATCTACAAAGCCTGAGGAAGTGGGACAATTGTTCAAGGCTTAAAGAGAGAAGAAAGGATTTAGCAGAAAGACTTCTTGAGGGAGCTTTGGTAAGGCAGTAAGAATGTTTTAAATGATAGTAAAAGGATGGTGAGGGCCAGAGGATGACTAACACATTTAATTTGGAGGAAAGTGAGGGAGCATGCTCTCCTCACTCCGTGAGCCATTGCGAGTGGGAGGAGGAAGGTCTATGTTGGAAAAAGTCGCGGGAAGAGTATCCAGGGAAAAGGCCAGCTTCTGCTGTGATAAGGAGGCAGAAAGAAGGCTTTAAGGAAAGGTGAAGGAGGAGTTTGTCCTCAATAGGACAAGGGTTCTCCTGGGCTCAATGGAAGAGTCCCAGAGAGGGGAAGCAAAGGTGTCCTGGGTGGGAATGGGGCTGAACTGGATGGAAAGAGAGGAGGACAGGAGACACTGCCTGAGGAGGTAAAGGCTGAAGGTGGGCTAGAGATTTCCAATCATAACGGAAAGACAGAACAGATACCAGATAAGTTCACTGAATTAACTTGTCCTCATAATCTAAGTTATATATTGATCTGTCATCAATATCTATGGCTCCCCGAAGAGCAGGTCCAGGATGTGGGCTGACAGTGCCAGCCTCTTGCAGGGAGGCCTGCCTCGGAGAGCTGGCTTAGAGCGAGGTTTGGGTCTCAGGAGAGCAATGTGATACGTCCATACTCAAAATGTTTAAAGTCCTGTATCTCTGTATCTATTCTTTACAACTTCCCCATGCATCTCACAAAGGAATTTGCCTGTGGTTAAGCTGATACGGAGGAAAGATCCCTAGGCTAAGGGCTCAGAGACTTGGGTCCTTGTCCCAGCTCCACCCCAACAAGCTATGTGACCTTAAAAAGCCATTCATCTCCCTGATGCCATTTGTACAGTGAGGGGGCTGAACCAGCTATTCCCTCAAAGGCCCTCCCAGCTCCAACATTCTAAGAGCTTGAAAACATTCAACCCTAAACCAGGTCTAGAAATCATGTGGTTTTGGTTTTGGAAATTTAGCTTCCGAAAAAGAAAGAATTTCTGTCCTTATCTGTCACCTTCTGGAGACTTCCAATCCATTGGTAGGATTCCCTGTGGGAAATGTTTTGAAATAGTGGGCATTCATGAAATGAAATTCTGGGGATTAATCTGCAATAAGGGCTGAAAATTTTCTGAGTGATTTTTCCCAAATGTATGAGAAATCTTTATCCAATTGATTGTGGGGCAGATTCTCTTCTGAAGCATCCTGTTTTCACTCTCAAGGCAGGGTTTGGTAGGAAAAAAGCACTTAGGCCCAGATATCTTGCCACTTACTCATAAAGCTGTTGGGGAAGATGCACTGACAATGACTGGTGAATCACGTCTGGGTCATTTCATGTCTAAGGTTTGAAACTATCTCCAAGTATTGCCACACACACATCTACATACACCTCACCACCAGAACCATGAGGCGGATTGCAAAAGAACTTCCATCACATGGATGAAGCGAAAGTGGGACTTTCTCCTGACCTCCAGCATCCCTAAGGAATGCTCTCTCTCACCACCACCCACTTCTCTGATGGAAACCCTGAGGTCATTTAGTCCCATTTTACATCTTGGAAACTCAGGATAACCCAATAGATGTCCCAATTCATATCCCCAAACTTTACATGAAAGAGAAAGGATGAAAAACAGACATGGAAACTTCTTTTTATTTCCAAATGCAGGAATTTTGATTACCCTGGCCAGGCACTTGGGGACTTTGCTTACTTTTTCACAATATATTACCAGTAAAAATCAAAACACCCTTTACAATAGTACACTGTATAGTTTAAATATTTTAACCCTTTTTTCAATCATTCAACAAATACATATTTAACACTGTGCTAGGTGCTGGGAGGGAACTCAGTATCTAAGCTATGAATTAATTACCATGCAATGAAATAAATTCTTATAATAGTGGCATGTGAAAAGCGGTTCATAATTAATTCTGCCTCAGGGTAGGGAAGCTGAGGAAAGTGAGTCTTAAACATTGTGAGTAAGAGCTTGAAGATGAGTCAGAGCTAGCCAGGTGATGAATGGGATTTGAAGGGCATTCAAGGCAAGAGAAATGGGGGCGGGGGGAGACACAGAAATGTGAGACTACCTGAGCAGTATTTGGAGACCCACTAGTAGTCTAATGTGGCTACAGCATGGGGTTCAAAGCTAGAAAACAAAGGGATAGAGAGGAAGATAAGCAGGTTTCGGCCAGCCTGTGAAGAAACAACAGACTAAGGACTATGGTCTTCAGTTTTTAGGCAACAAAGAGACAAAGATAATAATGATCATGATCAAATTGTTATGTTAGGAGGGTCTTTCTGATAGCAATGAAGACAATGGATCAGGAGGAAAAGAAGAAAGATAGAGAAAGGTCAAGATCTATTGTAAGAGCTAGGGGAGAAAGGATATATGTAGAACATATCGCATTTTACTGTCACTCTTTCTTTTTGTCCCCTCCAATTCCCACATATGGATAAACTCCTGTGGACCAGTACCATGTCTTGTTCACCTTCGTATCCCAGCCCAGAACACAATGCCTGGCATAGTGTAGGCATGCAATAAATGCCATCCATTGGTGAATGAATGAATGGGGACTTAAAGTAGGCAGTAACAGTGGGGATGTAAAGAAAAGGGCATATTTAAGAAATATTTTTGGTTTTCCAGAGTGGCTGTACCAGCTTGCATTCCCACCAACAGTGTAAGAGGGTTCCCCTTTCTCCACATCCTCGCCAACATTTGTTGTTTCCTGTCTTGTTAATTTTTGCCATTCTAACTGGTGTAAGGTGGTATCTCATTGTGGTTTTGATTTGTATTTCCCTGATGGCTAGTGATGTTGAATGACACTGAATATTATGCAGCTGTTCAAGAACCTGAAGAGCTTTATTATTTGCTTTTTTAAATGTCCATGATATGGTTAAGGGGGAAAAACACTTGCAGAAATATATAGCATTATATAATACCACTTTTTAAAAATAAAATACAGACACACATTAAAAAATAAATATTTTCTCAGGAAGATTCTAAAGAATTTGGTCTGAGGAAAATGGAAAAATCCAAAGTTTCCATGTTGTGTGACTAATAAAGTCAGTAAGATTTTTTCAAATATAGGCGGCTGAGCAGGTTGAGAGAAAAAGGCAATGAGTTGAGTTAAGAACACATAGAGTCGGAGATATCTGTGGGCCAGGGTTCTAAAGTCCAGTAGACAGTTGGAAATATGCATCAGGACCTCAGAAGAGTTCCTTGGCTAATTTTTACTCATGACCATTCATAGAAGCAGGTGTACTAAATTATTCAAAATCTAGGTTTTTGAACATGTGCTGAAAACTTTGTTTCCAAAGAAAAAAGTAACTAAGAAAATGAAAACTATGTTCAAAGATCCCTGCTTCATTACTCATGAAATAAAAGCAAAGATGAGAGGAGGAGTCAGAGATAATCTTCCACTCTTTGATCTTTGAATCTGTCACAATGAAGTCCTCATATCTTCAGAATCCCAAGGGAAAGTTCCCATCAGCAGCAGTAGTTCTCCAAACATTAGTTAGCTGGATTACTGCAGAGCATAAAAAACCATGAATTTTTCAGCAGAAAATCCTAAGATTCTTCCCTTTATTTTCTTCTCACACACTGCTCCTAAGAATTCTCAGGTAGGAGATGCTTTCTTGGAGCCATGCAACATAATGGAAACCTAAAGCCATATGGTACCTAGAATGTTCACTGGATGAAGAGTTAGAAGAACTGGATTTAGTTCCTTCTCCACCACTAATTGGCCATGTGACCTTAGGAAATTCTCTTTACCCTTCTGAATCATGGCTTCCTCATCTGTAAAATGAGACCAGTCTTGATTTTCTCCGTGTTTGTGTGTGTGTGTGTGTGTGTGTGTGTGTGTTTATTTTCTTAAACCTTTACCACTGATCTAGATCCTTCCATATGAGTTAATCGTTAACTCATCCCTAAGTCCCTAGAGTTTTGCAGGTCCAACTCCAACTAATTCAGGGACTCAAGATGAAGCCAGATGACCATTCCACTGAAAGAATCAGTATATGCCAAGGCACTTCTTTATTACCATCCTTTGGTGATTTAGACTGCCCCCAAGACCTAAAAATATACACCTTCTAGTGTTTTAACTGGTGCAAATTTTGGTACCTGGAAATTAAGTGCTACCACAATAAAAACATAAAATGTAGGGGTGATGTCAACCAGATGTGAACCAGTCAATGGGCAGAGCTGGAATGGTTATAAGGACTTTAAGGAGAGTACTAATGAAAACCTGAATTACCTTGAACAGACTGTCAGAATCAGCCTTTGAGGAGGTAGCTGGTGAGGTCTTAAAGGAAAGTGAGGAAAATCTTGTTGGAAACTTGAAAAGCGGGGATCCTTGTTATACATGGCAGAAAGTTTAGTAGCACTCTCTCCTGCAATAATGTGAAAGGTAAAAAAATGCACCTGGTATACTAGCTTATTTAGCTAAGGAGTTTTCCAGCCCTAGTGTTTAAGGTGCCACCGGCTTCTTGTGACTGCTTATATTAAAATGTGAGAGGAGACAGATGAGCTAAAAGAAGGACTGTTAAACTGAAAGAAGATGGGATTTGCTGATTCTGAAGATTCTGAGGCTCCCCAAATGGCAAACAATACTAAACTTAAGAAATTGCTCCCACACAAAGATCAAATCCAGGACATTCTCAGGAAACAATGTTCTAGAAGCCAAGAGTATATCTGTAAAATCCTTTGTTAAGACTTCAGAAAGTTAAAAGATGGATCTTCACGGTACTTTCAAACACACAAAAGGCCCTCTAAAGATTTTAAACGTTTGCCTCTTGGCACCTATAAATAAAATAATATGGGTCCTAAGAAGTTTAAGGGCTTTGTCCTTCAACCATCTTAGCAGAAGCCCAAAGTAGAGAGGATTTACCTCAAAGAGATTTGTAGGTGTGGGTTTGTCAAATGGATCAAACCTCAATGAGATTCACAGGAGGACCACAAAGTTTGAGAGAATTTTATGGCCAGAAATACTGCCATCTTGAACTGAAAGTGACAGAAACAGTATAAAATAAAAAGAGGTCTTTGAACCCCCAAACTTCTACAAGCAAAAACCAGGCTGAGAAAACCACTCAGCAGCAAACACATGATAACTCTCATGAACAGAGAAGGATGATTCCAAAAGAGGACTAAGAGCCCAGAGAACGGAATCAAGAACTATGGAAAGTCATCTCCAGGCAGAAGTAGTGCTGAGTCCTAGTCAAGGAACTTACAACAATTGTCTGGCTGGATTTCAGAGTTGCTGGGAACCAGTGAGTCCTTTGTGCCTCAGTTTCCCCCTTTTCAAACAAGAGTATCTATATTGACTATCCTCTGCTGTGCCAACATTATCTGTTGTATGGGTAGGGGACAGATTACTTGTTTCCTTAGTTCATAGGTCTACAAATTGAGAGGCACTATACTCATGAAGCTGTATGTAAGGGAACAACACCTGAGAACCTGGATCTGCTTTAGAAGATGAGATTCTGAACTTGGGGCTGATGCTATAATGGGATGAGGGAGGGGATGAGTATATTTTGCATGTGTAGGGCATATGAATTATCAGGGGCCAAAAGACAGACCGTGGTGTCCAGATCCCAAGATGGTCATGTATGATTTTGCACTTCCTGGTATTCACATCCCATGTGGTCTCCCTGCACATTGCACAAAGGTTTGTCTGTGTGACCAATAGCATATGAGGTTATACAGCAACTTCTGTCTTGGGTGCTCTCTCTTGCTCTTTCAGATCATTCATTCAGGGGAAATCCAGCTGCCATGTCATACACAATTTTATAGAGAGGCCTATGTGGTAAGAAACTGAAGCTTCCAGCCAACAGCCACATGAGTGATCTTGGAAAATCATCTAGCCCCAGTTGAACCTTTGGATGACTGTAACCTTGGCAGAGAGTTGGACTCTGAGCCATAATTATCCAACTAAATCATTCCTGGATTTCTGACCCTCAGAAGCAATACTTGTTTTTTTTAACATGCTAAGTTTGGGAGAAATTTGTTTTGCAACAATTGATAACTAATAGGGTCAAGACAGATTTTTTGTTTTCTTCTCACACACCATCCCTGAAAATTCTCAGGTAGGAGATGCTTTCTTGAAGCCATGGAATATAATGGAAACCTGGGCAGCTGTCCTAACTTGGGCTTGACTAAAACTCTCTTCCTTTTTTTTTAGAAATTCTAAAAAGTTTGTTTATTTTGCATCAACAAGTAGGTTTTTTTTTTTTATAGAACTTAATGAGCTAATTCTAAAATATGTATGGTAACTCAAAGGCCAAGGAAAGTCAAGACACTCTTGACAAAGACAAAGAGGGAGGAAACTTATTCTAAACTTATCACACTTATTCTAAAACCACAAAAATTAAGAGAGTGCAGGTTTTTGTGCAGAGATAAACAAACAAACCAATGGAATAAAATAGCAATTTCAGAAATTCACACATATAAAAACACTTGATTTGTGACAAAGGTGATACTGCGGATAATTGGGAAAAGTATGATATTTTTCATAAATGGCACGGAACTACCTGGATATCCATATGGAAAAAATAAACTGAAGTCACTTCGCACCCTACACAAAAATCAATTCCAAGAAGAATGTAGCTTTAAATGTGAAAGGCAAAATAAAGGGTCTAGACATTAATATACAGAATATTTTCATGACTGTGAGGAAGGATATATTTCTTAAGCAAGAGTTTAAAAATACATCAATCATAAAGAAAATGATGGATAAAATGGGAACTAAAATTAAGAACATCTGCTCACCAAAAGACACAGTTAAGAGACTACAAAGGCAAGTCACAAAATAAAACAAGGTGTCAGCAATTTATGTAACTGACAAAGGGTTCTCATTCAGTAAAAAATATAAAGAATTCCTGTGTGTTAATAAAAGAAAAAAAGATACACAGCCCAATAGAAAAATGTGAAAGAGATCTGAACAGGCACTCTACAAAGGATAATACCCAAATGGCCAGTAATTTTCAGTCATCCAGAAAATGCAAAAAAAAAAAAACCACAGTGAGATTGCTAGCTCTACACTTCCACCAGCATGGCTAAAATTTAAGGAAGTAAAAATAATTAGTGTTGGTAAGAATTTGGAGCAACATAATTTCTCATACACTGCTGGTGGTTGCCTAAATTGGTATAACCACTCTGGAAAATAGTTTGACATTAAGTAGTAAGATAAAGACATTGATACCCTATAACCTAGACATATACCCAAGAGACACAGTCAAGAATGTTCATAGTAACTTTCTTTGTAATAGCCCAAACCGAAAGCAACCCAAATGTCCATCAACAGAAAATATGTATAAGTAAATTACGGTATATGTGTACAATGTAACATTATACAGCAATGAAACTTACTAACTCCAGGTACATTTAACAACATGAATGAACCAAAGAAACCAGGCACAAAAGAAAAATTAGGGTACAGTTCTAGCTAGATAACCTTCAAAACAGGCAAAACTAAACTTATAGCATTAGAAGTCAATGGTTAACTTTGAGGAAGTTTCTAGTGTGCGAACAGATGAGTGGGCACAGAAGACATGCTAACAGTGTTCTTTTTCTTATGGGGTGGAGGTTACACAGGTATTTGCTTTGTTATAATTTCCTGAGCACATTTATTTTTTATTAAAATGTATATGTATATATATATATGTATATATAGTATGTATATGTGTATATATATGTATGTATATGTGTATATATATAGTGTGTGTATATATATATATATCTGTCTGTGTTATATTTCTTAACAAAAAAGTTAAAATTGATTAAGTGCCTGTCACATAGCAAGCACTCAGAAAATAGTTTCTACTATTCTCTCAGCACCCGCCTCACCCCTGAGCATATACACAGCCTTTGTTCTCCCAAAGGGCCCTGCAGGGAAAATTACAAGCTATCACAGGCAAATATTGACCTTCCTCTCTCTCCCTATTTGGGACCAGGTTCCAGATGATGGGAGGGGCCCAGAAGCAGATTCCTTCATTGTTCCACCAGGCCCAGACTAAGGGAGGACTCACAAGCATCCTCATACACCACTGCCTTCTATTCCACAACTCTGTAAACTGGTGCAACCAATCTGGAGGATAATTTAGCACTGCTAGTAAAGTCGAAGATGCACATTTCCAGTGACCCACCAATTTCACTTCTAAATATACATCTCAGAGGTGCTCTTGCACAACACACAGGTTCAAAGGTATTTAACGTAGCATTATGTGTAGTAACAAAAAAAGAGAAGAAAAACCCTGGAAGAACGTAAATACCCATCGATCTAGGCACAGGTAAATAAATTACAGAGTGGTCACGCAATAAGCAGTTGTTACAATGAATGAACTAGATCTAATTTATTAACATGGATAAATCTCAAATATATATATACTGGAGTAAAAAAAAACAAATTGTAGTAGGATGCAATTTATATACATTGAAGCATTCAAGACAATGCATGTTGCTTATGAAGGTGTAACAAAATTACGGAGAAAGTACAAGAAAGGAGTTATTTATGAGATGGGAGGGTAGTGGGATTTGGAGAAGATGGCTATAGCTGAATCTCTAATATTTTATTTCTTTAACTAAGAATCTGAAACAAATATGGGAAAATATTAACAATCGCTTAAATCTGGTGGTGGGTATATTGGGTGTCTCTTACATTACTGTGTGGTTTTATGTTTGAAATATTGTCTAACTTTTAAAAAATGATGGGTGTAAATCACCACTCTGAAAACATTCTCCAGGCTCCTTCCTCCTTCACAAAGGATAAATTGTCTGATTCTGCCAGATTTTCCTCCTTCTTCAAGAAGCAAATGGAAATTGATGATGAACAAAAGTTGGCAGTAGGGTCATCAGCTCTCCTCCACGCTGTTGCTGACACACAAGCATCTCTGACCTTGACAGACCCCCTCCACCCTGCTCTACACCCTGGAAAGCTGATCTCTAAAGACAACACTTTCCTTACCTTCTGGCTTCAGATGGGGTTTGGTAAATGGGAGGCAGAAGCAGAGATGGCTCCACAGAAAGAAAAAACAGGCCAGGGATTTATTCCCTGGCTTCCTCCTATAGACCTACATGTTGGAAGTGGCTGTGTATTTCTACTGAAGACCACATCTCCTAAACATGGGCTTCTCCTGGGCTCCGCTGTGGCTCTCACTGGGTTAGAGCCATCCCCCAGTCTCCCCTTTCTTCTTCAGGCTTGGGGTGCACAAGGGCTCCTTGTTGTCACTAGTCCCAGTGACTTCACCATTCCTTCTGGTTTCCCTTCATTCTGACCATATCTTAAAAACAGTCCCCTCCTTAAGCTCTCCTTAATTTCCCCACTTGAATGTGCCTTCTCTTTCCTACTTGACACCCTGACCTCACAGAGCAGAGACATTCACGCAGCACAAGAGTCCGAGCCCTCAGGTGAAGTGCATAGACAAGGCTCATACCTGAACAAAGGCTTGAAAGAGGAGCAGAAATTTGTCAGTTGGTCAGAGAATTATGACTGGGGTGAGGGAAGATGACAAGAGTGGAAAAACTGAGGGAAGAGCTTCAGGAAAGTCTCTTGTATTAGGAAGACCACACGAGATTGCCAATATTAGACCATTTTTTGACATACCAAAAAAAAAAAAAAAGCCAATTTCATATGGTTCAACTTAATAATAGGATTCAAGTTACGACGACCTTAATGATGATCAGATTATGATGACTATGATTGACCCCTTGGGGAGGGGGCCTATAGGAGCAAGAAGAATCAAAAATGACCCTGTCCCCAGAAGAATAAATGTCAAGGAAGGATGGGAATAACATTAATCTGAAGAGGATGAAAATCATCTTTGCAAAGAGGGATAAAATGTTCTCTCTCTGTTTTATTTCTATTCAAACAGAACCTCAGGTCTCTTTCTCTTTTCCCTATATCTGCATTGGCAATCAAGTTCTTACAAAGAAGGTAAATGCATGCAGTTTTCCACATATTGAGCCATAGCCCTGTGACTAGACAGGTGCTTAATATTCTACCCTCTCATTTTAAAGATTAAAAAAAAAAATGAGGCATAGGAGTTAAGAGTCTTGCTCACTATTACACAACTACGTGATCCTCCAATTGGATATCTTGATAATGGAAAACTTCTAGAAGGAATGATTTTGGGAGGATTCCAATGACACAATTCTATGGAGAGAGGGTGAAGGTCATTACAAAGTAGAGTCAAGCCCTGATAGAGATGAAGGAATACAAAGTTGCCTGGGAAGAGAGGCTGCTGAGAGCAAATTAGCTTGGCTGGAAGAGCAAAGAATGCATATGGCAGACTATTTCCTTTTATTAATCTTATCCTTGGACCCAGATTAATTTTTTCTTAGACTTGTCAGTCTGACCAAATTTATTATAAGCCTTCCCAGCTTTGGGAGGAATTAAAAGATGTATGATGTATTTTTCCTGAGCTCATTCCCAGGCCCATAGTGCTGCTCTTCAGAACTAATATTTTGACATTTAATAAGCCAGGGAAATTAGGCCATAGGCCCCGTAGTTGACATTAGACAATTAAAAAAAAATAAATGCTGGTAATATTTAAAGTTGGAGCTGTTTTCATCTCATAATTTCTCTCCTGACATTTGAGTTAATATATACTCTGGAAACACATTCAGAAGCCTGTGTTGAGGGTGAGAGCAGCCCCTCTGGATTCCACACAGTTTGGAGAACTTAACTATCCAAAGTCCCAGGCTTTATCTGAAGGTAGTGCCTGGACCTTTTGAAGAACCACTCAGACCATTACAAGCAAGGACTGTAGTGAAATTTTGTGCTTTGAGAGTAAAGAGTAAGGTGAAGTCTTACAGAAGCAAGGGGTGGTGGCTAAGACCTACCCCAGGTGGGGAACTTGCAGACACACCTGTCTTGGTAGACAGCTATGAACATCAGTAGTATTCCCAACCAAGAATAATGTAGATTAAAGTCCCCCAGGAGGACGTCACTCATGAGACTGTTGGCTCAACATAAATTGGCAGGCCTGTTGTGGTCTCTAGGACGTATATTTACAAATAAAGTACTGAGTTACTTATTTCAGAACTAAATCACCAGTCGTGCCCCATTCCTAAGCCTTTGGGCAGAGCTGGAAAATGAACACAAGTCAACAAAATAATCGAAGAATTGTCCCCTAGAAGGGACTTGGTGATGATCTTGTTTTTAACTATCACCCTGAAAATGAGAAAACACAAGCCCAGAGATAGCTAATGACTTGCTCAAGATCCTATAACTAGGAAGTACGGTATTGTACTCGATTGCAAGTCTCTCACTGACTAGGAGCAGCTCCTGGATTTTCCTTCAGTATATAGTCTACCATCTCACAGCGCCCAGAAACTTCTTCATCCTCGTCTTTTATACTAATATTTTCCTCTCCTTTACTCAATTATTTCTGTCCTATGACTTTGTACTTGTCTTCTTGAAAGAGATTGTATGCATCTCAAAATTAGTATTTCAATTTGGTGTAATTCGGGTCACACTTATTTGGGGTCTATAAATGCCAGGCCTTGTGCACATATTAAGCACTTAGTCAACATTTATTAAACTGGACTATATATGGGAAGCCATTCTAGCATCAGCACATGGAAGAAGAGAAAATGTGGGGGACAGGGATGGGAAATATAACCATGCTAGTGCACTTGGTCATGATGTAATTTGGTCCTAAAAAAAAGATTGTGGTGGTCATAATAGGAATAAAAATCATAAAAATGTGGAATTCATTTCAGAGTAAAATTGGATTCAGGAGAGAAGAAAAAGAGAGGAATGATAAGAAATTATATTTTACACATTTCAAATGTGAGGTACCAACTGGGCACACACTTGGAGAAGTCCCACAAACAGGGTGAAATGCATAAGTGGGACTCAGGCAGGAAACAAGGTCAGAGTCTAGAGAGAAGATGGTTTAAATGGTGGCAGCAGAGCTTGCCTTCCTAGAAGTTAGCCCAACTCTCTGCTAAAATTCTCCTACTGCTTTGAAATATTTGAATTAGATCAAGGACTGACAAAGATAGCAAAAATAGACAAAGTGAATAGGAAAGACCAGCAGCCCGTGCAGGCTACCCCAGAAGCAAGGCCAGCCCTTGCCCGTTGGGCCAGCCAGCATTCTTTTTACCCATCATTCCAAAAGCCCCATCTCCTCCAGGAAGGCCTCCTGGTTTTGATGAGACCCACTAGCTTACCTGCCTCTTTTCCTAGATTTGGGCACGTCAGTCATCCCCGTGTTGCCGTTAGTGGTATACACGGGCACTTCATGCTAAGTATTTTCTTTTCTTTTTTTTTTTTTTTTTTTTTTTAGAAAGACAGCGAGAGAGGGAACACAAGCAGGGGGAGTGGGAGAGGGAGAAGCAAGTTCTCTGCCGAGCAGGGAGCCTGATGCGGGGCTCGATCCCAGGACCCTGGGATCATGACCTGAGCTAAAGGCAGATGCTTAAGGACTGAGCCACCCAGGTGCCCCCGTGCTAAGTGTTTTCTGATGACGTTGATGGTTGCCACACTACCCATGTGCACCATCTCCCCTCCTTTAGTTGCCTACCCTCCCACTGTTGTCCCCTTATTCAGCCCCTGCTCCCAACACCCTTCTCCTCCAGGCTCCTTGAAGGACTCATATCTACCCGTATCCCTGATAAGTTCCAGCAAAGAATGAGTTTTATAAAACAAAATTTAAAAAACGGGTTTATATCACAAAGGAGAAACCTGCTTAAAATAGACTTTGGCTTTGTATATACTCTGCATATGTTAGAACTACTCCCTAAATGTGGCAAAGAGCTCTGTTTGATAAACCTCTAACTCAATCTCATTTTAAATATTTGTAAAATTTCCGCTAGAACATGCAGCCATGACTGGTGGCACTGATGATCAAAATAGAAGCAAGGAAAGTGGATGAAAACAGCGGACCACTAAGGCCACCCAAGTGGGGAAGCCAAACCACAGAGGAGCAGGAAGCTTCAGGGACACAGCCCTCTGGGAAAACCTTCAGCTTCTTCTTTTCCAGAACAAAAATGTAGTCATATGGTGGTTTATCTTATCATGAAAAGGGTGCCCGGCCCAAATACTGGAAGGTCAGTGGCTTTGTACACTGAACCCCAACAGCACCACAGTGTACCACCAACAACCATCAGTATGTTGGAATTTAGTCTTCTAGATTACCCAAACCTGTAAAACCTTCACCAACAATGTCCTATTACTGGGTCTTATGAGGAAGAACATGAAATCTGAAACTCTCAAAGAATACGACTTGAGGAGGTGTCCTCCCGTGTGCTTAGCGTTTTTCTGGTCGATCCACCACACCTGCTGAGTACCAGAGTGAAATGAGCCATTTAAGCCATCTCAACCATTCCTTGGTTTGGCGCTTACGTGAAGATAAGGAGGGTTCCCTGAAGAACATTTCCCACCACCACAGCTAACAATAGCATCTTGTCTCCTAAGACAGCCCCTCCGGTAAGAGCCCAGTCCAGACCCCACCACGCCCAGGAGTGGGAACTCCGCTGACAAATGCTTCTCATCTGAACCCAATCAGTTTATGGGGCATTGTACAGAGCTATGAATGTATTCCATATGCGCTCCATCTCTGAAATTCTGAGGCCTCAGCCCTAAACCAGAATCATATTACTACCATTGTTGTTGTTATTTAACATTTGTTCTTTTAACAAGTGTAAAGTGCAGCCCAATCATTTCATTAGTGTCTTATCATCTGGAGCCCAGTCCCTGTGCAGAGACTGGCAACAAAGGTGAGCCGGAGAAGTGCATTCGCCTTAGTGCAGCCCTGGTATTCTTTCCTCACCCAACCCACCCACGCCTCCCACCCCCCCCCCCCCCCCCCCCCCCCACCCTTACCTTCCAAAGGAAGGGCTTGGCCTGAGGTCCATGTGAAGCTTGGTTCACAGAGCTGCCCTCGTGCATAAATACGAGTGCAGCAAAAGCAGCGAGAGCTCCGAACACTGTGGGGACTGGTGGTGCTCACAACCTTCAGGCCACAGCAAGGAATGAGGACAGGAAGATGAACCAGAGTGCTCTCCGTCTCCCTTGGGGAGGATGTTCGCCCGCTGGGGAAAATGATGGTCTGTGCGTCTGTGCCTGTTGGAGAACCTTCCAAGAAGAAGATAATCAACTAGGTAATTTCTGGAGGGCAGTGGCCCACTTACAGCATTATCCCCAACTGTTTCTAAAATTCCAGGCAAATAGCACCTTCCCATCCCCCACCCCTACTCTAGCACACTCGGGCCAAGTTCATGGGCCCATCAGTGCGCTTGAGCATTTCAAATCATTTTGATAGTAACCTAAACAAAAGGGACCTGGAAGGTGAATTGTCTGCGTGTAAAATTGTAGGCTCTTTCAGAGTCCAAAAGAACAGATCTATCCTTTGGGAGGAGCCCTCCCCCCCACACACCCATGTCCATCATCCATGCTCAGTGTTGCTCAGAATCCATGCTTCTGTGGAGGCTGGTGCTCTGGAAGCATGTTTGCGCTGTTCATATCAAACATTAGCAGCTTTCCCAATATGCTAAAAAAAATGTGAACATAGAGAGACTTTTCTCAATTGTAGGCATTTCTCCCATAAATTTCTGTTCCGCCCTTGGTTCCTGTTACCACTTGCCTATTAGCAGGAGCTAGCATAAGACAAAATAAATGAATGAGTAGACACTATTAATGAGAAACTGAGAAACAAACACTCTTGCATCCTTCAGCAGTTTGCTTTCTTGTGGCCTGGGCCGCTAGTGTTTGTAGCTTAATACGATCATGTTTGCTGGGGGAAATCGCTCCTTGATCATTTGAAGGAATTTAAGAGATCATATTTTATGGCATTTGGAAAAAAACCCAGATAGACCCCATGACAAGACATTGCGGAAGGGGATTTTGAGCCTGGTCTCGTTCCCACCCTGGGCAAGTTCTTCCACTGACCTGATCTCTCCAACCTCAGTTTCCATATCAGCAAAATGGAAATAAATAGTAAGCAATCAATGGGGGAACATTCTGAGGACTAAACGTGATCATGTATTAATGTGCCCTGTGCGAGGCAGACATCAGTAAATATCAGTGACTGTTATTACCAGGATAAATAATTGTGCATTTTAAATATCCCTAGCCCAATTCCTCACACTTGCAAGGTGATCCACAAATGCCACTCCTTTCCCCTCCCTGCAGCCAGAGGGCTGTGACTCCGCGGCTGCTCTGCCCTCAGACCTCCCTGAGCTCTGGGAAGGGCTTTACACCACGTGGCTTCAAGGCGGGTTTGTGAGCTCCCGCCCAGAGCCACCAGCTCCTGACAGCCACAAACAGCCCCCAGAGAGCCCCAGGGAACTGAGGCTCAAGGACACGTGAAGCCAGAGCGAGAGAAAGTGTCTGGACACCTACAACCAAAGGCATCCTGCCCAGGCCAAATCCTGCTGTTTCCTCAAAAGAGAGCCCCCCCCCAAAAAAAAAGAAAAAAAAGAGAGCCCAGAGCTCTCTCACACGGGGTCCACCCAGGCCCCAGGGTCACCCTCTCACAGCTTTGCCTGGACCAGACCCAAGAGTCTGCCACTCCTGGAGCTTTAATCACATGCAAAAAAAAAATGTAAGTAGTTCTCCCTGAAACAAAGAACAAGTGTTGCCATGCAGAAAGAGCTAACCCTTGGAGATGCACAGCCTGGTGCTCATCACAAGGTGTTAATCAGTTGGCAGAAAAGCACAGATGGGAAAGGCTCTTCTCGAAGAGAGAAAAGCTGGCTGGGCAGGAGTGCTGGCCCCCGGCCCCCTCCCCAAAGTGGTTCCATTTTTGGCTTCCTTAAGATGAATCTGTTTAAACAAGATTAAACAAGCATGGAATTTGGGAGGGAAAAAGGAAGAAATTTAATAAAAAGAAAAAAAAAAAGCAAGAGGATTTTTCTTACCAAAAGACCCAAAAGAAATCTAAACTGTAAAAACAGCTTCAGCTCTTGGCAGCTAAAAACAAAACAAAACAAAACACCAACTTTCAGGCTGAAAGTGTCAGTGTCCAAGGGAAATTAATTTCCTGGGGTCAACATATGACAGAAGAATTACAAAGGAACAATGAACCCAGAGTCACCACCATCAATTTGCTTTAGGAAAAAAAAAAAAAAAAAAAAAAGAAACACATAGAAAGCTTTCTAGCTCTAATGCATTTCTACTTAGAAACACAAGCATCAGCCACTATAAAATAAGAAAACCATGTACTTTGTTAGGGCCCTGAAAACCTCATAATAGATCCACACAAAAGGATTCAGGGTCAGACTCTTGATTCATACATTCATCAATTTAGTCATTTAACAGACATTTCCCTGACATCTACTCGGTGCCAGGTACCATGCTAGGCACGGGGCTACAACTGGGAACCTGATGGAAATGATGCCTTCCTTCAAGAAACTTCAAGACTCATGGGGCAGGAGGCTTATAAACCTGCCACACTGGTCCTGCCCAGAGGGGTTATTGAGCAACATATTGCTTCAGATGAGAGGTGACATTTACCGTGGACCTTAAAGAAGGAGTAGGGATTCTTTAGGAAGAAGAGAAACAGGAGCTTTTTAAATGGTGCACAGAGGTGTCCCTGGGCATGCCATGAGCTGAATCCTCCCTGGGGAGGAAAGATGGCTGTGTCCAGGCTACCAAAGCTTTACCTACAATTTACCAGAGCTCCAACTTTGCACTGTGCATGTTGGAGCTTCTCAGAAGGCAGAATGATATCATGAAGAGAGCGCTGGATTAAGAGCCAAGAAACCAAAGGATCTGCCATTTCCTAGCTATGTGACCTTGAGTAAGGGATTGTCCCACTCTGATCCTGTTTCCCTCTCTGTCAAATGAGAGAACTGAGCAAAAAAAAAAATTTTTTTTATGAGAGGTGAGGTGAAACAAGTTGAGGATGGAAGCATGGTGTAGAAGCAGGTGTGAGGCTGTCCACTGGGAAGGCCCCCATTCCCCTAAGCTTTTCGACTAATGTCCTCTGGACCATGTACATCCATATATGTGCAATCACACCCTTCCAATCCATCTTCCATTTGCTCACCAAACAGTGATAGGGTTAAAGTACTTCTGGGATCCAAAGCCCCGGTAGGATAAAGCTAGAACTCCTCAGCATGGAAGAGAAAGACCTTAATATCTCACAAACATTATAATTAGACATTCCGGCTCTGACCGGGGCTCTGCCTCCCTGGCCTCAATGCTTCTAATACGTGATATGGCCTCACATACCTGCTCCTTGCCCATGCGGCTTCATCTGTCTAGAATGCCTTTTCCCTACCCTTGCTCACTTGGTAAACCCCTGTTCACTTTTTAAAACTTGCTCAAGAAGGAATACAGCATGGGCATCTGGGTGGCTCAGTTAAGCCACCAACTCTTGGTTTCAGCTCAGGTCATGATCTCAGGGTCGTGGATCAAGCCCCAGGTCAGGCTTCGCGTTCAGGTGGGAGTCTGCTTGAGGATTCTCCTTCCCTCTCCCTCTGTCCCTCCTCCTCCCACCCTCTCCCTCTCAAAAATAAATATATAAATCTTAAAAAAAAAAAGAAAGAATGAGCTCTTCAGCAAAGCTCCTCCCCGCCTCCACTCATCACCCCTCCTTGTACATACTTCTCTCCGTGCCTGGGACACTGGATGTAGCCGCTGGCTTACATGACTCTCCCTACAGAAGATGAACTTCTCAAGAACAAGGACTCTGAGAAAATGCAAATCAAAACCACAGTGAGATACCACCTCTTGCCAGCCATAATGGCTGGCATCAAAAAGGTAAGAAATAACTAGTGTCAGTGAGGATATGGAGAGAAACTTTGTGCATGTTGGTGGGAATATAAATGGGGGCAGCCACTGTGGAAGACAGTACAGAGGTTCCTCAAAAATTTAAATATAGAATTATCATATGATCCAGAAATTCTACTACTGAATGTTTACCCAGAGAAAGCAAAAACAATAATTTGAAAATATATATGCACCCCTATGTTCATAGTAGCATTATTTACAATAGCCAAGATATGGAAGTAACCAAGTGTCCATCAATAGATGAATGGATAAAGAAGATATTATATATACATACATACAAACACAATGGAATACTACTCAGCCATAAAAAAGAGTGAGATCTTGCCATGTGCAACAACATGGATGAACCTAGAGTGTATTATACTAAGTGAAATAAGTCTGAGGAAGACAATTACCATATGATTTCACTTATAGGAGGAATACAAAACAAACAAAAAACAGAAATAGACTTACAAATACAGAGAATAAACTAGTGGTGGCCAGAGGGGAGGGGGGATGGATGAAATAGGTGAGGGGAATTAAGAAGTTCAAACTTCCAACTGTAAAAGAAAGAAGTCATAGAGATGAAAAGCACAGCATAGAGAATATAGTCGATAATACTGTAATAACATTGTATGGTGACAGACGGTAATTACACTTACCGTGGTGAGCATTACGTAATGTACAGAATTATCAAATCACTATTTTGTGCACCTGAAACTAATGTTCCATTGCATATCAACTATACCTCAATAATAAAACTTTTTTAAAGAACTAAAAGATTTTAAAAAGAGAGAACAAGGACTGTGTCTCAGTGACACTCGTACCCCTAGCTCCTAGGACTGTCCCCATACATAGAATGCCTGCAGCAGACATCGGTAGAGCTGATTACTTGCAATTTTATTTAACTGTTCTGATTGTATGCACAATAATACAGGATGATTCTTTGATGGTCTTTTGGGTACCGGGGTCCCTCAGAGCTAAGTTAGACGCCAGAAGAGAACTGCCCAGCATAGTTTGGAGGCCCATCATCTTGTATATTCCCAACTTCTTATAACCACACATCAGACCATGGGAGGACAGGTGAGAAGGTGGGCACCTCACCCTTGCCCAGCGATCTGTCATTTTCATATCATTTACATTTCCTAGAAGCTATTGCAACCCTCCTCCCAGAGCAGAACACCTCTCCCCAGCACCCTGGAGTGCTGCTCATCCAGATTCGGTGGTCGTACCACGTCCTGGGGGAGCCTAGCCTATTCTGGACTGGTTATCAGAATATGCTTCCTCGCCTTGCCCATACAATCCTGGAGTTTCCTGTGCTCCCATTGCAGTAACATCTCATTCCAGAGAAACAGTCTCACGACCAAGAAGAGGTGAAGATGCGATTCAAAAAGGGCCTGGAATTTCTCAGAGATCATCAAAAAGCCATTGAGTCATCAACTACAAACAAGGTCTCACAATCAGCTTTCTACATAACTCTGTTTTGATCTCCTACTCAGTGCAGAGACCCCCAAAACTCTTCCTTTTAACCATTCCCAAAAAGCCTGCCAGTGGACTGCAGCCTCTTGCTCAGCGCCCCCACCCCCCACCTGCCCCCTGACTGTGCGACTCTCGGGGATAATCTTAGCCTCTCTAGCTCTTTTACTTTCTGTTGTTTTCTCTCTTAACCCACTCCCCAGATTCTGCACTACAAAAGAAGGCCCAGAAGCTTCCTTGATTTTGAAAGCACTGATATCTTCTATTCCTCTATTATATGGTGGTGGAAACAGAAGCAGGAACACAACAGGAAGCTTTCACAGCTTCCCTTCGTCTTCTCTTCTGCTGTCTACACAGCCCCCAGTGTTTCATCGGACCCCCAGATGGCACAACCATTCTGATTACCCTCCTTTCGATACTGGATACTGTCCTGGGATAATTGCCGTTGTCTTTAAAAAGACGTGCCCATGACTGAACACAATAATTCAAGTGTGGTTTCACAACACAGAGCGCTGCAGAACTTTCCATGAAGAAGAAACTCTATTAATGAAGCTAAAGAATGCATTGCTTTTTCAACATTCTCTACAAATTGAAAGTACCGCCCAGTTCAAAGCTGGACACCAGCTTTCAGAGGTGGGCACTGCTCTCCACAGGGAAGGCGAGTTGTGGGTGGTAGGCTGATGGATGTGCGCCTTAGCACGTCAAGAGGGACTGAGCACTCACAGGCCCGCCACCCTGTGTGTGACTGGAGGGGCTCTGAGGGCATCCCCACCCCTCCCACCAAGCCATGCCCACTGCCTGGGCACATACCATGTGACTCAAAGGCATTGAAAGCGATTGTTAAGATGCCACCACGTCGGGCGCCTGAGTGGCTCAGTCGGTTAAGCGTCTGCCTTCGGCTCAGGTCATGATCCCAGAGTCCTGGGATCGAGCCCCGCATCGGGCTCCCTGCTCAGCAGGAAGCCTGCTTCTCCCTCTCCCTCTGTCTGCCGCTTTGCCTACTTGTGCTGTCTCTCTATCTCTGTTAAATAAATAAATAAAAATCTTAAAAAAAAAAAAAAAAAAAGATGCCACCACGTCAATAGGAGGATGACACCCTCAAACTTGCGACAATTAGTGTCTTAGCCAGAGTGATTTCAGATGTTATTGGCTACCACTAAAGGAAGGAAGGACACGTGTGAGTCTGCCACAGTTGAGGGTTGTGGTATACGTCCAAGGGGGCATGAGGTTAGGGAAGGGTAGTAAGAAATACAAAGGATGCATCTAACGGGAGTGACGGGAGGCTGGTAAGGACGGCGCAGCTCCCATGGCGCCCCTGGAGCTCGCCTTGAGAAGCTGCCTAAGGAGCCCGCCTCTGCCGGGCGCCCAGCGAAGCACACGGCGACAGTGCCCTCTAGCGGGAGCAACAAGCACTCGCCACCCTCAGGTCTGCGCAGAGCGGCTGGGGTCTATTCATCCATCACCTTCTCTGGGCGCGCATTCCACAGATAACTACTGGAATCCCCACTACGTGCTCACCACCACCATAGACAAGCGAGTGAGACATCATCACTCCCTCAAGAGGGTTTCAGGCTCGCTGGGGAGGCCGGACGCGTCGTGGTAGCTGTGTGTGTGTGTGTGTGTGTGTGTGTGTGTGTGTGTGTGTGTGTGAGAGAGAGAGAGAGAGAAGGGCCCTGGCCTCGCAGAAGCAGAAGAGGTGGCACAGGAAGGTCTTCCCAAGACGGGTGACCCTCTGGATGAGATGTGTGCCAGACAGATAAGTGGGAAACAGGCCTTCTAGACAGAACAGCACAGACTGGAGGTGCTCTAGTCCCATCTGGGAGAAAGAGAAGGTGGGGGCCACGGCCAGAGAAGAAGCTGGAGAGCAGGAAATCAGGTCAGATAAAGGAGGGTTTGGCCTTCATCCCAAAGGTGATAGAAGCCAGAGAAACATAAATCAATTTTACAGATTTAAAAGGATTTCTCTGGTAAAGGGGGTGGAAGTTGAAGCGCAAGGAAAAACCAAGGGCCTAAACCGAAGATGTCGAAGGCACAGAGGAGGAGATGTGAAGGAAGGAAGGTCTACAGGCCTTGGTTGTGGACGGGGTGCAGAGGGTAAAGGACACAGGTTAGCATGACAGTGATGTCACCTGTCAAACCAGAAACAAAGAGAAGGAGCAGATCAGGATGCGAGAAGGTCAGCTCAGTTCTGAACAGGTAGAATTGGATGTGCCTGAGGGACAGCCCCGAGGAAAATTCTGGAAGGCAGCTGTTCATTGACTATTCAGTCTGGAGCTCTGGGAACTGATTTGGGGGTTGGGAATAATCTGTGGCACTGGAGGGGAAACTGTCTCAAGGTGCACAGTCTATATGAAGAGAGGAGAGAGCTGAGGACAGACCCTTAGGGAAAGCTCATTTGTAAGAAGCTGGCAGAAGAAAAGTTGTCCCCCAGGGAGACCAAGAGGAACGACTGAAGTGGAAGGAGAACCAAAAAGGACTGAAGCCATGGAAGAGAGCTTCAAGAAGCCTGTGATCAATCTTGTCCAGTGACCACCAGGACTATGTGTTTTGCAATGGGTTGAAGAATACCTGTGGTCTTACACACACTCTTCAACTTGGATTCTGAAAATATCTTTTTCCTTCTACCACTCAGCTTCCAGCGCTACCCAGGTACAGTATCTTCTAGAGGAGGCAAACCCTTCATTTGATAACACTCCTTACGGGACTGTAAGAATTCAATAAAATCCTTTAGGGGAAGCACCTAGAAAATTGCCCAGCGCATAGTAAGCACTCAAAGCTAGCTCCCTCCCCCACTTTGATAAAACAATTAGGAAAATAAATCTAACAGAATACAGACCCACATTGGATTAGCCGGTGTCTAGACTGACCAGGTCATGGCTCCCACCCCTGAACAGGGTAACGGAGAGTGGGCTCAGCTCACGTGGACAAATCTCCACCAAGTGGGCATTGTGGTCAGGTGGCTCACACGTTCAGCTAGGGGTCAGAAATTGGGTCCTGAGATTTAGATCCATTAGCGACCTCAGTGGCCCATCACAGCAGTGGTACGAGGTAAGTATTATCATTATTCCCTATTTACAGATGAGGACATCGAATTTATAAAGATTATGTAATTCTCCAGATGCCACACATTCTTTCTCAGGAACCCGGGTCTGTTTTTAAACTATGTCATCCCCAGTGTCCTTGAAGATGTAGGAGGACTAGAGAGGAACACGCATGCACGCACACACACTGACTCTACTGGATGGTAGCCACTCTGAGCAGGAGCCCGATTTTTTCTCAGCTCCGCAGTGAGTTCATCGTCTCGTCCTTATGCAGCTCCTCTCATTCCTCAGTTTCTCCATCTGGAAATGGGATGAAACAGCCTCCAGCTTCCCTCCAGGGAGTGGCCCCGATGAGATCATGTCTGGATTGTTGGCTTGGACAGAGGGAAGGCCAGTCCCCCTCCCAACTTCCAGAGCATATGCGTATCCAGAAGCACAAGCCAATGTCACAATGGCTGCCGGATCACATTGCTCACTTCTGAGGCCTGAGGTGGGGGGGTTAATGACGGTTCTCCACAAGGAGCAGCAAGGAAATAAAAGCTCAATTTCAATGGTAAACTTTCAAAAGGAAAGGTGGTAGGCCAACTGGCCAGTCTTGGCCAAACTCTAGTAAGATCTATAAATCATCCTATGGATCTTGGAATCTGGGTCCTTTACTCTGTTCTCACCCCTAACCTTATCCCTACTTTTGATTTCAATCTCACCCCAAGTCCAACTTCTGAATCCAAACACGGAAGCTGGGACATCCTTATTGGACATAACACTCTTGATGGGGTTCCTCAGAAATATCTCATGCCTCAAGTTTAACAACCTCACACTTTCTTCATCACTCATCATACTTTCTTCTCCTACCTCACTGTCTCACTGCCCTCCTTCTCTACCATCCACACACACGCACACACACACATACACCTCTAGCCACTCCAAGCAGTCCAAAGAAGTGAACCACTCTAAGGGCACCTCAGCACCTCAGGCCTGCAGAAACAACACTCATGGGCCTGGAATGTTCCCTGGCCACCTCTTTGCCAAGCCTATCTCTTTCTCCAATCTATCTGCTCCTGAAAGCCCACTTCCTCTGCAAGGTCTTCTTAGATTAATCACATAAGCAGTTGCCCCTGCCCCACCCCGCTTCAATCTGCATCTTAAAGCTGTTCCTGCAAGCTGCTTTCCTTACCTCAATTATTCATTCATCACTTTTTCTAACCACCAGAATGCACTTAACCTTTATGTGTAACTGATGTTTATTCTCCACTGGCACGTTACGAAACTTTCTGCCTTCCCATGAGCATGTGTGTGTCCATACTCATCCGTCAGTGTGGCAGGGAGGGTGAGCTCTCTGTGCAGCACCAGACGGGCATTAATAAGCAATTCACGAAGATGGCAACAACAGTGATCACATTCAACAATTATTGACTGAGCCGCCCCTATCTGCCCATCGGTATGCTAATTTGGTTGGGGTTGGGGTTGTGATAGAGCCAGTAAAAACTATAAAGCAAAATCCTTACAAGAAGAGCATAATATCAATCTTCAGATGTCATTGTTCCCATTTTACAGATGGGGAAACAGAGGTTCGGAGAGGCTCACAGCTTGCCAAAGGTCCCGCAGCACAGAGTGCCCAAGCAGGAACTCCTGACTCCAACCCCAGGGTTCAGGGAAACAAAGAAAGCAATACACCGCCAACACAAACACAAACCTCTAAGGCCGAAAGGGTATGTGAAAATGACACATGTGAAACGTATTTGAAGTGAAGAGGAATCCACCTCGGTGGAGGGTCTCGGGGCAGCCGAGAGAAACACTGCTCACTGGCCACATGTCCCCTGCTCCGGGACAGCATCACACTGCCCACTTCGGACACAGAGAACAGCATTAGCACTCCTCAATAAATCACTTTCTGGACACAAGTATTAGGAAACAGTTTGATTTTAAATGACATCTACATCATCAAGGAAACTAAAATTAGCAGTTTCTACTGCCATGACCCATTTGTTTTTCCAACTGGACTATCCAGAAAGGGAGCTTTGCTTTCCTTTGCCCATCCCATCCACCCCATCACAGCCCTGCTGCTCCATGCTTATAGAACTTCCGTATGGCAACCAAGTCTGTAAATGCATTTAAATTAAGATATGCACGTGTGTGTGTGCATGTGTATGTGTGTTCGTGTGTGCACGTGTGGCCATCCCCTGACCTTCATTCCCCAGGTTTCTAGGAAGTTAGTTAGGCTACTATATCTGTTGTATGCATGAGACTGAAACTGATCAATGCTTCCTCTCTTCATGGGGGTTTCTTGACGGGTACATGGATGCAAGAACCCAGGAAAGCCAAGCAGCCTGGCATCAGGGGAGGGGCAGCCCCTGGGGGTAGGTCCCGGATCCACAGCAGCCCTCAACAGCAGAGTTTGTACATCTTCCAGCTAATGGGCCACCACGAACGTGATTTGGCTTCCTTCTGTGCCTTCCTCTCATTTCCCACCTCTGAGTGGCTCTCTGGCTGCCTCTATATGCAGCTTCTCCCCACCTCACAGCTTCTGCTTCTCAGAGCGTCTTGCCCACGTCCATCCCGGCCACCCTCCCGTCCCACTTCGTGATCTCGCAGCTTCAGCTTCCATGGCTAGCTCATTCTTCAGCTTTTTCTGGTTCAGAGCAGTTAGAGGGGAATCTCACCGGGCCTGGCTCATCTTTTCAAACAAACCAAGTCAAGGGCAGGCCTAGAGGAGAGTTGCACTTAGGGCAGATGCTCTGTCCGATCCGGGACAGCCTTGTGCAAAAATGAAAGCCTTGGGCTGTTTCCCAGAGCAAGCGGCTGCGAGTGGGAGGCCAGCGGGGCGACAGTGACAGGCACATCCAGTGCGCTCAGACTCACAGGTGACCCACAGCCAGGCCCTGTGTCCTTCTCACCTGAGACTCCACAGCAGCCCCTCAGCCCAATCCCCACTCCCCACACTGGGCCAGGATTGAAACCCTGGCTTTGCCATGATTTTTTTTTTCTCTCTCTCTCTCAGCCTTTAGATTATTCTCTGGTGCTCCCATTTGCCCATCTTCATTGTCTAGTTGACTCATCAACCAGACTGCAAAATCCTCAAGGCCAGGGAGGATCTTACCTTTCCTGCATATGACGAAGCACTGAGTATAACATGCCATGCAGGCCAGAGGCGTGAATGAATGAACATATTAATTTAGGGAGGAAAAAAAGACTGACCAGATCACTTTCGAAAGCCAGGTAGACTACAGCTCCCTGGACAAATGGTGTGTTCCTCTAGTCTGCAGGCAGCTGAGCCCTTGGCTACCCCGGTCCCCAAGCCTACAGGGTCCAAGGAAAAGCCTTCCTTGTCTTTTAGGTCATACTCAGAGCCCACGTGGAAAATTAGCCATCTCAGTTGGTTACTGGGACTCAAGCCAAGTCCAGATAGAAAGGGGCCCAAGACATTAAGAAAAGAACATCTTGGGGAGCAGGGGAATTGGGGGGAGGCAGAGAGAGGGCCATCCTGGGGAGTCTCGAGCGCAGCCCGCAAGCTGGGCCTGTGCTCTGGGCCTGGGCCTGTTGCGACCCCGGCCGTGAGCTCTTGTCTCTCATCAGCGGTACCATTCACCTCAGCAGTCCTTCCTGCCTCCGAGGGGTCCTGCGAAAGTCAGACGCAATCACAAACGTAAGATGGGTGTTGCCCGTGTCGGCGATGGTGTTGTCACCACAAGGCCAGCCTTGTGCCCCGTGCGGCCCCGAGTCCCTCCCGCTCTGCCATCGAGGACAGACACACTCACCCAGACATACGTGTGGGAAACACAGGCGGTGGGGAGAAATCAAAACAAGACCCAAATACTCGCGTGTGTGTATAGATCCCGTATCAAATGAAGCTAAGCGGTGGTTTATTTAAAACACCCACGCTCTGAGCACACAGTTGACTTGGAAAGGAAGAGGGGGGTGTCATAGCAAGCCACCATCCCGGGTTCAGGTGCCCCGTGTGCCATGCCCCAATGCAGCCTTGATATCATTATGTTCTCTTCTGCAGAGAAGGAAACCGAGCATGTGGGAGAATTGAGGCTTGAACCCAGGGCTGTCGGACTGCAAAGCTGAGACCTGTCCACTCCAGGAAGCTCAGAGATTTTCCGGGCCAACCACCCTTCGGAGCAAGTCCATGCAAACCCGGCGACAGGCGGCTTGCTACGCCCTGGGGTGGCACAGACCGTGCTTGTGAATACCTGGGACCCTTACAAACACGGCCGTCCACCAGCAGGCCAAGGGGAAGTCTCCCTCCGCATCCTGTACGAAGGGACCTGCCTCAGTCCCCAGAGGAACCTGAACAACCTGACTTTCACGACTGCCATTCAGATCCCAAGCAGTGTGTTCTGTTTTATGAATGGCCCTTGTTTTAAAGACGGAGAACACCGGTGATCTAAACACTTAAACAAAAACAAACAAAACCACCCAGGAAAGGACTAGTGACCCAGCGCTGCAGGATCTAATCATCTCCCCAGCAGCCAAAGGAAGGTTAGTGACTTGTGAATCAATCTCTGCTTCGGGCCTTGGCGAGACACCCACATTCATAAACTGGGCTTCTGGGCCTTTTCAAAGATCCTAAGGCCAAAGCCCTGCTCTTCTCCCCATGAAATCCGGCATATTGGGGTAGGCAGGTGAGCCCAGTGGTGAGGAGGGTGCAGAGTGAGAGTCCAAGAGGAAGCTGGAAAAGCCAGACAGAGCAGCCTCTAAGGGGCAGCTGGAGGCCCTTCATGCTGAGGCCCAAGGACTCTCCATCCAGTCGCCCTCACACGTGTGGCGTGTGCCTGATGTTTATAATCAGCAAATCCATTTTCATGCAGTTGGCTTGTTTTTACTCAGTCAACTGGCACCTCCTACTTTTCCACTATGTGGAAAATAATGAAAATGGCTTTAATAACTGGGATTACTTTTTTTTTTTTTTTTTTTGGCCACAGCTTCCCCCAAAAAGATATCTGGAACCCACAAAGAATTGTCAAATAAGAAACAAGTGGGGACCCGTTCAGGACCAAGCTGCAGGATGGCTGGTCCCCTCCCAGAATCTGGCAGACCCACTCAGGCCCCCAGCCTGCTCCCCTCAAGTGACCCAGGCAGAGGAACTTTCCATCAAGGCAGGACCTGACTCAACCTCTCCCAAACAAACCAGACACCAGCCACCAAACTGCCAGCACAAGAGTTTCCATAATGAGAAGCTTCCAGGAAAGCCCCATAAAACCTTTACTGTAAATTCAATAAACTGGATTTCCAACATGGTGGCTAGGCTGGGGAAGCCTGGGGCCACAAGCCACCCTCCACCCCTCCCCACCACCTCTGCACACACAGAAGTAGGCCATTCCAGCCCTGACAGAGATGCAGCCCCACCCTTCCCCAAGTCAGCGTCCCCATGCTCTCCCCACACCAGGCCATCGCCAGAGCAGGGCAGGCCAGGCGCATGGAGGAGTCATGTTGATAGAATCTCCATACAGTGCTCAGCCGCTCACGGGTGTGAAAATCCAGCCCTTGGACCCCCTCGAGCACACCCATGTGCTTCAAGAACTTAGCCCCCTGATGCTTGTTGGAGCCCCTCGCTTGCCTTTTCTGTGCCCCATACCATTAGCCCAGTCAGGGAGCCAGCCATCTAAGACCAGAAAAAGGAAATACACCCCCCTGAATCACTGAATCCAGATGACCCACGGCTGGGGCATGCAGGAGGATCCAACACTTGCAGAGGGAGAGGCAGAGGTAAAAATAGACCTTGGGCCTCCAGCTCTGTGCTCAGCCCAGCTCACTGGGGCAGGTAGGGATCAGGAAGGGTCCCAGCAGAGTGTGACTGGACGGCGGGGGCGAAGGCTGCATTGCCACGAGCTAGCACATCTGGGTTTGATCAGAACGGCTCACCCCTCAAAGCCTGAGAATGGAAAGGGGCTCAGACTTCAGAGATGCTCCAACTCTACGCTTGCATTGTGCAGATGAAGAAACTGAGGCACAGAAGGATTAAAGCAACTTGCCCAAGGGCAGACACTCATTCTTTCACACAATCAAGAAGCCACCTAAGGGCCAGGCACAGTGCCACGAAGGTCGGGCTCCTGACTCCAGAACCTTCACTCTCCAGCACCTCCCACCTCTGAAATAATGCAGCAGGGTCCCACGGGGTGTCTGAGGCGAAAGACTGAGGGGCAGCCCACAACCTAGCAGAAGGGATGCTGGACTCACAGGAGACTGAGGTCTATGTGGCCCTAAGCAGACACCTCTCCTCCTGACCCTGAGCCTCTGTTTTGTACAATAGACCTAGTAGTGTCTACCTTCTACACCCCACCTCCCCGTTGACAGCAAGTGTCAAATGAGATCATGTGTAAACTGTGAATCACTACCTAAGGTAGGAAGTGAGGAAGAGGTCACAGAGAGTAGGTTAGCCCTGGGAGGCCGAGGTAGCTGCAGCATCCTTGAGAAAACAGATGCATGCTCCAGGTCCCCCTGAGCATCTGGGGATCGAACCAGGGATCCTGACTCACTGAACCCCTGCCGTCTGAGGCAGCCTCTCAGGAGGCCACGACTTCCCAGCGTGAGTCCCAGTTGCCTCCAAGAGCAAGCAGAAAGTGAAAGGCACAATGTGCCTGTCTCCTCCCCCCGGGGAGCGATAGGGTTTCATATTCCTTCCCTGCCTCTTCGCAAGAGGACCAAAGAATCTCCTCTCCGGCTGCAAGCCCGTCTAGAGGACTTCCCGCTCCCACTGCAGACACTTGGGGTGTGGATTTTTTTCCACATTTTTTTTAAGCTGCTTTTTTGGGAAACTATTTTCCTCCAGCCCTGGACCAAGGACAAACGAGTCAGCGCTTGCCGTTGTGAGTGCGGAGGGCAGCCAGGCATTTGCATGGAGGCCTGGCAGTCTGTACTTTTCCATGAATGGAGGGAAGGGGGCAGCAGCAGGGGCGGCCTCCCTGGGAACGCTTCCTGAGCCACCGAGCATCCTGGGGACTTTCCCAGTTGGCTTTGGGGACTTTACTCCAACCTGATCCAGCTGTGGCCGAGGCCCCGATGGGTGTGGGGATTCAGCCTTTCAGCCCTGCTCTTTAAACGGGAGGGAGTCCTGCTTCTCCCACCCGGCCTTCTCTCCCTGCTGGACCTGCGTGGTAGTCCATCAGTCTGGGTTTCTGGCCTTGGGCTAGCTGCCTTCCAAGCACCTACCCATTATTTGCATGACTTCAGTACCCCCAGCTTTAGGGCTGCTTCAGCCTCCCCGGTAACCTGGGGGCGTACCTCAGCTGGCCCAATCCCAGAGTCAGATGGAGAACGTGAACTCCTGCAGCCATCAGACCAGGATGACGAGAGTGTCTCAGGGGACATAGGCCATGTGCAGAAGAGGTTAAACACGTGGAGGTTGGGGTCTGACATACTTGAGTTCTGCCAGCTCTGTCACTTCCGGCTGCTGAGCGTCAGAGGACTGATGTGACCTACCTCAGAGAAGTGTAGGTCGGATTAATTAAAGGGACACATATAAAAAGTACTTGTCGCCATGCCTGATACAAAATCGGAGAGGTACTGTAATTATGAGCAGGTAGGGTAGGCCGGGGTATACAAGCTGCCCATCCTCTCACACCGGAATTAGGCCCTAGGGAGGGTGGAAGAGAGGCCCATGGAGCAGCGCAGGACAATCTCCCCCATGATGAGCTGCACGGGCAGCTGGGTTTTTGTGGCGAAGGCCTGCAGTGGAGGAAAAGGTGTTGCCTCTAATCTGTTCCCTGGAGAACGCTTCAGGGAGCTCACAGGTGGCTCACAATCATCCTTCCAAAGTGGCACCCTACACCCATGGCCCAGACACACCCGTCTTCCTGGAACATAATGGGCTTCTCTCCATCCCCCATCCCGGCCCTCCAGGCTCCTGTCGCCTCACCAATGTTCACCTCTTCCTGCAAACCCTGGAACAAAACCACCATGTGACACTCTTATGTTTCTTGAGTGCTGATTGACAAAGCAATATGGATAGGGTGATCATTCCAATTATGCTACAATTATCATACAAATATTTATCAGTGGTTGGAAAACTTATATGCCAAGATTGCTATATTCCAAGGTTCACAGCGATTACCTATTGTCTTCAGGCAGTGGGATTAAAGGTGACGTTTATTTTCTACTTTGTGTTTTTCTGTGTGTTCCAAATGAACAATATGTGGGTTTTATATTCATAGAATATGATCAGTGTGTTTTAAAAAATAATAAAATTCATCACTGGCTTTTCTTTTCTTTTTAAGTTTTTATTCAAATTCCAGTTAGTTAACATACAGTGTAATATCAGCTTCAGGTGTACAATTTAGTGATTCAACACTTTTTTACATCACCGGGTGCTCATCATGACAAGTGCACTCCTTAATCCCCTTCACCTACTTCACCCATCCCCCACCCCCCTCTCCTCTGGAACCATCAGTGTGTTCTCTAGAGTTAAAAGTCTGTTTCTTGGTTTGTCTCTGTCTCTCTCTCTCTTTTTTTTCACTATGATTGTTGTTTTGTTTTTTAAATTCACATATGAGTGAAATCATAAGATGTTTGTCTTCCTCTGACCGACTTATTTCGCTTAGCATAATACTCTCTAACTCCATCCACATCATTGCAAGTGACAAGATTTTTTTTCTTTTTATGGCTGAGTGATATTGCATTCTATATATATACCACATCTTCTTCATCCATTCATCAATCAGTGGATACTTGGGCTGTTTTCCATAATTTGGCTGTCATAAATAATGCTGCTATAAAGATCGGGGTGCATGTATCCCTTTGAATTAGTATTTTTGTATTCTTTGGGTAAATACCTCATAGTGCAAGTGCAGGCTCATAGAGTAATTCTATTTTTAACATATTGAGGAAACTCCATACTATTTTCCAGAGTGGCTGCACCAGTTTGGATTCCCACCAACAGAGTAAGAGGGTTCCCCTTTCTCCGCAGCCTTGCCAACACCTGTCGTTTCCTGACTTGTTAATTTTAGCCATTCTGACTGGTGTGAGGTGGTATCTCATTGTAGTTTTGATTTGCATTCCTCTCATGATAAGTGACGTTGAGCATCCTTTCGTGTGTCTGTTGGCCATCTGGGTGTCTTCTTTGGAGAAATGTCTATTCATGTCTTCTGCCCATTTTTTAATTGGGTTATTCATTTTGGGGGGTGTTGAGTCTTATAAGTTCTTTATATATTTTGGATACTAACCCTTTATCGAATATGTCATTTGCAAATATCTTCTCCCATTCTGTAGATTACCTCTTAGTTTTATTGCTTGTTTCCTTCACTGTGCAGAAGCTTTTTAATTTTGATGAAGTCCCAATAGTTTATTTTTGCTTTTGTTTCCCTTGCCTCAGGAGACATATCTAGTAAGAAGTTGCTATGGCTGATGTCAAAATGGTTGCTGCCTGTGTTCTCCTCCAGGATTTTAATGATTTCCTGTCTCACATTTAGGTCTTTTTGAATTTATCTTTGTATATGGTGCAAGAAAGTGGTCCAGTCTCATTCTTTTGCATGTTGCTGTCCAGTTTTCCCAACACCACTTGTTGAAGAGACTGTCTTTTTCCCATTGGATATTCTTTCCTGCTTTTTTGAAGATTAATTGATCATATAGTTGAGGGTCCATTTCTGGGTTTTCTATTCTGTTCCATTGATTTATGGGTCTATTTTTTGTTCCAGTGCCATACTGTTTTGATCACAACTTTGTAATATAGCTTGAAGTCTGGAATTGTGATGCTTCTAACTTTGTTTTTCTTTTTCAAGGTTGCTTTGGCTATTTGGGGTTTTGTGGTTCCACACAAGTTTTAGGATTGTTTGTTCTAGCTCTGTGACAAATACTGGTAGTATTTTGATAGGGATGGCATCAAATATGTAGCTTGCTCTGGGCAGCATAGACATTTTAACAGTATTTTTTCTTCCAATCCATGAGCATGGAATGTTTTTCCCTTTGTGTCATCTTCAATTTCTTTCTTCAGTGTTCTATAGTTTTCAGCATACAGATCTTTCACCTCTTTGATTCAATTTATTCCTAGATATCTTATGGATTTTGGTATAATTGCAAATGAGATCAATTCCTTGATTTCTCTTTCTGCTGCTTCATTATTTGTGTGTAGACGTGCAACAGATTTCTATATGTTGGTTTTGTATCCTGAGACTTGATTGAACTCGCATCACTGGCTTTTCTACTTGTACATTAAATCATGTACTCTCCTGCTTAAGTCTTTTCAATAGTTTGTCATGACACACAGAATAAAATGTAAACTCCTTATCCATGGCCTGCAAGGCTGGACAGGACCCAGACCCTCCTCAGAGCCCCAGCCCAATCTCCTGCGGTTCCTGTCCTCACCTTCCAGTTCCAACCTCAGTGGCCTTCTCCTGGGTAAGAATCACAGCTCTACCATTTACTGGCTGTGTGATCTTGGGCAGCTTACTTCACCTCTCTACCCCATGGTTTCCAATTGTGAAAAGAAAAGAAATATGTAATAACGGTATCTACCTCACAGGGTTGTTGTGAGGGTTAATTTTAAGAACACCTGGCTTATAGTAAGTACCACGTGTTTTTATTAGTATCATTTTCTCCATTGCAGCTGTGCACATGCTCTTCTCCCTCCAGTCCATTCTTCCCCTGGCTGACCCCTTTCCCATCTTCATCTTGGTTTATGCATCCCTTCCCTAGACAGGCCTTTCTGATCACCTACTCTCAGGTCCATCCCTCCTATTATTTTCTCATAACATCTTACCTTTTTCCTTCAGCACGTTTATCAGAATTTATAATTATATAGTTATATGTTGGCTAATTTCTTTTAATGCTTGCCTCTCACCAGACGATGAGCTTCATGGGGGTTGGTATCATGGCAGGTTTGCCCACTTATGAATAACCAGAGCTTATAAAAGCCCAGCACACAGCAGATACCCAATAGATGTTGACTGAAAGAATGAATAAAGAGAATAAATGAATGCATGCATTTGGGCTTCTCTGATGGACCTCAACTATTTACCTTCCTACTTAGAAACTCATCAGCACTTGGTGTTCACGTTCAATCTGCATGTTGAAACATGGCTGTGTGAAGGCATTCCTTAGTCACGATGTGTATGTGTTCTCCCTGACCTTGTGAGGACAAGTGACAGGAACCCCACTGACACTAGGCCAGGCCAAAAGGGAAAGTTATTGGAAGGAGGCTGGGATCATGTAACCAAAGGAAGGTTGCACACCACATCAAGGAAGGGCGAGAATATAGCTGGACTCAGATGCCACAGCTCACCATCCGTTTCCTGCTCTGCTTTTCTCTGCCTGCTGCTTCATTCTCTTCTGCTGACTGACCATGTCCCTTGCAGGTTGCCTGGCGGCTGAGGGCCCAAGAGCTTCAAAGCCTTTGGCTCCTACTTCCAATTCCAGTTTGGAAAAACTCTGAGGAATAACTAACAGGCCTGACTTGGTCAGAGGATCAATCCTGTGGTCAGGGCCAGGGTATTCTCTGAGAAGCCCAGATGGGTCAGGTGTGGACTTCTAGATCAGCCAGCCAGACGCTGGGCCTGAGACAGGGCCAGCCAGGACCCACCTCCGCTGGCCCCAGAGAAGGAAGAATGGCCATGAGTCAAGCACTCCAGTGAATTTGCCACCATGAGGCCTGAATCTCTCTAAAGAGAGCCCTTGTATCTCAGGACTCCTTCCAAGAAGTGGCTCTTGGCTGCCCCCAAAGTGCTGTTGGCTCTCTGACAGACTAAAACTTAGACTATTCTTTTCCCTCTTTTATTTTATGTATTTATTTTTTCCTCTTATGTATTCATTTGCTATTATTTGTTATTTTTATTATGATAAATTACATTAATATATAATAAATATTTGATTTGTGAATGCACCCAGGACTGCCATACTGCACAGCTCTGGAAATACCACTCACATTGTCATTTGTGGTTTGCAGTGGTTCAAAGTCCATCTTGCATGACTGTACTGGATGACCCTGCCTACCACCCATCCCACCAACTAGAACATTAAGCAAAATATACCCACCTTCCGTCCTATCCCACCTTTCTGCCTCTTCTTTCCTAAAGCACTAACATAATCTTCTTGTGTGATACACCTGAATATATGTTTGCTGTGGCAGATTGTATTTTCCAAAGATGACCTCAACAATATTTCCCACTCACAAGCTCCTTCCAAGATGACGTTGATACTTCTTCCATCAAAGCCTATGTCCTTTCCTTAAACCTGGGCAGATCTTTGGGACGACCTCAATCAGCAGAGTATGATGAAAGTTATATTGTGTGACTTCCAAGGGTAGGTCAAAAAATGCTATGGGCTTCGTCTCACTCTGCTGCAGTGCTCACTCTAGGGGAAGGATGGTGCCATAGAAGGAGTCCTGCTGCCCTGAGGCCACCATGCTGTGAGGAAGCCCAAATGGGCCCATGCTGAGTGACACACGGCAAGTTCTTAAAACCATACAGAGAAGAGAAGACCCTCAGCCACTTCACATCCCCACAACCCCAGCACCAGCCACACTGACTGCAACCTCCCCAGACACCCTGATCTAGAACTGCCAAGCCCAACTCTTCCTGAATCCACAAGAGACAGAAAATGATTGTCCTTTTAAGTTGGAGGGCAATGTGTGATGCAGCAACAGATAACCAGAGCAGAGTTCAGTACCTGGAAGTGGTGTGCTGCCTTCACAAAGCCAAAAACACTTGGCAGTGGCTTTGTAACTGGCAGACGGTTGGGAGTCGGAAGGACCTTAAGATGCTGTCCGCAGCGAAGCCTGATTGCCTCTAGGACCCTGTCAGTGCGCGCTTAAAGGAAGACATGATGGGAAGCTGGAGGACAGGGCACTCGCTCTCTGCCATGGCACAAATTCTGGTAATACGTTCACCTGTAATAACATGGAAACCAGGACCCATGCCGAACTAACTTGATGATCTGCAATTTGCAGGCAGAATATTGGCAGGGCCACCTGGCTGCTCCTCAATCGCTGTGATTCAATGTGGATGGAGACAAACAAAGTAAAGGATGAACTGATATATATAATGGAGCGTTTGAAAACAAAACTTCCTCATTTACAACCTCGCCACTGTCAACAATTCTCATATTAAGAAATGCATCAAACCCAAGAAGTGGTTATAAGGTCCTTTGTCCAAACTTCAGGAAGGCTCAAGATTGTGCCACTAGGCCAATGGCTCTCTGCCAGGGGATTTTTTTGTCCCCCCCCCACCCCAAGGCACATGTGGCACTGTTTAGAGACACTTTTGGTCATCACAACCGGGGGAGGCCACTGGCATCGAGTAGGTGAGGATATCACCACACCTCCTCCAGGGCACAGGGCCAGCCACAAGAATAAAAGCTCATTTCGCCCAAAACATCGAGAGTGTTGAGTTTGAGAAACTCACCCCAGACAGACAAAAGACCTTCTAAGAATATTTTTTGTGACGTATAGTTGACACACAGTATTACATTGGTTTCAGGTGCCCAACCCAAGGACGGGACAATCTATGCCTTATGTGGTACTCCCCACAAGTACAGCAATAAGGGTACATCTTTTCATCCCACAAAACTCTCAGTCCGTCCCATGTACTGGACACCATACTAGGCACTGGAGATACAACAGTGAGTATAAGCAGTCCCTGCTCCCGCCCTCAGGAGACTACCACTCGAGTTGGGTAAACAAAGGAAAAGGAAAGAAAAGTAATATTGGATATTGGTAATAGTGAGAATGGTCATAGGCTCGGCCTCACCTCTCTTGGAATGTTTTAGATTGCTTTTCTTTCTCTAGTGTCTTTAGGTGGAAGGTAATTTTGACCTGAGAGACAAATATTTGTTTCATGTGTTTATACCCTCTTAGCACTGCCTTCATGTAAGCCATGAGCTTGGGTACATTGTGTTTTCATTCATCTCCAAGCAGTTTTGTGATTTCTTTTGTGATTTCTTCTTTGACCCACTAGTTATTTGATAGCGTGTTGCATAATTTCCATATATTTACACATTCCCCAGCTTTGTTTCTGCTATTGGCTTCTGATTTCATTCCATTATGGTCAGACAACAGATTTTATGTTATTTCAATTGTATTAAATTTATTGAACTTTAATTATTTACAATAGCCAAATTATGGAAACAGCCCAAGTGTCCATTGACTGATGAATGGATAAAGGAGATGTGGTGTATACATACAGTGGACTATTACTCAACCGTAAAAAAAAGGGGGGGGGATGAAATCTTGCCATTTCCAATGACATGGATGGAGCTAGAAAGTATTATGCTAAGTGAAACAAGTCAGTCAGAGAAAGACAAATACCATATGATTTCACTCATATGTGGAATTTAAGAAACAAAACAAATAATCATAGGGAAAGAAGAGAGAGAGAGAGACAAATCAAGAAGCCGACTCTTAACAACAGAGAACACACTGATGGTTATCAGAGGGGAGGAGGGTGGGGATGTGTGAAATAGGTGATGGGGATTAAGGAGGGCACTTGCTGTGATAAACACCAAGTGTCATATGGAAGTGTTGAATCACTATATTGTACACCTGAAACTAATATAATACTGTATGTTAGCTATACTGGAATTAAAATAAAATAAAAATTTATTGAATTTTGTCTTATGGTCTATCCTGGAGAATGTACTCTGTGCACCTGAGAACATGTATTCTGCTTTAGTTAGGTGCAGTGCTCTATAGATGTCTGTTAGATCATGTTGATCTATAGTCTTGTTCAAGTCTTGTTCAAATCTTTCTCAAATGTCACTTTCTTAATGAGATGTACCCTGACCTACTCCATTTAAGTTGAAAATTACCGCACCATCCCCACCATCATGCTCAATTTTCCTTACCTTCCTCTCTATCTCCCTTATATTACATTTATTTCTTACTGTCCATCCCCTCCCAGAAGAATGTAAGCCACCACAAGAACTGGCATTTTTATCTTTTTGTTTACTGCTATAGCTTGGACACCTAAAACAGGACCAAGTGCCAAGTAGGGTTGAATGAATTTTTATTGAATAAATGAACAAATACCTACATCTTTTCCAATTCCCTATATTAACAAACTTTGTAATTTTTACCAATTAAACAGATAATTGTTAACTCACTGTTGTCTTAATTTATTTTTCCTTGGTAACTAAAGAAGTTGAATATCTCTTCATGTGTATATTAGCCATATAAATTTCTTTTTCTGTGAAACCCCTATTCCTGTGACTTACCTATTTTTCTCTTGAGTTGTTTGTTCTCTCTTTATTGAATGGTAGGAATTATACATATATAGTCTTGAAATTAATCTCTTGCAAATTACACGCACACTGAGTATCTGCTCCCAGTATGCAACTTATCTTTAAGATGTCTAATAAACAGAAATTCTTTATTTTAATCTAATCAATGTTGTGGTAAATTCTTTTCATGTCTTGTTTAAGAATTCTTCTCACACCACAGCATCAGTGTTGGGGGCCAGTCCTTTCAAAATCTTTCCTTTTAATTAAAAGCTTACTTGATTGCCCACACTGGGTTCCATGCATGAAATCCAAGGTATTACAAAGGATCTCGGGCCCCTCCAAAGAGTCAAGCCCACCCACCCCCAAACCCAGGCCCCCCCCTCTCCTTCAGCATCATCACCTTCTCCCCTCTAGCAACGTGAGGAGAGACAACACCATTAATCACTCACTGAGAGCTGCCAGGTGGGCAAGAGGTGGGGGAAAGTGGGAAAGAGCCCAAGGGAAGGGCTGCAGTTTAGAAATACCAACCAGCGGGAGGACCCCTCCCTCTTGCCAGAGGAACGGGGCAAGTCCCAACACAGGATTCTGAGGGGCACTTAGGGATTTGAAATGTAGCAAAAAAGTTGATAATAAGGGAGTGTGGGGGTAATGCACTAAGGAGAGCTCAGGCTAAAGCAGGTGAGGCTGTGCTTTTATTTTTTTTTTTTTTTAAAGATTTTATTTATTTATTTGAGAGAGAGAATGAGACAGAGAGAGCATGAGAGGGTCAGAGGGAGAAGCAGACTCCCTGCCGAGCAGGGAGCCCGATGCGGGACTCGATCCCGGGACTCCAGGATCATGACCTGAGCCGAAGGCAGTCGCTTAACCAACTGAGCCACCCAGGCGCCCGAGGCTGTGCTTTTAAAGAAAGAAATACCCTTTCTGTATACCCTATCTGCCATTGAGGCAGGGGACAGTTGGGGTGACCTCTGCGCCTCTAAGAGCACCAGCGTTGGGCTGATCTGCACATGGGCACAGGTTCCTGGAAATGAGTGGACATCCAGGGAAGGGGAAGGAGAGGGGATGGGGTTGTTTGAATCCAAAGGCTATCAGTACTGTTCAGACCCTGCCATAGTCACTGACCGATCACAGGCTTCCAGAGGCCTCCTCAACTTCACACCTGAGGATAAAAGTCCTTTTTCCTGTGTGGAGGAGAAAAGGAGACATTTCAAAACATAAACACCTGAAAATGCCCCTGCCCATCTTCCTAAGCTTAGCCGGGCTCTCCATGTGTAACCTGCAGGGATTCCTGAGCTGCCCACGACCGAGGAGTCACTAAATCTTATTTGAAGTGTTCAGACTTCACCTCCAGTGAATATTTGGCTTTGACCCTGTCTATCTTCTCTGCCGAGAAGGGAAGCAATAACCAGTCACTGCCAGAGCTTGGGCTGTGGGTAAACCTCCTGCCTTAGCTCATCCTCCTCTATCCCACCCGCCCCAGCAGCCCAGAGAGACAGCCTCGTGCTGAGCACCGGACTGAGAGCTGCAGAGCCAGATCCTGCTCGAACTAGTCCCTCTCATCTGTATAAAGAAGTTTTGAAATGAAACACAAGCCAAAAAAATTGAAAGGCCATCAGGCAGAGAATGAAGTCCAGGCCTGATCTTTATCCTCTACCACCTGTCACAGAAAAGTATGAAGTGGGCTTCTGTGCCCTGCAAAATGCCTTGAGGCACCCAGAGGGAGCTCCCTCAGCTCAGAGCCGATCTCCCGGCCCCACAGACATCACTAGACCTGTGAGAGGGGGATTTTCCCCTCCAGGTTTCCCTGCTGCTCACCAGCCCATGGCCATTTCAGGAAATGGGGTCCCTCGAGTGAACAGGACACATGTAGGTTTAGCTCTGCCGGGTAACTCGGCAAGAAAGGGAGCCCCACACCCAAATTGTTCACCATGAGTTGAGTCCTGGAGGCCCAGCTCGAGACCCTGCACACACAGCGAGGCTTACCGGGAGCATCTGAAGGGTGGGAGTGGGAGACAGGGGCACGTGTCCTATCTTCAAGGATCTCCCAGTCCAAGGAAGACATCATGGGTGACAAGTCTCCTAATCTAAAAGGTGGAGGCAAAGTCCCCGCTGTCAGGAAAGGAGGCTCCTCCAGAAAGTTCCCAAGCCCCTAGAGGTCCCTGATGGGGCAGATGAGAACAGAGTTGCCAGATTTAGCAAATAAAGATACAGGGCATCCAGTTAAACTTCAATTTCAGATAAATAAGGAATTCTTTTTGGTATGTAATATATAGGCCATACTTAAACTTAAAAAAAAAAAAAAAAAAAAGATTCCTTGCCTATTTGAAATTTATATTTAACCAGATGTCTCGTATTTTATCTGGCAACCCTAGAAAAGAGCAAAATCACAAGCCCCAGACCTCGGTCTATGTATGAGGCAACATGCGAGTAAATGAAAATTCAAGTCACGGAGTCGTAATGCTGTGGGTCTGTGGGCGGTGGGGGGACACCTCAGACTCTGTCCCATCACTGCAGGGGGCTGCTGGCTGCATCCCTGTGTGGTAGGCAACTTGGGACCCCAAGAGAGAAGTCCAGGGGCTTGGCAGCCATCTGCGTCCTCTCAAGCCAGGGCTGAGGCCAAGCACGCTGGGAGAGAGAAGATCATGGGCGGGCCCTGGGGGAAGGCAAGCCAAGATCTGGGGGAATGCAGATGGGTGCCCAAGGGACAGTGTGTGCTTTCAAAATGAAGAATGATGGGAAGTCTTCTTGATTGCCAGGAAAGAAACCTCCATGAGAACGCTGCTATTGGGGTGCTCATAGCACGGGAATCTGAGAGTGGGGGAAACTGGAAAACAGGAAACGGGAATGATCCAGAGCTGAAGCCACAGACTCTGAAGGTCTGAGCTCCCAGCGACGCTGGGGGACCCACGCTCTAGGAGCCCGGCACCAGGAAGCCCCCCTGGACAGTTTTCCCCCCCATACCCACGGACCCTAGCACCCACCGTGTGAAGCAGAAAAGCAGTTCCCCAAGTCCAGAACTATTCTGAAATGTCTAACCATGCTTCTCCATCAGATCAGTGAACTCAGAGTGCCTCCATCTAAGGAGGTCAGGGGTCTCATCTTGTAAGAGGGGACCAAGACACAACCTTCAGAGAGGCAGAGGTAGTTTCAGCCACCTCAGTTCCCAGGGGCCCGAGGCCTGAGAATCACCAACACTAACGAGTTAACAGACCAGATGCTGATGTCCAGGGAGCTGCCTGGCACTCACCTTGCCCCAGCCCAGCCTTCCTCTTCCTCTCCTCTTCCTTGGTTTTGGACACCAGGCTCCGGTTCCTGGT
The DNA here is from genome assembly GCF_004348235.1 of Phoca vitulina. Lineage (NCBI taxonomy): Eukaryota > Metazoa > Chordata > Mammalia > Carnivora > Phocidae > Phoca > Phoca vitulina. Next base: position 5,940,705 of record NW_022589705.1, read on the forward strand.
GCACTCCCATGAGGAGAGCTGAGAATGTCTCCCAGAACATCCCGGAGGCTCTCATCACCTCCAAGAGTCCCACCCAGGGCTGCCTCCTTTGAGGAGCTTTGAGAAGGATCACAATGATCACTGCTATTATTACTATTTACCAATCACTAACTGTATACCAGGCAATGTTAAGAACTTTATACCCTGCCTTGTGGAATGCACAACCCGTGAAATGGGCACCATCAACGCTGTTTTACAGATGAGGACCTGACAGCCACAGGCGTCTACCAATCTAGACAGTTAACACTCAGGGGTAGAGGAGACCAGTGAGACAAAAATCTCAGATTTTGGAATTGATCATCAGGGTTAAAACCCCTTTTCTTGGGAGAACAGTATCGGAACAGAAGATGCTAAGAGCAGGCTCCAAGTCCTTACAGCACCGCTCTTCGCCAGCAGGGGGCGCCAATGTCTGTGAAAAGCTACTTGCCACAGAAAATGTAGACACCGTTGATGCAGAGGAATACAGATACCAGAGGGAAGAAGGGGAGATGATCCCTTGATCCCCATGGGCTCCGGGAAGGAAAATCAAAACAAGGCTGGCCCAGATTTAGAGAGAGCTATATTCCGGCTTATTGAGCCTTCTTATCAGCTCCCCGACAGCTCACCAAATGCTCCGTGGAGAAGACCAGCCTTGCCTTAGGGGCCCCTCTGGTTTCTCTGTCCTGCCAGCCCCTCGAGATGTCCACATCCTCTGTGGTTTCTCTTTCCCTCGGTGGAGTCTCCGCTCACTCAGATCAAGGGCACACCTGTGCTCAGACCAGGCAAATGCCCCCAGGGAAGAAAATGAGTGGGGATCACCTGGCCTAGGAAAGGCTCTTCCTTCTCTAGCTTAGTTGCTTCCTACTCATTGCTTCCAAGGCTCTCCATTGTCTTTATACTTTGAACAATGTATCCAGTTTTCCCCTAGGTACTGTCTTACTGCAACAGTTGCGGAGACCTATTGCAACTCTGTATCTTACCCAGAAGCAGATGTCCAAGTTCCCTCTCTCAGCTTCTGCTTCCTCGATTGTGAAATGATGATGACAGTGTGAACTTCAAATGAACAGAGGCATGGCAGTCAGCCAACACAGTGCCCGGAGCATAGCGGGCACTTAGCAGAGTCTGACCTGTGATCAGCCACCTAAGGGATTTGCAGGGGGAGGCCCTATGGGTCCTGCTGAAGAGCACTGGACTTGGAGTCTGTGCGTTTGGATTTGAATCCCAGCTCCCCAATTTGCAAGTTGTGTGACCTTGAATAAGTTGCCTGACCTCTCCTAGCTTCGGTTTTCTCCTCAAAGGAGGAAAACTCATGTCCATCTCAAAGTCTTGTGCACCTTAAATGAGATGCCGTATGTGAAGCCCTCAGCAATTTGCGTGCCTGGCTCTCAGTGGGTATTCGGCGGTAACTAGTAGTATATCTTCTCTCACTTACTAGATGAAGAGCAGGTGGATTAAGGCATCATAGCATTTGGAGAGCGCCTAGAAAAGACTAAATGTTATAATGGCTATCAGAAAGATATAAAGCAATGATAAATATTTCTCACATTTTATATCCACTTAGTAATTTTTCCAAGTGCTTTGACATTATCTCTTCATGTTCTCATAACCACCAGGTATTAGGCAGTAGAAAAAATATTACCCCCATTTTAAAGATGAGGAAACTAAGCTTCAGTGAGATTAACTGAATTAGCTACTCAGGCACAAAACCAGAATAAGAATTAGTCTTCACACCCCTAGTTGCTGCCTTCAAGGATCTAATAATCCTACCACGAAATGGGGCTCTGTAGGAGAATATAATCAGGTGGCATAAGGTGAACATTAGGCAGGGGTGATCAAAGGTTAAAGAGAGGAGAGCTGCAGGAAAGCTTGCTAGCCTCCATTGTGTTTGTGGGTTTGATTTGAACTCCAGCCGTCACCGCCCAGGGCAGGCCAGAGCCCTAAAGAGAACAGACGAAGCCCAGAAATCCTGATAAGATAGAGACTGGGAGTGAGTTCATATCTCAGGTGGTCTGGCAAGGTCTGATTGCACGTTTTTTCTGTATTCATTCAGCAAAAATGTTTTGGACTCTTACCCCCTAGCAGGTGCTGTGTTAGACCCTAGAACACAGTCAGGAACAAAAACACAGTTCCTGTCCTCAAGGAGCTTATGGTCGGTCTAGTGAAGGAGACAAACAATGATCAAATAAGCCACACACAGATACAGGATTGCAAAATACATGTTATGATGAGAAAGTACCAGGTGTGTTAAGAGAGCCCCTAGCCAACAAACCTGGGCAAGGGTTGGGAAGGGCACAAGAAGGCCAACTCCGAGAGCCCCACAGGCAGAAGGCAGCACGGGTGAATCCCCACACGAGAGTGCATGGGACTCACAATGAAGGACAGAAGGCCAGGGAGGTCGAAGAGAGACTGATCACCCAGGAGCTGGGGCGGGGAGGCCCCCAGGGCCCATGTGGCCTGGGCCTTCAGGCTGCTCTGGGAGCTGGGTCTTGCTCTAAAAGAAATGTGAAGCCGCCAAAGCCGTAAGCAGTGTGGGAGCTACAAGAGACAGAGAAAAAGGAGCAGAGGGTGGCCTTTTTGGGGTTCTTTGATCATAAACAACAGCAACAGAGTCTGGCTTACTTCAGAAAAAGCTAATTTATTGGAAGCAGATGTTGTGACATCAAAGGAAAGGCTAAACAACAGGGTCTTGAGAAGGACAGGAACAAAGGAAATGCCACAGATCCCAGAAGTGGGGATTATAGACAGTCACCATCATCCCCAAGAAGCTGCCTGACCACTTTCCAGTCCTTGTACGCGTCTCTCGGACTCTGATTCCCCAGAGACAGACCCTGACAGCTCGGTTGGGTCACATGCTCACTTCTTGGCCACAAGACAACACACCTACACTGACAGACTCTCAGTAAGACAGCTTCCAAGGGGAAGAGTGTTCCCCCAACGGAAAATCACAGAGAAATTGGGGAGATGTTCCCAAAGAAGTGGGAAGGGATTTGGACCAAAAAAAAAAAAAAAAAATCAGGCATTTACTACAGCGTCTGAAAAAAGGCTAGAGGATCATTAAGGACAAACTGAATTTACCTGTGGTTTTGCCTAAGAAACAAATCCGGCAGCATCATGTCAAGGGGTGGGCCATAGGGGAGGTTTAGGAGATGGAAAGTAGAGAAAGGAGGTACCAGATGGCACCTCATATCAGGTTACATGCCACATAACCCTCCCCAGGCCTCATTCTCTGACTCATCCATAGCATTCAGAGAGATAAGGTAACCAACCACTAAATAAATAAGCCACCAAGCTATGGAGAGGTGGCAGAGGAAACTGAAAAGGAATTTATTTATTCCACCAATAATTACATATAAACATGTCCATCTAAAGAAGAAGGCTGACTCTGAAGTGTCCCCCTGCTTTGGAAGGATGAAGGAAGGGATAAGCATTACCCATCCATGAGATTCCGGATGTCAGAACAAAAAGCCAGGAAAATGAGCTGACAGACTCTAGGCAGGAAGCACCCAGAGACAGGCCACAGCCACTTCTCCTGCTCCTGAAGACCTATCACGTTAGAATAGCACTGTAGTTTCCTTCCCGAACAGGCAACTTCCCTCACCATATGCTAATTCAATGCTTAATTTCTCACAGGAAGAACATTTCATTGTGGGTTGCAGTATCTTAAGAAATCCACAATGCTTCAAAGAAAGTAGACATTGCAAAAGAACTAAAGATAAAAAGGGCACAGGCTTGGACATTAGGGTGGGACAGAAAGCCTTTGCTTGCCCCCTTGCTATTTTGTTTCACTGGAATAGAGCTCAAGATTCTTTGTGCAATTTCAAGGCATCAGCCTGACAGTTTCAGAAGGTCTTATTGCTCCCCCCACCCCCACCCCAACACACTCTTTTCACGGAAGACTTCTTTCATGGCAATGAGATGAAAACTTTTTGGTGCAAAAAGAATGGCATTGATTCTAAGGAGAAAGCTCAGAGATGAAACTGACATGCAATGTGTCAAATCTTCAAAACACCACTGCCAAAACCAAGAGATGTCTATTTGCAGAAAGGCAGTGGGGAAAATTGCGGCCACTTCCAATGGCACATGTTGCTTCCACGTGAGGCAAGCTGATGAATTTACAATAAGACCTTGAGCAAATATAGGAACGTGGGAAGGAAAAGTAGTGCGTGTTCCTTAAAGAGGAAACTCTTACTACTAATGCGTTACAATAGTTTCCTTACTGGTCTCTCCAACCTAGACCACTTTTTCCACTTTACTCCACTTTACACCAGCTCCCAGATTGATCTTTCTACCCAAGCACCACCCTAAACACTAGTGTGCCTACCCTCCTAAATCATTCTAAACTTAGCCCACTTTCCCTGAAATTTTCCTTGATGATCTTTGTCATATCTGTGCACCACCCAAATTATTACTTTGTGAATTTTATTAAATTGCCTCATTTTCTTTACTTTCCTTCATTGTAAGCAATATTATCATTATTGTTTAAATATTTCCAATGTACATTAATATAAATGCCTAACTGATAAACTCTAAAGTGTCCATCATATGCCACCAAAAACCATCCCCTAGTGGCACCACACTGTCCCTGGTTCCCACTCAGTGCCCTTCATTCATACACCCTGCACTCTGGCCAAAGCGGACAATTCACCGTTCCCCCCGCCCCCCCCCACACACACATACGCACACACACCACTCCCTCCAACGTTTGTCCCACCACCCAACTCTGCCTCTCAAATCACACTAATCATTCAAGACCCTCCACTGCCGCCCCTTCCTGAGGTTTTCCCAGAGTCTCACAGCCTGAAGGAATCTTGTCTCCCTGAGCTCTCACTGCACTTGGAGCACCTGGGACTTCTCACTTAGGACTCTCAGTTGGCCTCTTCGAAGTGCGAGGTTTTGGTAGATGCCTTTTCTTTCAGAATATCTGCAGGCTTGCTGAGACCAGAGGTCATATCTGGTTATTTTGCATAGGGTCCTGCTCAGTGCACGCATGCTGAATGAATGCGTCCTCGCTGTCCAGTGCTCTTTTTGGCAAAACACAAATCTGCTCAAGTATCGTTCTCCTGCTCCCCACAAAATAAAGTTTCAATAACTTAGCAGACATAAAGAGACAGGGTACTTCATGATTTGGCTTGAGTTCAGGGGAAAGCAATCTCTTCCCTCTCCTTTCACCCTGGTGGGTGAGACTGACCCTCTATCTTTCCAGTTTGTCAGTGTATTTTTAGCCTTTTTTTTATAAAGTCAAGGTGATAGGGGATGCCCTTGCCTAGTAGACTAGATTTCATTTCATCCCTTTGCAAGTCCTACACAGACAGAATGATGGTTATTTTTATGTGTCAACCAGATCAGAGACACGGTGCCTAAACATTTGGCCAAACATCATTCTGAATGTGTCTGTGAGGGTGTTTCTGGACAAGATTCACAGTTGAGTGAATGTTGGTAGACTGAGTAAAAGCAGATTATTCCCCAATGTGGGTGGGCCTCATCCAAGCAGCTGAAGATCTGAATAGAACAAAAGGGTTGAGTAAGAGAGACCTCCTCCCATCTGACTGCCATAAGCTGAGATATTGGTCTTTTTCTGCCTCCAGATTTCAACTGAAAAATCAGCTCTGTTTCAATCTTAAGCCTACCAGCTTTTGGACTGGAAGCAGAATACAGATCTTGGGACTTCTCAACCTCCCCAATCATGTGAGCCAATCCCTTATAATATATATTCACATACATCGCTTTGGTTCTGTTTCTCTAAAGAACACTACAAATACAGACAAACATACACCTTGGTTTAGAATGTAAAGGTCCTTAAGATTTTGTTCTCAGTCTTTGGGGCCTCTGTCAAAACTTAAAAAACAACAGGAAAAGTCACACAAAATTATGCCAGTTTATTACTCTGTAATTTTGTAAGGTTTTTCCTAATCCAGGTGATGAAAATGGGGATCATCGCTGAGATACAATAAATATTCAGGCTTGGACCTTGAATGGGTTATGTTCTCTCCCTTCCCAACCTCCTATAAAAGTGAAAACAAAAGTGAGCAGATTATTCCCCTGGGGCCCTATGGAAACAATCAATTATCCTTTGTGTTTGTTCCCTCACCTGTTTCCTGGTCCCTTCTCTTGCTTCCCACATGTCTGCACGAGCAGGTGTGCGCTCCTTCCTCTCATCAGCAAACACAGAAGCAAGACAAGGATGAAAGGGAGAGGGGCGCCTGGGTGGCTCAGTCGTTAAGCGTCTGCCTTCGGCTCAGGTCATAATCCCAGGGTCCTGAGATCGAGCCCCACGTCGGGCTCCCTGCTCTCCCTGCTAGGCAGGAATCCTGCTTCTCCCTCTGCCTCTTCCCTCTGCTCATGCTCTCTCTCTTTCTCTCAAATAAATAAATATATAAAATCTTAAAAAAAAAAAAAAAAAAGTTATGATAGCAGGCACACCAGTCTTCTTTTTCCAGCAGTAGAGCAGACTTGATATCCCAAACTACTTTCCCCATTGAAACTAAAACACTGGATAAAATACATCAGCATCTTTTTAAAAACACATTGCTTAGCTAGCACAAAGGAAAAAGAATCTACAGAGGCCAAAGTGAAGTGAAAGCAAGAATCCTGGGAAGTAAAGGCGCCGAGGCCACCTCCGGGCCCCGAGTTTCTGTTTCAACAGCTGCAAAGTCTTGCAATTCATCAAGTAAAGAGTGAAATCCCACTAAGGTCAAGAGTCTTTTAGGAAACCCTACCCAAACCTCGTGTCCCCTCCCAAGGGCTATGCTCTCAAGGTAGGAATAGAGAGGAAATAAACCCATCGTAAGAAAGGGAGCAAGAAGGAAATGGACATGTTATGATCTTGAGGTCTGGGGGGTTTCGGGTGGAATCTTGTAAAGCCAGTCTTGAAATGGGTTTGCTGTCTGAAATAATACTCTGTGGTGGTCCCTTGAGATGACTGATCTGCAAAAGTCCAAGTAAATCCTCTCCGGGGAAACAAAACCTCAACTCAGGACACAAAGCATTTCCACAATTTTCCAAGGAAAATGAGCAGCTTACAGCAAGAAAAGAGAAAGGAATCACACAATTCACAAGGAAACAAGATACTAAAATTAACAGGCAGAAAGTTCCACAGGCAGCAAAATCAGATCGCAGAGAGCTCAAGGGTTGAGATTAAGCAATCTAGAAAGCTGGCTTTTCCTACAACACGGTCTTTGCCTGTTTTCTCCGGTCTCCAAATGTAGACCTCCATCAGTTTCCGTCTCTCCATGCCTTTCTATTTCTCCCCGAGACTCTGCTCTTGTTTCTTCTTCAACCTGTCTTTCTCCACAGGCACCTTCCCAAAGCACTAAGAACATGTCCAGATCTTTCCATTGAGGAAGGAAGGAAAGAAAAGAAAACTTGCTCCCCCCCTTCTTGCTCTACCCCTCCCATAGCTTGGCTTCCCGAAGAGTGGCTACAGTGACTCCCCCACTATTCATTCACCCCTAAACTGCAGGCTGGCTTCCACCCCTACCCCAACTCTTCTGAAGTAGTCCTCACCCCAGAGTCCTGAATGACCAGAGCACCAAATCCAGTCAACTCTTATCTCACTTGTTCCTGCTGAGGTTCGTGCACTGTGGCTATTCCTCCCATTCAGAAACTTCTTCCTCCCCCCACCCCACCCCCCTATGACATTACTTTCTTCTGATTTTGCTCTTACCTCTCTGGTCATTTCCAGCCAGTCTCCTTTGAGTGTTATGTCTCCTCTGCCCACTTCTTAAAATGTAGTTATTGTGAAGTTTCCATTCTCCACACTTTTCACATCCTCCCTGGCCATATCATCGACTCTCATGGCTTAAAGCAGCCGTCCCATCTCTGGGGCACACATAATAACCTGGCAGCGTAAGAAATCTTTCCAGAGGGCACTCCAACATGAATAGTTTCAAGAGAATCCATTTCCAGATCCTCAACTGCCATGTGTATTTCTTCCTAGAGTCACTCTGCCTGAGAATATGCCTGGGATCAAGCCGTCTTCCTTCACGAGCTCCTTCTCACTCATCCTAAATCTGAGAAGGGTACATCTCTTCAGAGTTTACGGGAAAATCTCTGGGCCAGCAACTTGAAAAACTGCTGTCAGAGAAAACAGTCTGATGGTTACCAGAGGGGAAGGGGTAGGGGATGGGCAAAATGGGTGAAGGGAAGTGTAGGGTGAAGGGTGAAGGGAGATACAGGCTTCCAGTTACGGAATGACTGAGTCACGGGCATGAAAGGCGCAGCATAAGGAATAGAGCCAATGCTATCGTGATAGCGTTGTATGGGGACAGATGGCAGCTACACTTGTGGTGTGCGCAGCGTACGTGTACAGACTTGTCAAATCACTATGCTGTACACCTGAAAACAATGTAATACCGTGTGTCAACTATACTTCAATTAAAAAAAAATTGCCGTAGACATTGAGACTACCTACAATGACTATAATACAGGGAATGACTATAATATGGGTAATAAATGCTCTTGTAAGTTAAAAGGATTCCAACTCTGCTTTCAATAAAATTGAAGAAAGACCAAATGGAGTGGTCAGCTTATTGATCATTTGATGATAGTTTTTGATGAGACATCCGCTTGTGAATTGGGGTTTATAATTCAGAAGGGGTTTAAAGAACTGATTGGCATTGCTATAACAACTTCTTCCATCCTCATCCACTTACTTATCTAAACAATGTTTCTCAGCATTAATATCAAAGCAATGAAAAATATTAAGGGAATTTATGCTGAGCCCTGTGTTTTTCTAGCAGTAAGGAATATTCATCCATGGATATGTGAAATAGTAGAAAAAAATCTCAGCCCCACCAAACTCATTAAGAGATGCAGCTCCAGTAATATTTTACTTTTATGTTTAATAATTATGTATTTCACCTATACTGTTATTTTAATCAGTAATCAATTGTGTACTAAGAATAATTTTAATGATAGCTCAAGCTAGAATAAATTAATTAACACTTAGAGCATTAAGGTCTTAGGAGGCAAAATTTCTTTTAATAAACATATAATATTCAGACAAGTATAAAAGGATGTTCAAGAAAAATATTTCAAGCATAAAAATTACTTTAGGATTACATTTCATGGAAAAGATGGAATGGAAATACAAGTTTAAGGAGAAAAAGAAAAGATGTCAAACTTTCACTCTGGTAAAGAGGCGTTTATTTATACATTTTTTTAAGTGGATAATGAATAGGTACAAATAGCAAATCATTATGTTGTACACCTGAAACTAATATAATGTTGTACATCCATTGCACCTCAATAAAAAATTATTTTGAGTTAAGTTTCTCATCAATAAGAAATATTTAAAAATTGAGAGATCGCCATCTACAAGCCTTGATCAAAAATTTCCTGTTGTCATTTCGAGCACTAAACCTGATACATAAAAAGAAATGGATGATGGTAGGTAGCAGATCACACTGACACTAAGTTTCTCCTGGGTGCATTAAAATGAGGGATGTGACTTTTTTTTTTATGTCAATAATTAAAATACATTAGAAATGACATCTTTTGCAAACTTAAAAGTTAAAGAATTTTATATGTCAAATGAAAAATACATGAGGGTAAATACTGTACAATTCCATTTATATGATGTTACAGAACAGAGAAAATTAATCTATCATAAAAAAATTGGAACACTGGTTGCTTCTAGGGGGGATGGGGGCATAGACCAACTGTAAAAGGATTCAAGGGAACTTTCTGGGGTGATAGTAATGTTCTATGCCTTAACAGAGTTTGAGGTTAGAAAGGCAAAAGTGTCTGTCAAAAATCATCAAATGGTGTACTTAAGATGTCTACATTTCATTAAGGTAAGTTTTATCTCAAGAAAAAAAGAAAAACTATAAACAAACATATGAACTCTAGTTCATGTTATGCATGCAGAAGAATTCAGTGATGAAATGAATTGGTGTCAAAAATTTATTTGGAAATGTATAAAAAATAAGATAGATCGACAAATGGACAGATGTAGCTAAAGCAAAACGTTTATAGTAGAATCTAGGTGGCGTGTATATGTTGTTCACTGCTCAATTATTTCAACTCTTCTACATGTTTGAAAATATTCACAATAAAATATTGGGGAAAGTATACAAACAAGAATATATTTTTTCATAATTCTTTAAGGGACATGTGGGCAAAAGTTTGAAGCCCGTTGGTTTCTATCACCACCATTTGCTAATGAATCTCTAACCTAAACTTACAGCCCAAACCTCTCTCCAGACTCTCAATCATCTTTCCATCTGTCTCCTGGACCGCTCCATCTGGATTTCCCATCAGATCTAAAACTCAACAGATCCAAATATGAATTTATTGTCTTCCTGTGTCAGTTAGAAATACCATCAGCTACAAGTAACAGAATAGAACAAACAAAACGAGGGCGATTTTTCTTACATAACAAGAGATCTGGAGGTAGGTGGCTGCTGGTGTTGATTCAACAGCCTCAACGATCTCCTGGCTGGCAGGTCTACCATTCCCTTCCCTCACAGTCACAAAGTGTTCTACAGCTCCAGGCATCATGTCTGAGTTCAAGATAGGAAAAGGAGGAAGGGAGCAATGCCAGTGACAACTGAACTTTTATCAACGCAGCTTCAGATTTTCCAGAAGCCTCCCAGCAGACTTCTCCATAAATCCCATTAATCAGAACTGTCGCCCTAGCTGCAAAGGAAGCCAGGAGGCAAGTACTTAATTTCCCTATCCTCTAAATTCAATGCAGTATTGGGTGATGGCGTAAGCCCGCCTACAGTATCTGTAATATTCTCCGCCAAACCTGCTCCACCTCCTATACTCCCCATCTTACCCAAGTAAGGAGCCCCAGGAGTCATCCTTAGCTCTCTTTCTCCTCTGCTCCTCATATCTACTGTCTTTTTCTTTTCTCAGTCTTTGAATCTCTCTCACATCGGAGCTTCCATCCCACACCCGCTGCCACTGTCTTGGTTCAGGTTCTCATTTCTTCCCTGAACTGCTCTAACAGTCTCTTAGTCTTAAGTCTTAACTTCAAACCATCCTCCATCTGGCCCCAGGTTGACCATTCTAAAAATAGATATCTAACCATCTTATCCCCTGCCTGGATCTTGTCTGTGGCCTTGCATAACACCTAGTTTAAAGGCTAACTTCCTTAGTATGTCATGTAATGTAGTCCCCCAGTTTCCTTAATAACATACTCTTGAAAATGCGTCGTTAGAGTGCTCCAGTCCTGTCAAGGATCAGCTCCCCTAAGACACAACTTCCTAGAGGGAGGAGCTGGGGAAGTCCATACTCAAAATCCAAACCTGTGGTGCTAGGCAGGCAGCCATCTGTCTTTAATACATTTGTGCTAAAACTGTAGTATGAAAGAACAATAGATTTACATGTTATGATAGGGGTTCTGTTTCCAGAGACTATAGAATATATCACTTCTAAATGCATTTTGTCTTGGAGACATAAAGTTCAACAATATATTTAAAGTATAATATCATTGTTGTTCATTCGGTTCAGAAATTTATTGAATGCCCACTATGTATCAGACACTAGGCTTTAGTTTTTTTCCTTTATAATAGAACAGAGATGACAGATCTAGAACAGTGTTCGACTGAAGTTATCCGCCTCTTTCTGCATACCTAATGACTTCCATCTTTTTCTCTATTGCACTATTTAAGACTTATTCTTATCACCAGAATCAGCAATTTCATTTTTCTGTCTTCTACTCATTTTCATAAATAAAATTCATTAGATATTCAAACAAATGTCTAAAAGCACAGATGGAGGCAAAGATGGCAAAGTGGTAGAAACTGGTTGATTGATAGAGTGCAATGTGATAATAGCTAAGCTTTATAGAGTACTTAATCTGTGCCAGGCATGGTTCTAGGCACTCTACAAATACTAACTCCTTAATCTTCACAACTCTATGAAGTAGGTATTATGATCTCCATGTTGCAGATGAGGAAACTGAGGCCCAAGGGTAGTTTTGCACCTCTGTCAGCTGAAAGCTATGCCCAACACCCCCCAGCCTCACCTCCTGTCTGCTTCACTTGAGCTAACTACATTTCTCCTAGTTCCAGGGGGTGGTCTTTGGTCTCTCCAGCCCTGTGCTTTTTGCACATGCTGTCCCTTCTCTCTGGACTGCCTGTGGTCTGTGCTCATTCTTGGAGGCCAGGTGAGGCCCACTCTCCTCAGAAAAGTCTTCTCTGTCTAATGAGGTGAAGTCAGGCTGCACCTTGCCCAGCCTCCTCACCCTGCTATATTTATGTGCTTACGGCTCTCTCTCTACCACCAGAGATGATGCTACCAGACCTGGCTCTCTCCTCATTCTTGAGTCCCTGGGGCTTGCTACTATGCCTGGCTTATAATAAGCACTTAAAGGTTTGCTGAATCGATGCATAAGATCCCTGGATTTTACACTTTCTCGTCGCCCCCATGCCGTCTGGCACCACATATTGCAGACACTTAGTCAATGGGAGCCGGAGCCTGGTTTCCCAGCCAGCAGCCTAACTTAATAAAACAGAGCAAAACAAAACCCGCCCCCTTTCCTCCCATCTCCACATCACAATAATCCCCGAGGATCTGAATTCCTTTCCAAGCCCTCCCATCAGTCGAATCCAGCGGGACCCGAGGGGTCTGACTGACTCCCCTCCGCTGGCTGGGCGGAGCAGGGTGGGGAGCTGCCGTCAGGGCGCAGGGCAGCCGCATCCCGCGCCTTCTGCCACTTCTTGCCTATTAAGGTTAAGAGTTCCCGGAGGAGCGCGGGAGGGACCGACGGAGGGTCCCCTAGAAGGGGCCCCGCGGCCTGTGCGCTCGTCCGGCGCCGGGGGAGCACAGCCCCGGGCCGGGTGCCCCGCGACGGGTGCTGCCAGCTTCAGGGCGACCCCAAGTCCTACTTTGCTCTTCTACCCGAGGCCACCTTCTTAGGTTTCCATAGCCACGGGGGCCGCGTCCTCATTCTCTACAGCCACCGCAGGCCTCAAATGAGTATCTGCACAGGGCGCTGATTAAATGGGTCTCGGGTCCCCAGCGGACGCTCCTTCCCCGCAGATGCCCGCAGAAGTACCGAGGGCGCTGCGCCCGCGGGGCCCTGCAGCGGGTGGACTGACCCGCGTTACGGGGGCAGGGCGGGGGACGCGTCCTTCCGGCCGCCGGATCTCCGCCCCCTCTGCGCCCCCACCCCACGCCAGCCTCTCGGGGTCTCCCGGGGCCGGCTCCCGCCCCGCGCCCGGCCCGGGCCCCGCCCCGCCGCCCCGCCCCCCGGAGGCCCCGCCCACAGTCCCTCGCGCTCCGCCCCCTCCCCGCCGGCTCCCGCCGCTCCCGGCGCTCCGAGCGCGGGCCTGGGGACTCGGGATCCCGCCGCCGGGGCCGCAGCATGGGGCGCTTCCGCGGGGGCCTGCGGTGCATCAAGTACCTGCTGCTCGGCTTCAACCTGCTCTTCTGGGTGAGACCCGGAGCCGGGCAGGCCGGGCAGGGGAGGGCCGGGCGGGGGCGCGGGGCCGGGGTCCCCGGGGAGCTGGCCGCTGCGGCGTCCGAGCCGGGCTCCAGAAGGCTGGGTGTTCAAAAAGGCGGAGGTGAGGAAGAGGCAGACAAAGAGGGAGGGGAGAGATAGCGGGAGGGATGGAGCGGGGGGAGCGCAGAGGGAGGGAGAGATTGAGCAACAAGAAATGGTGAGAAGGGGGGGGACACCTTGTGGCTCTTCCCTTTGAGGAACCTCCGCCTCAGCTGGTGACTCCAGGTGCGGGGACACCAACCCCTCCTCACCTCACCTCCTGAGGAGTCGCCCCCCCTTTGCCTCCGGGGCACTCACCCCTTGTCGCTCTGCCTCTCCACTGCAGCCAGGGCCTGGGCAGGGCGCTGGGAGAGAAACCCCTGTGCCCGAGCGGGGGCTGCCAGGGGTGGTGCTCCAAACGGCGTGTGTGGAGACACCACCTGGCGGTGATGGTTTTGTTTAAGGAAATTGGGGGTAGGAGTGAAAATGGCATGGGGGGGGGCAGGTGTCGTCCTTATTCTGGGTATCAGAGGAGGGTACCTGGCTGCGAGGAGGTGGTGGTGCTCTTCCGTGAAGCGGATGGACGGCAGAGAGGGGCTTCCAAAGGGCAGCAACATCTCCCCACAGCCCCTAGCCCACAGCCTCCGCTAAATACCACAGATGATCTCATTCAACTTTGCATCGAACAAACATTCCCTGGATTAATGGTTCACAGAGAGATAGGGGGCCATGCCCCTTGTCTCCTATATTATTGGGACAAGGTTAGGGCCAGACCATCCCTAGATCTCTGGATACCCTGTCTCAGGCCCTGGAGGACTGTAAGACAAGGTCTAAGAATTATCTTGTCTGCACATTCCTCTTGGGCTTTCTCAAGAAACTGTCCGTCAGTATAACAGCTCAGTTAGACCCTGGGGGAAAATATAAATCTTGTGTTGGGTGAACAGATTCCTAAGGCTAGTGGGGAGCAGCAGTGGCCTGGGTGCTTCGAAACAACCAGGAGAGAGGAGGATGGTGATTGTCCTATCTGCTCCAGGGAGTTTGTCTTCCCATGACTGCAACTAATTAATTATTGAATGATGGGCTCTGCTTGTGTCTGCCAACCCATTAGCCCAGATGCCTGGGTGACTCCAGCAACCCTAACCTCTCAAAAGACAACTTGCCACGCTCAGCATCCTTCAGCAGGGGAAGGTGTGAAGGAGGCACCCCAGTGACGGCCCCTGAATTTTAAAAACACATATGGTTTTTTAACACCAGGTATTTATACTTAGCATGCTACAGGGAGGGACATTTCTAAAGGTCCTTTATGTTGTGCTTTTTAATAGTCTGGCTTAATTTTAAGAGCTGTTAATTATAGATGTCATGCTTCGGTGACACCATTCGCTCTCACCGCTTACAAATTCAAAACAAGTTTTCTATCAGCCCCAGAAGGACTTCTCAGTGCTTATTTAGTGCCTGGTGTTGTACCAGCCTTTCCAGGGGTCATGGGAAGCATTTATTGAACGTTTTCAGTGTGTCAGGGACAGTGCTAAGCACATTGCATTCGTTACTACACTTAATCCTCGCAACAATGCTCATGTATATAATATTGTTATCCCCATTTTTACACATGAGGAAACAGAGGCTCACGTAGGCTGACTTGCCCAAAGTCACATAGCTAATGTGTGGCAGAGGTGGGACTCAGACTCAGCCTCTGTGGTCCTAAGCACTGCGGCACATTACACTCCTAAGCGGTGGTTCTCGGAGGGTGGTTCCTGGACAAGCAGCATCAGCATCTCCTGGGAACTTGTCAGAAATACACATACGCAGCTCCATTCTAGGCCAGCTGAAGCAGGAACTCTGGGGGAGGGATCCATAATCTATGTTAGCAAGCCCCCCAGGTAATTCTGATGCTTGCTCAAGTTTGAGTACCGCTGTTAAACAATTATTAAATAAATATTATAAAGATAATTTATAATATATAAATATAAATAAATATATATAATTTGTAAATATAAAATGCTGTTCCCTAAGCTGCTAATGTTGTTAAGGAAATAAGTCCAATGCATATAGAACAACAACAAGTTAGTAAGTATATAATCAAGTGACAAATGTCACACTTCTGGCCATAAGCCTAGTAAAGAGGGGAAGTAGGAACAAAAGCGATGTTTGAGTCTGCCATGTGTTAGCCACTGGGGTTAGACATGACCTTTTATATATATGATCTAATTAAGGAGTTCAGAGAACGGTGGGGCACCTGTGTGGCTCAGTCAATTAAGCGTCTGACTCTTGATTTTGGACTCAGGTCATGGTCTCAGAGTGGTGAGATCCAGCCCCACATCGGGCTCAGCGCTCAGCAAGGAGTCTGCTTGAGATTTTCTCTCCCTCTCTCTCTGACCCTCCCCCTTGCTCTCTCTCTCCCTTCCTCTCTCTGGAATAAATAAATCTTTAAAAAAAAGGAGTTCAGAGAAAGGATCACAGCAACAGTGAAGAGTCAGGACAGTTGTCCTGAAAAACAGGGTGTTTAAGCTGGACCTCAGAGGACTGGTAGAATGAAGGTGGGCAAGGCAAGGGGGGTGACAGGCCACCCGCCAGCAGAGGAACAGCGCAAGGCTGAGTGTGACTACCATCTGACAAAGGGGTCAGGCTTGAGTGCAGAGATCCCAAGCAGGGTGTGCTTGAGTAAGTTACTCTTACTTCTAGGTGTCTGTTTGCTCATCTATACAATTGGGATAACAGGGTTGTCAGGAAGATTAAAATGAAATATGTAAAGAGCCTGACCTCATCTTCTTATGAATCTAGTACATAGTAAGTGCTCAAAAAAACATTGTTATTAGTGCCTGCACATAGGAGCATTCAATAAAGGTTAACTCTCTTTCCCAAGTCCCTTAATTTGGGGGAATCGCATCTATGTTTGCGAAGTGACTTGCAGCTTGTCTTTGTTTTAGGATGACTACACATTATCCTCTCAATTTGTACTTGTGAATTTTCCCCACTAGAACTTGGAATACTTTGAGAGGAGGCTTTTTTTTTTTTTTTCTGTTATGCTCACAATTATATCTCCAGTGCCTAGAACAGAGCCCGGCACGCAGGATGCATTCAGTAAATATCTGTAGAATGAATGAATGAATCTGCAGGTTAGAGCACTTGCTACAAATGGCCTTCCCAGTTTGCACAGATGATAATCAATGATCTGAGGACTGATCCTACCTCTTCCTTGCATTAGCTGTTGATTTGTTCCTTGTTTGCACAGACTGAGTCCAGGAGGGGGGTATGGGGCCTTCCTCTCTCCCAACTCCACGGGAGGGTGGGGACCGAGGGTGTCTGAACGGTAGCAGTACAGGAGGACTTCCCAAGTCTTAGACCTGCACCACCATAGGGAAAGGGCCAACTGAAACTCGTACATAATGCTTTAGGGGAAGGTGATTACTGGGGATAAATTATCTAGATATCTGCCTTCACCATAACTGAGGGAACCTGATTCCAGAAAAGCCCCACCCTAGTTTCTGAAGTTGTTTTTCCTGGTTGGAGGGGTTTGTGGGAAGTTTGGGGAAGGGGCAGAAGGTGGGGGCTGGTTTTCCTAGAAGGCTAGGCTTTCGCTGTGACTTCAAGTGTCTTATTCACTCACCCCTTCGCCTGCTCGGGTGCCTGCCCTTGTGAGATATAAGGTCCCCCTCAGTGACCGCACTCTTTTTCCTATCAGGAACTCACCAGAAAGCAGGCAAGGAGGTGGGGGTGGGTGTGTTCTGTGATCTGCAGTTTGTCCCCTTGGGTGACCACACTCTCTTTCCTATCAGGAATTCACCAGAAGGCAGGCAAGGAGGTGGGGGTGGGTGTGTTCTGTGATCTGCAATTTGACAAATCAATTTGCAGCCTCCTCTGGCAGCTTGGTTTAAGTAAGTTTCCCTAGGCTGTGCTCCTGATCTTATAAACATTCAGCTAGATCCTGCCCGAGCCAGCACAGCACTGCCTGGCCCAGGGCCGCTGACTGTATTCAGCACTACATTTTTAAAAACAAAAGTAAAGCCTGGCCATGAACCCCACTAAATTCATTTCTGTTATCATGGTTGATGTCTAACCTGGAACCCCTCCCAACATTGGTCATGTCTAAATTCGGACGCTATAATCAGATAGCACAGCAGATGCCCATGCCTCTCACTGGAATCACCTTTATTTTTTTTTTCCTCCGTTGCATAGCAATATAAATAAAACACCGCGGTCCACCAAGCCGCATATGTCAGTTTAAAGAAAAACCTGGGCGCTGTTTATTCCTTGCTTTATTGTTGTACGCTCAGCGTTTTCCTATCATTGTGCTGTACTGAGCAAGTCGGTGTTAGCGACCGACAGGAAGCGGGACTGTTCGTTGTGGAAAGTCACAAACCGTATATGGCTTGTCTGAACTTGCTTTCCTTTCCTTCCCCCCCGCCTTCGTGCAACTTTGGGGGTTCAGTCAGTGATGCCTAACGGGGGCCGTTACGAAAGATCGTGTCCCACGAGCCTGGGAGTGAAAGGTGTTTGATGCGGCTTACCCAGGCTGCCTCCTCCTCTTTCTCAAACTTATTTCAGACAGTAATTTCAGAGCTACCACCTGTCAGGAACACTGGTTTAAAAAAAAAATACCTGAAGAAAGTATTCTTTGGGGTCCACCCAAAAAGCTAGACCACCCCAGAAGGCAGATAGGAATTTCCTTGGTCTTCTTGTAGGATAGTCTTCATTTCTGATTTCTGTCAAGGCGGGAAGACAGCAGTAGAGGCCAGCCTCCCCTAACGTGGACGAGGGGGCCCTGGCATGGCCGGAAGGGGCGAGGAGTCTATGATAGGGGCCAGTGTGCAAAGGCTAGATGTAGAGGGCCAGCAGTCTGGCAGCCCTTGGACAGGCCCAGGCAAGATGGCCATTCAAAGCCAGGAACTCGAAGCCAGGAAGGTGGATGCTGGCATCACACTGCCGGGGTTGACTCCTGCCTGTATTATTTACTACCTAGGGGACCTCGGGCATGTTGTTTAGCCTATGTAAGCCTCAGTTTTCTCATCTGGAAAATGGACATAATTAAGTACCAACATCGATCTGTGATTTTTGTGCAGATAAAATGAGTTAATACATGTCAAGTAGTAAGTAGTATGGTCCATGTGCATCATTAATACTCAATAATGTAAGATATTAGTAGTGGTCATATTTAAGTACTGGAAGCACAAGTAGAAACCAGAATCCAAGAGGTTCATAAAAGTAAAGAGAAGTGGCAAGTAGGTGTCCTAGGTCCAACCAGCCAAGAAAAAGAACAAGAGTTGCGTAGTTTCTCAAGGGCATGGAATGCAAAGGAGGGATTTCCTCCTCTGCAGGCACTTGGGAAGCATATGCTGACGACCTACTCTGTGCCCTGCACTCTGGCAAGTGCCTGGGCATTCAGAAATGATGAAGACACAGTCCTTGACCTTGAGGCACTCATGCCTCTATTCACTGCTCCATTTTGCCTTTGCCTGTAGTTTATTTCCTCTCTAGTGTCTTGGCTCCTTGAGGCAGTGACTGTTTCTTGCTGGGATCCTCCTTCTCGCATCCCTCAGCACCTAGAAGAGGTTAAAGCAGTCACTGGCAAAGCTCCAGCTCACAGGGTTGTGTGCACCCACGCCAGCACAGGGGCTGTTATTTATTCCCTGCCCTGCCTCTCTGCTACCGAGGGGAAGCCTTGGAAGGGGGTGGGAAAACCTTGGTGATTGGTGCCTCTCTAATTTCAGTGTGTATGCAAATCATCTGAGGATCTTGTCCAAGTACATATTCTGTTCAGTAGGTCTTTTTTTTTTAAAGGCTTATTTATTTATTTATTTCAGAGAGAGAGAGAGAGACACACACACATATGCGCACGAGCATGCAACGGGGGAGGGGCGGAGGGAAAGGGAGATAGAGAATCCAAGCAGACTCCCTGCTGAGCGCAGACAGGGAGCTTGGTCCCAGGACCCTGAGATCATGACCTGAGCTGAAAGCAAGAGCCTGACACTTAACCAACTGAGCCACCCAGGCGCCCCAGGAAGTCTGCATTTCCGACAAGCCTCCAGGTGATGCTGATGCTGCTGGCCTAGGGAATACACTTTGAGAACCATTGGTAAAGACCTCCTGGTGGCTCTCATTTCTGAATGGGGCAGAGAGAGCCCTTCGTCTTGGCTTCCTTATAGCACTTCTCTTAATTCCAGTTACGATTTTACCATTATTGTTTTAAGACCTTTTTTTTCATATTAAGACATGATGGCTTCTAGAATTACTAGGTGGCCACGTGTTCATTGTCCATTGCATTTCACTGTGTAGTTCTAAAACATCCATGCAGTGTCTTTGGGTCTCAAATTACGTGTGGCAAAAGAGAACATGACCTCTGTCCCCTACCTTAATGTTGACAATTAATATCACAATAGGGCTGTTCTCCTAAAGTAAATGATGTTGTACTGACTACTGAGACCATATCATGGTTGCTAAGGAATCAGGAGAAAGAATGGAGGAAGAAGCAAGTAAAATGAGAATATCAGATTGGCTGGGAGCACATCTTACAGATGAGTAAGGGTTACCTTGGCCCACCTTTTCATCCTTTTTGGATTTAATTGGGAACAAAACTAATAATGCTAATTAACGTTCATTTGGTCTTTTAGTTTACAAAATGCTTTCACAAGCATTATCCCATTTGATCATGAATTGCAGCAATCCCATGAAATAATGTAATTATCCCCATGTTGCAGACGTAGAAGCTGCAAGTCAGGCCCAGTATATGAGAGAAGCAGGAGAGCTAGGTTGAAACCACTACTGATCAGTTTAAGGCAGAGGAAAAGCAAGATGGGAATTGAGAAAAGGTATGTATCAAGAGACGTTTTTAAACTTAATTTCAGTAGCAAAAACTTGAAGAAGAGTAAGCGTGATATAAATGCAAGCTGTGTGCCGCTGCTTTCCTGAGCGCATTTAGTACACTGGTTCCTTTAATCCTCACACTGACCCCCTGAAATAGCAGCTATTGTCACCCCCCAGTTTACACAGGAGGAAGCAGAGGTCCAGAGAATTTAAAGAGACTTGCCAGGGACTCAGAGCCAGCCCGCAGCAGGGCTGGGTTCTGTGTGTGGCCCCAGAGTCTATGCTGTCCACCATTCCAAACTGCAGACGAACGGGAGAGAAGGTTGGAGAGAAAGCGTGTGAATTCCAATATGGCGGCTAGGCTACTAATCACACGTGGCTATTCAAATTTAAATTCATGAATACTAAAAGAGATTTAATACTCAGCTTCTACATCACAGTAGCCACATGTCAAGTGCTTGATAACCATAGGTGGCGAGTGGCTGCAATACTGGACAGCACAGATTGAGCACATTACATTACATCACTGGAGAAAGTTCTATTGGATAGCTCTAGCCTAGATATAGTTATTCTTTTTCTCTAAACCATTTTTCTATTTATCTCTTATTGGGTCTTATAAAACTAAAACTAAAGAGAGAGAGGGGAGCATAGCTTCTAGAAAGGGGCACTGACATATTGAGTATAGATCATTTAGAAAACTCAAGGGATTCTAGCTGTCCTCGAAAGAGCGTAGAGCTAAAATAAAAATGAGTGGAGAAAGGCAGCAGAGGACTTTGTTATTGGTACTATGGGAGTGGTGTTTCCTACCGTGGGTAGGATTCAGTTTTCGGTTTGAATGTAACATTAACAAGTCTACCACCATAGTAACTCTAAGTGCCGGGCACTCCCCGTTCTAAATGTGAAACTCGAACTCGTTTAACCTCTTAGGGAGGCACTATTATTACCTCCACTTTGCAGAGGAAGAAGCTGAGGTTTTGAGCGATCAAGTGTCTTGCCCAAGATCACAGACAGAACCTGATTCAAATCTAGGATGCCTAGAACCCCCCTTTTTTATCTGCTGCAGCTTCTCGACACCACGACACCACAGCGCTCTACGGTGGATGTTTTTGTTATCATTCTGCCTCAGGGCATCACTATGCAGTCTGAATACTCAGAAGAGGTAGAAGCTTCTAGAAGAGCCGTTGGCAGTATTCCAAAGTGCGTGCCAAGTTGTCCTCCCCATCATAATGGTGATTGGGAAAGAGTCAGCTTATAAACTGGGGCAAGGGAATTGGGCAGGGACGGCAGAATCCCCAGCAGGGCAGGGCCTGGTGCCTTGCAAGCTACTGGCACTGAGCCAGGAAGCCCACTTGTTCGCCCTGCACATGCTCGAGTGGGTCCGTTCCCCCCGCAAATGACCCAGTGCTGCCTGCCTTCAGGACAAAAATGGCTTCTGGCAAGATTGCTGTGAAGTAAAAGCTGGACTTTCATGATTTCTCCGGGATCCCATCCAAGCTAACTTTTTAATAAACCAAAGTATTTCGGCTTGTTCCAGAGGCTAACCTGAGTTCTACCTGAAACGTTTTTTTCCTGCCATTGACTCTCAGTAACAACTAAAACTGGGTGTAAATCATTTTCATTGATTGACATGTAAGAATCCTATTTATCTCAAGAGTAGTTCTCTCAAACTACCTTGAACAATATTAGGCTGTAAAACAAATATTGTTAAACGCCCAGTCTTTGCTCATAGGAAGCTCAATAGAGATGAGACCTCACAGCGGGCATTGTATCCCTCAGGGTAAGTGTTTACTCAGAGGGTGAGCCTGAGATAAGAGCCAGCCCATGTTGCCAGGAGGAAGTCAGAGAATGTCCACAAGGCCATTACTGTCCTGGAAATCATCGCTAGGTAAGGTAAGGCAGACCTTGGATTTCGTTCACTTCGGTGACTTGGTGGATTGGATCTTAATTCTGTACGTATTTGATCTTCACTTAATCAAGCCATCTGCTCCCTGGAGTCACGAGCCCGCAGTCTGTGATATTTGTGTTGCTGTCAAAGACAACTATCCCGCCACCCTCTTTCTCCTAATTCTTGCTGATCTTTCCTCCCTCCTCCTTTGCCCTGTATTTCTTTAGAGAAAAGGCCTTGTGTAGAACCACTGAATAAACTCAACACACTTCCCACCACCTGTGTTGGATCTGCTTTGTCATGACAGCAAGCTTTCCCTCACCCCAGGTCAGTTTCTTTCCCCTGAGCCCTGAATGCCCCCAGCCCTTCCACACTGCCTCCCGGCAGTGCCAGTCGATCCACACAAGTCAACTTCCTAACAACCTAAGCAAACCGAAGAAGGTATGTTTGGCTCAACTACATAGCCCCGCATTCCTTCCAGAGATGAATAGTACACTCCTGACTCGGTCACGGTTGTGATTGCAGAATGCTACCATCAGGATGGAGAATTCAACACTGATTGGTTTTAAAATATATCCTTACCTGAAGGAAGTCTCTCGGGAATTTCTTAGCGTGAGCTTGTTCTCATGGAATCGTTATGAGAAAAATAATAAGGAAAATCAGAAACCCTGGTCCCTAACCGGCACATTTCCAAGCTAACAGCCGCTTCATCACAGGCTGCCACAGCGCGGCCTCGCGGCCCCACCTCATCTGCTCCTGACGTCAAGGCGAAGGCAGCAAGCTTCCCTGGAGGTGGTTTTGCATGGATGTCCTATGGCATTGGGCTCTTGGATTTCTTCTGACAGAATCCTTGATTTCGAGAAAGTGCCGTCTGACTCCTCGCCTTGCTCTCACTGAATAAGAGGATGAAAATCTTGGGAGCTGGCTTTCCTCTTGGAGAAAATTAGTGTCATCTTCCAGAGCAAATGTGCTTCTGACTTTTGCCTGCTAAAAGGATGGAACTCCATTACCCTTATGGTATCATAATGTGGCTTGCAATCAGATCAAGACTGTGAGTGCTCATTACCTGATTGCATCTGGGATGGGAATTGCCACCAAGAGCAAGTATTAGCTTAAAAGCTTTTAATGAAAACTCTAGGGTTACAGTGTCATTTCCAGCTTTCTGTGACTTCATTGCAAAGAAGAGAATTGCAGATGTGGTGGGTTGTGTAGACATCTGGTGTTCACCCTGGGGAAGCAAGAATGCAAACCTGACCTTGTTCATTCTTGCATTCAAGTGCTGCTCTAATTGCCTTAGGCATTCATTAGCCTCTGCCTCTAAAGGGCCTGTGTGGCTTGCCCTTGGTGTCCGTGCGTGAGGCACGGCACACATCCCCACAGGCTGAAGAAAACACAGAACTGATACGACATGCGCCAGTTTTGTTGTGCTTTTCTGTGGGAAAGTACTTTGCTGAGTCTATTCAACAGTGTGTTCACACCGTGCCTTCCGAGGTATCTGTACAGTGTTTCCCAGGGGCAGATATTTTTGAAAATAGTACTTTGCAAAGGATTCCCGTGGGGGCAATCACTCCTGACAGCCTGTCTTAGTCAAGTCAGGTTGCCATTAAAAAAAAAAAAATATATATATATATATATATATATATATATATATATATATATATATACCACAGAGTGCCTTACACAACAGGAATGGATTTCTCAGAATCCTGGAGGCTGGAAGGTCAAGATCAAGGTATCGGCCGATCAAGGTATTGGTGAAAGCTTTCTTCCTGCTTTCAGATGGCTGCCTTCTCACTGTGTCTTCACATGACAGAGACGGAGAGAGAGAGGGAGCGTTCTGGGCTCTCTTACAAGAGAATCCCATTGTGGGGTCTCAGTCTCATGACCTCATCCAGACCTAATCACCTCTTAAAGGCCCCACCTCCAAATATCATCACACTGGAGGCAGGGCTTCAACAGATGAATCTGGGCAGGAGACACAACTCAGTCCTTAGCACAGCCTAATTGGTACCTTTGTGAAGGCCCTCCACTCTTTCCTTGAACAGATGTCTGTTGGGAGCCTGCTCTGCACACAGAGGTTAAGTGCAGTGTACACACTGTCCCTATGCCCATGCAGCTCAGGCCTTCATTTTTTTTTAATTCCAGAAATATTTAAATAGAAATGGTTGTATGAGACATGAAGGCAGGTACATACCCAGGCCAGGGTAGGCTCCCCAGAGGAAGTGACTTCAGAGCTGACAGCTGGGGCAGGGGTGGGGAGGGGGTTAGCTAGGTGGACAGGTAGGGGAAAAGAGCTTTCTAAGCTAAAGAAATAGCAGGAGGAGAGACCCCCAAGTGGGAGAGGCAACTGAAACTGTGTGGCTAGAGGATCTGAGGACAATTGTCCCCCATTTAGGTGAAAAAACATGTGCTGTGTGAGAACTTCCCCAAGGAAGCTTTTTACCCAGAAAGGGGGCTTTCTGCTGGGGTTAGTCATCAGATAGCAGAGTGGTGTGTCTCAGGGTTGTGAGCAGGGCTGGCTGGCCTCCTCTGGGTGCGGGTGGGGGTGGGGGTGGGGGGAAGCTAGGCAGCCTGGGGGACCCAGTTCTGACAGCAATCTTGGCCTTTTTGCATCTCAGCACTGCCTGATTTCCAACTTAGTGCCAAGAACCAAGTTTGTGATTCATGAAATCTTTTTTTTTTAAGTTAAAAAAAAAAAAAAAGTGTCCTCAAGATAGAACATTTCATCAGCAATCCCAGGAAAGTAGAAGTAAATACAGTAAAATAAAACCGAAATCCTTTAACAAGTTCTGCTTCGTGCTAAATGACCTGTTTCTGACAGATAGCCATACTTAAAGGAAACTTCTGGCCCATCCACTTTGCTTTAAATGCTTTCTGAGCAGGTCAGTAGTCCTCTCTTCTGCTACTTCTGTTTTAGAACACGAACTGTCTTCTCTAAAAACATATGCTTAAAATTTGCAATTTTGTGTCCTGCAGACTCTCTGGAGTATGGTTAGAAACTGAAATCACTTGCCCGTGAAGATGCATAATATAATTGTATCTGGTGACCCCCCCCCCCATTTAATGACATGGATTGATAGGTCACTGTTCCTTTCACTGCTGCTTTTTTTTTTTCTATTTTATTTCTTTTTAAATAATGGGCACACTTTTGCCCTCGGAATCCTGTCTCATCACATTCTCTTGAGTTCCTAACACACAGTTGGCACTCAGGAAAGAAATGTGACACAAAGAAATGATGATATCCAGCATCTTCTCTTGGGCTGGTTCTGTGATTGAATTCTCACCTGCAAGGTTAGTGTCCCTCCTAGACCACCCAGGAGGAATCAGCTTCTCCACGAGCCCCTGAGATCCTCCTGAGAAGGAGCTGGATCTTCCTTTCCTATGAATCCTTGGCTCCTGGCTCACAATAAATGTTTATTAAGTGACTAGCATCAAAGTCCCACTCATGCTGTTGTACAAAAAAGTCCATTCCTGGAAAAACAACATTTCTAGAGATAATTATTCCAAAGGCGTGGGGATTGGTACTAGTCCTGGAAGCAGGGCAGCCCTCAGCAACGTTCTTTAGTCAGTAGAGTGGATCCTTCTGGGCATCACTGCTCACCACATCCACTCCCCAGCGTCTCGCCTTCAGCCATCAGGTCTTTATCTCTGGCTCCTCGCTGTCTGGCATCAGGGAGCACTCATGCTCCCGATTGATTCCATCAGAATGAATAGCTCCCGTCTCCCCTCCCTCAAGGCCCTGCCATGGGCTTTCCAAGATGGTAGCAAGCTAAGAAGAAGCCATGGGCCATGCATGGTCTGCCCCAACTTGGCCTTTTCCAACCCGATTCCTCTCTGCCCAAGACAGGCTCCAGGTAAGGTAGCGAAGCCTTACCCATGCAGTTCCTTCTGTCTGGTGTTTGCTCCTCCCTCCAGTCCTCCCCTGCTCAAGGACGTCAAATTCATTCTTCAAGGTGTAAATCAAAACAGAATGTCTTCTGCTGAACACCAGTTGTCGCGCTTTGGGCAGTGTGACGCTCTTCCACTGAGCACACTTCCTGCATTATATTACACGTACCCATTTATGGGATTAGCTCCCATGTGAGACTGTGAGTCCTGGCTTTCATCATTGATTCCCTGAAGCCTAGCACATCCCCAACCTGGACCACAGTTGATTCCTTGAAAGACAGGGAGGAAGGGGAAGGAGATGAGAGTAGGGGCAAGAGAAGGAAAGGGCAGCCTCTCATTCCTTACTTGTTCTAACGTTGCCTGAGGGGCAATGTTGTGGCTGAGATTAAGAGAAGAAAGAACGGGGAACAGAGGGGTTTGGGTCTAGAAGGGGTTAAAATTTTTCGTGGGCCTGAAGGCTTCCCCCACATCATTTAATGAGATGTCTCTTCCAGGGCTTGGGATACACAGAGCAATGGGACTTCATAACACTTTAGCCTTGCTCACTTTGCTCCTGACTGGTCTGGAACTGGGGTGAATTTTTTCAATTCAATTCCATTTCTAGGGTGAGGCAGATCAACCAAAGCCCAGTGACCAGAGTATTACAGGAGCCTTACAGGAATGGTGAGTTTGGAAAGACCAAAGGGCTACGTGGTCTCTGTTGATGTCACTTTCCAAAGCAGTGATCGCCGTTGTCACGAGCAACCTCAGGCCGGACGGGTCCTCACCCACGTATTCCTGACACGGCCAGTGGCTGTGTGCTGGGAGGATTCCCTCCACACAGTGATGACATTCAGTTAAGCCACAGTTTCCTTGACCCGGGAGGAAACCCGTGTGGTTTGGGGTTGGGGGTGTGGATGAGCAAGCGCAGATTTTTTCTCGTTGCCCCGTGGCTTGAAATTGCAACCTCTCTTTTAATTTTCCATTATGCATCAAATACATCTGTGCCAGAAGTGGACAAATGTATTCCGTCTGGGAGGATGATCCCAGACAGCAATAAATTAGAGTCTGTGTACAGACATGCCAAAAATGTGGCCGCGTGGTAGGGTGTCCCTGGGACCAGTCACCTCCTCCACAGTCTGCTTGGTGGCTGCAAGCCTTGGCCTGATGCCTCTGTCAATAGATTTTGCTTTGTATTTGGAAACTGTCTTTCCATCAAGTCACCGCAGAGGCAAGACGGGGGGAGGGGGGGGGTTGCCTGTGTGGCTTTGCTGGGCATATCTGTCCCAGGTAGCCTCGGGGAGCTTCCAGGACAGTGCCTTCCCAAGGGCATCACTCTCTTTCCTGCACAAGAACAGCAATGACCTCAAAGCTGGTTTCCTCCCAAACTAGAACACGGCCCAAGAAAACCCTCTCCACTTTTTCTGGATTGAGCAGATAAGCTACCATATAATGCATCGAGAAAACAACATTTTTTAAATGTACAAGAGTAATTAAATGCTTCATGCGGACAATTTAAAAGATAGAGTGAAAAGAAAAAAGCCACCTGTAATCCTACCTTCAAAGATAAATACTGTGAATGTTTTAGCATGACTTCTTTCAATATTTTTCCATGCCATGCTACCCTTTTAAAAATGCAAAACTCTTTTAAAGCTGGTTGAGTCCAGCTCCTTTAGCTGTCCCTCACATTATCCAATTAGTGCTTTCCTCTGAGTACTGGAAACTTTTACTTATTCCACATGAGAGAGTCCAGCTGGTTGAGCTCTAGCCCCTCTGACTCCTCACTGAAGTCACGCCGCTCTTCTGAAGAAGCTGGCCTGGAGGGGACAGAAGAGAATGACTAAGGCCTTCTATAAGTCCAGCCAGAGAACCCCAAAGGGCAGCCCCAGGTCTTGATATGCAGCCCTGCTAATAGAGGGACCCTGTGTACAAAGGGCTCTGGTCTGCCCCTGACTTTGATACCATTTTTCCTTATTAAACCTCTACTTGTCTGACTACATCCTGTCCTGTTGCCAGCATCTGTGTCTGCTCTTGGGACAGGGACAGGGACAGCCTCTAAACTGTTCATCTGGTGACAGGCTAGGGACCCCCACACTGTTGGAGGTCAGGGACAGGGACAGCCTCTAAACTGTTCATCTGGTGACAGGCTAGGGACGCCCACACTAACTAGATGGGTTGGCAGAACCAGGAGGCAGTCTTTATATCTGCTTACTTCCCCGTGTGACTTGGTTTAGTCCCTCTGATCTACTTCTCATCCTCTTCTGCGGGTTGTCCTCACTCTCCAGAAGGTGCCCCGCGAATGTCTGTTGCTTGATGGACGTGATGCAATTCGGGATGGGTGCTTGTGGTGGGAGCCTGCCGGCAGGCAGTTGCCACAATCCTGCATGATAGAAAAGACCGAGCGTTGATGCGGAGCCTCACAAAAGCCCTCAGAGTGGCCCAGAGGAAGCAGGCGATGAGTCTACCAACCACTGCCTGCACCAGCCACACGGCCTCACCGTGAGCAGCAGAGCACGCAGACCATGCTTTTTCAGAAAAGTATTTTTTCCTTTCTCACTTTCCATGGAAACTCAAAATAGCAACCAAAAAAAAAAAAAAAAACCCAAAACAAAACAAAACAAAACAAAAGAACGGCCGAGCTCCCTCTCTGCCTGCAGAACCATCCCCAGGCAGGACAGTGACCGTGGAGGGCCCGGGGAGAAAGTGCCCTAGATGTCTCTGAAACAGCTTTCTAACTGGCCCTGCGCACTCCTGAGGTGTGGGCAGGTCCTGAAGGTTGTGTGTTTCCTTCTAATTTAGAAGAGCGGGTTTCCACCAGGTCTGAGAGTTCATCTTGCTGTTGGCAACCCAGAGGCTGAAACACAGTCCCTCTCACAGTGATGCTGCTGAGGAGGTCTGGGGTCCCCAGCAAGGGACAACAGGGCAGGGGGCAGACGCCTTCCAGGGGGACTGTTACTGCAACATTCTTTTTGAGACGCCTCCCCGGGCTGTGCTCTCTATACTCAGCAACCACAGGGCAGCCCAGCAGAACGGGGACAACTCAGCTTGGCATCAGGAAACCCCAGTTCTGATAATCCCGTCAGGGACCTGGGGGGCTTTGAGCTCATCGTTTCTCCTCCTCCAGGAAACATGAAGGGCAGACAAGCTGATTTCTAAAGGGATAGCCTTTTCCAGCCTCAGCACTCTGTGCCCCAGCCCACTCCTGGGCTATGTGTACCCTTCCATTTGCTAAAAACCAGTGTTGTTTCCCTTTCAGTTGGCAGGGTCTGCTGTCATTGGTTTTGGACTATGGTTTCGGTTTGGAGGCACCATCAAGGATTTCTCATCGGAAGACAAGTCCCCAGAGTATTTCTACATGGGTGAGTGATTTCAGCGTCCCTGAGCTTTAGCTGGAGCTGCCCCAGAGGCTTAGAGAAGAACCTGCACCTGGACTTCCGTGGGAGGGGAAGTGAGGAGGCAAAACTGAGTCCTGGAGACTCTATCTGGCCCGGGGGCTGGAGGGGCTATGTGGTCAGGGCGGGGGAGGACCCTGCACCCCTAGCCTGCCCGCTCCTCACATGGTTCATCGAAATCAAGAAAGACCAGTGTGGGAGGACAGACCCACTGTGCTTCTTTCAGCCACCACTCATTTCCAAAGAATTAGAAGACTCCTTTTTGCCCGCTGAGCGAAGTGGATGCACCACAAAGTCAGTTACACATCCGTCCATCTGGGCTGATATGGTCCCTGCCGAGTGAGGGGTTTATTTGTGATCTTGTATTTTAAGTTGTCCATGAGGGAGATATAATTCCAAGTGAAGAGACATTTCAGGGTTCAGAGGTACTCACTTCCTCTCTAACTAGAGACTGCAAAGGGCAGGGCTCCCCTGGGGATGAGGTTGCCTCCCCCACAGCTGTGGGGAAGGGGTGAGGGGTGGGGGGGTGGCCTGCAATTCTGAGACAATGTGGTAAATAGGGGCTGAGCGTTTCCCTGGGTTTAGTCCCTCTGATCTACTTCTCATCCTCTTCTGCGGGCTGTCCTCACTCTCCAGCCGAGTGCACCCAGACTCTAGATTTCAAAAAGCCTGAGACCATTGTCACTACAGGTCATAGCCCTATGTGTCTGGCCATTCCAAGGTCTGCACCAGCCACAGAGTACATAGAGTATGGGGAGAAGCAGGGTCCTGTGCAGGTCATTTGCTCCCGGTTCGAAGAAAAGCAGCGTCTGCTTCCTGGGAGGGAAGGAGCGCCCACGCTCACTCCGAGCCTCGTAAAGGGCTGCTCACAGCTCTGCTGCCTCCTCTTCCCAGTGCCCTTCCCAAACCTGAGCCTCCTGAAGAGAGCAGCCGTAGCAGTGAGGATACTTCTAGAAGAAAGTAACCACAAACCTACTATAAGATGGGCGGCAGTAAGGACAGTCCACATTTCCTCAAATCTTAGATGCAGTCTTTTGTAAAACACACAGTTATTTTAAGTTCCACTAAGAAAAGAAGAAATGCTGCCAATTCAACCATGACATACCATAAAATATGCATCCTAATTTTAGGGACATTAAAATGTGAATATGTCCAATGTATATTGAAATTGGTGAAACACGCTGAAAGAAGCGTGGAGATGGGGACTCTCCAGAGTTAGTTCAGAGTTCAACAAAGTCATCAAGGACCGAGGTTTTTTCCATCTTTCCCCTGGCCATCCTCGGGATGACCTCAAATGCATCCCCTCAGGTTTAAAAGATAGTTGCGGTGGCTCCAAGTATCATATCCTCATACAGCAATGTCCAAAAGAGGGGGAAAGAAAGGAAGTTTCAACTCACATGGCCCTTTTTAGGAATGAATACAACCTTTGTCAGAAGACCCCCAGCAGACCTCTCCTTGCAGCCTTGGCCAGAACTGTACTGTGTGCTCATGCCTGAATGAGGCCTGGCCAAGAGGAGGGCTCCTGTGACTGCCCCCTGTGACTAAAGGAGAATCACCCTGGGCTTGGGAAGGGGCCCAGGCTCCCCAGAGGGCCCCTCACACTTGGACAAAATCAGAGTTTTGTTACAAGAAGAAGCAGAGGAATCTGCCATCAGACTTAACACTGAAATGCTCTTTTCCACCCACATGGTTTCCAGGTTACACACACCCCTCTGTCCAAAGCTAACACACATACTTAACATATTTCTCCTTGAGGAACTCCTGGCTCTGCGAACCTCCTCAGAAGCATTCTCCATCCCAGAGCAGGCCCCAGTGCCCCAGGACAAAGCTCAGCATGTCCTGGTCCTGCACCACCTCCAGGGGACGCACAGGAATGGTCAGAGGAAGGTAGCAGAAAGAATGCATCTCCCCTCGTGTTGCTCATGGTCCCGGGGCAGCTTATTTCATAACTGTTCCCTGTGATTTCTAACTCCACTCGGCATTATCACATCTCAGTGCCCACTGGATTACCCACAGCAAAGTTTTGATCCCGCCATAATGGGATTCTTGCCTCTACAGACATATGCAATAATAAATAGCAGACAATAATCACAAGCATATGTTAAGTGCTAATGAGTGGTACAAACAGAATCACTGAATTAAGAAGTGAGAAGGGGCACCTGGCTGGCTCCGTGGGTAGAGCATGCAACTCTTGATCTCGGGGGTCGTGAGTTCAAGCCCCACATTGGGTGTAGAGCCTACTTAAAAAAAAAAAAAAGATTCTGTGTGGGAACAGTGGTGGTATGTGCCTGTGACTTTAGCAGTCACATTAAAAAAGCATCACAGATTCAGGAGAAGCTTCTAACAACCACCTGGCTGGCTCAGTCAGTACAGCATACTACTCTTGATCTCAGGGTCATGAGTTTGAACTCCACGTTGGGCCAAGAGCTTACATTGAAGAAGAAGAAGAATGGGAAGAAGGAGAAGAAGGAGAAGAAGGGGAAGAAGGAGAAGAGAAGAAGGAGAAGAAGAGGAAGAGGAAGAAGGAGGAGGAGGAGAAGGAGAAGAAGAAGAAGAAGAAGAAGAAGAAGAAGAAGAAGAAGAAGAAGAAGAAGAAGAAGAAGAAGAAGAAGGAAGAAAGAAGAAGAAGGAAGAAGAAGAAAGAAGAAGAAGAGG
>NW_022589705.1:5972851-6166996 GCF_004348235.1 Phoca vitulina
GAGGAGAAGGAGAAGAAGAAAGAAGAAGAAGAAGAAGAAGAAGAAGAAGAAGAAGAAGAAGAAGAAGAGGAGGAAGAGGAAGAGGAAGAAAACACTGGGGGCCAGTGGGAGCCAGCGGGACAGGCCTCAAGATGGAGGGGTGCTTGAATAGGGCCTCAGAAGACAGTGGGTTTCAGATAGACTGAGTTAGGGAGAGCCTTATTCAGGACTCTGAGTTAGCACTGGCCAGTGTAAGGCACGCAGTTGCCCATCATTTCTCTAGCCAGAGGAAGAGATGGCTCATCATTCAGGATACTTTTAGGGGCGTCTTCCTAATCTAGCTCCTCCAACTATATATAACTGATCCTCAGAGTGAACATTATTTTCTCTCTCTACTCTGAATTCAGTAGTTACCTGATGATGTCCTAACACGATGTCAGTCCCAACAAAACGGTGAAAATCTTTTGCTCCTGAAATTCAGGCATATAGAGGTTCAGGGTATCAGCCTTCAGTCTGTCTTCTCTTCACATGCTGTTGGCTCTGCACCGGAACCCTATTTATCTCCTCTTCCTCAGGTAGGACTCGCAAGACTTTCCATCAGAAGCTGCTTTTGTGCCTTCGGGTGGATGGGGAGGAGTCCGCCCTTCTTTAGAACCAAAACGTGGGAAAACATCCACCCGTTCACTTACAGGCAGACATTCTCCTTCAAGTTGTTTGGCAATAACTAACTGCCAAACACCCAGCCACCTACCGCCCTCACCACCAAGGTTGAGGTTGAAAGATGTAAGTCTCTATAATGTAATTCCTGAGCTTGAACTGGGAATTTTGGGCCGCAGTAAAGAAAAGCCATTTTTATAAGACCAGGAAGACCTGGGTTATATGAAAAACATGTAAGAAAGGCTGTCTCCCTTTAAGATGAGGGAGACATCCCAGATGAGGATAAACATCTGGCTATCTAAAAATCTCTTCATGGTGTTTTTAATTTGGGGATTTCATCAGGTATTTGGGTTTCTGCAAACATAGTTATGCATTGAAGCAGGGGCTCCTCTATTCTTTCCCTCTTTTTTTACAGGCTCTTCCATTTAGGAAAAAATATAATCTATTCATGGGTACATCAGCCAGCCTCTATAGTCCTGGGCTCTGGAGTTACACAAAAGAGGATGAGAACGCTATACTCGCTCCCATGTATCTTTGCGATCTATTTGAAAAGACTCACAGTTAACAATGTAAATTCTAATGGAAACGAGCGTGTAACTAAATGCCAGCTAAGTGGTATTTGCCGTGGGTGCATCAGCGGTCATTCTAAACCAGCGAGGCAAGGATCTGATTTAGGTTTGAAAGACCAGGCTGTCATCAATGAGTGGAAGGCAAACAAGGACAGCAGAGGTTGTTGGGCAAAGACTGCAAAGGCGCATCCACGGGATGGTGATCAGCAAGCCCAGGCTGGGCAGAGGACTCTGGTTGGAGTGGAACAGATTGGGGCAAGGTGGGAGGTAGGATTAGAAGTGCCAGGGAGGGAGGGAGAGGACAAACACACAGGGCCCTGAATGTCATTTGGTAAAGCAACAGAGGGATAATTCAGGGTTTGGGGGGAGGTACGATCGGCGCTGCATTTTAAAGAGATTATTCTGGCAGCAGTGGAATGAGAGGGGAGACAGAAAAGAACATGCTAGGTGACTGATACCATCAGACAGAAGGGCATCAGCGTGGTGGTTGTCAACAGTAGGAACTGTGAAGAAAGAGACAGGAAGACAAGCAACGTTATTAAACGTTATTATTAGACAGTATTAAAGTCAGGGACAGAAGGAATCAAAACGATCAAAGATATCAGTGATAGAAGAGTCAAGCCTAGCAGGAATAATTCATGATTCTCAGTGGGAACCTGAGTTGCAGAAGGAAGGGCTCCTGCTCGGGGCGGGGGGGGGGGGGGGGGGGGGGGGGGGCGGCGCTGTGAACCTGAGGTGCAGTGTGGGGAGCACCCTCTGTCCGCGTTGGCCCACAAAGTGCTGATAGCAATTTCACACGTGTCGATTTGGGTCCAACGTAAGAAAACCTTTTTCATGTTTTTATAAGCCCAAGAAACTGAGCAGACTCCCACAATAAGAGTGAACTTTCCCCTACATTGGTATTTACTTAACCACTAATGTGGCAAAAATCAGAATGGAGTGTTTGTCAATTCGGGAGGTTCCAGGGCTGAGTAGGAGGGGAACTAGTTCCATGCAGACATTCCAGATCCTATTTGCTAATCTAAACTGAAGCAATATGAACGGCCCCAGATGCAAGAAATGTCATATCTTGATGGACAGATCTGTCAGGACTCTGTTCATCACAAGTCACAGAAACTTGACACAGGCTATCTCGAGCAAAACAGAAATTTCTTGACTTGCAAAACCGAGAAGTCCAGGATTCGTGCTCGTCTCGGGGGTGCAAATGATGGGGTCGGAGTCCAGCCTGTACCCGTCTCTTCGCTCTGCTCCCCTTTGGCTCCGTTCTCGGGCACGGTTCCTCCAGACGTGCTAACATGGCTGCTCACAGCTCCAGGGGCCGGCTCCCTAGGAACCCTGGCAACGGAGGTACCTACTTCTTTCATTCCAGCAGCTCCGACGAGAACCCTGAGCCTCACTCTGCTTGGCAGTCTTGGATCCAGGGCCTGTTCCCACACCAGTCATTGGGATGGGCTCATTGGGCCAAGTCTGGGCTTCACATCTGCCTTAAAGGCTAAAGTCCACAGGGACTGAGCAGAGAAGGTTTGTTTCTCTCACAGAGATGAAGAGGAAGTGAATGCTGGCTAGGGAAAACAACAGTCTATACGGCAGGGCCTGAGTCCTTCTAGTGTGTTCTTGGTGGCCTGGGGCATGGATGTGGGTTCGCCCACCCTTAATTCTTCCTCAGCCACACCTCCCCTCCCCGGGTCTGCCCTTGAGTGGCCGGTGGTGAAGATGCTCGTGGTCAGTGCTCCAAGTTCAGGGAAACATGTTATCAAGAATGTTAGCACTAGGGGCGCCTGGGTGGCTCAGTCGTTAAGTGTCTGCCTTCAGCTCAGGTCGTGATCCCAGGGTCGAGCCCTGGGATCGAGCCCTGCATTGGGCTCCCTGCTCCGCGGGAGGCCTGCTTCTCCCTCTCCCACTCCCCCTGCTCATGTTCCTCCCTCTCTCACTGTGTCTCTCTCTGTCAAATAAATAAATAAAACCTTAAAAAAAAAAAAAAGGAATCTTAGCACTAGGTAGAATAAGGAAACGGAACCAGTGAGGAAACAACGGGGGTTGGCAGTCAGCCATGGTTTTCCAGCTCTTCGTGGTGGGGCTCAGCCCACAACCCAGGTCTGCCGACACCCCGGCTTGTGCTTGTTCTGTTTCCCCTGGACAGTGGCAACGAACAGTCCTGGGAAGTCAGAGACCTCCTCTCCACTCCAGATATTTCTTACCATATAAATGGAGCCATATACTTGTGTGCAGAAATTGGTATTTCTTTCCTCAATAAATAATTGTCTAGATAGGAAAGATACCTGCTCTCTGGCAATAAAACAAGAAGAAAAATACACCAGGACACCATTTGTGGACTTAACAGAGCAAACGGTGTGAGGTAATAGGACTTTAGAAAAGAAGCAGGCCCAGATTCTGGAAAATCTCGCTTCATGTCACAGAGTGGCAGTCACTGAGCTGTGTGTTTTCTTTTCAGAATAAGTGCCAGAGCAATCAGCCCATGAAACTCTTATCACCCCTTTGTTAAAGAGTGTCGGGGAACAGGCTTGGCACATTCAAGTGGCTCTTAAAGAAATAGAGCCTCATGGCCTAGAGTTCCCCCTCTGAGAGGGACCTCGGGAACACACGTGGCCTAGCTCCCTGCTTCTGGGCAGATGACTGCCAGGCTTTGTAGGAGAACTTTCTCTCTGTCCTTGGTGGGGGGATGCTTTCCTGTCTGGGATCCTTGCTTCTTCCTTGTGACAGAGAGAGGTTCCCTTCTTGTGGTTAAGATCCACCCTGACGTCACAGCTGGGGACAGGGTGGAGAGATCCAGCCCTGAGCCCTGAGGGGAGCAGGGGCTGAGGGCAACCAGACTTCCACCTGCCGCCCCTTCTCAAGGTCCTCTGAGTCCCGGCCAAGGTCTGGAGGCTGGTGCAGGATATCTGTGTCCCTGGAGTGCTAACATGGAGAACGGAGAGCCTGCCAGAGAGGAACTGCTGGGATAACTTGGGGTTTCCTGCACTCTCTCCGCTGTAGACTCTCTCAGCAAACTCCTGGGGGGAAGCTCCCCTACCCTCTGTCTTCCAAACTCCACCAACCTGCCCCTTGGACTTCCTGTTACAGTCCCTCTCCAGGGGCTGCCTCCTGGAGGGACAGACACTGCAGGGGGCTCTTTCCAGGAGTGCTCAGTGGGGAGCCGGCCCCTCAGGCCTCAGAAGCCTGGACAGGGCGCGGGTGCTGGAGCCCATGAAGCCGTGTCTGTGAGCCGAGGACGTTGGCAGGTTTTCTCCACGAAGGGGCTGCCCTCACAGACAGCAACCCCTTGGCTCTCCAGGGTCACAGGCTGACCTGTAGCTGTCTCTCCCTGTTGAATTCAGAGTCCGGGAGCCTGGTTGCAATTGCGCCTGGACGTTATGTGTAAGGAAGGGTTCCAGTGCTGAATGCTGAGGAGCTGGCTTGCCTTTTTCAAAACTCTGACTCACTCCGATCGTATTTTTTTACTTCTTGGTTTTCAGTTGTACCTGAGAGTCGTGGTGGTTGCGGAAGAGAGGTGCTATAGCTTACATGGTTGAGAGTTTCTCCAAAGCACTTTTACAAGTTAGATTATTATTTCCATATCACAGATAATGAAACTGAGGAAGAAGATGTACTTAAAGGTCAGTCGACAGGCGGATCTCTAGCTCCCAGCCCTGTATTTTCAGAGGCAAACCCAGACATCATCCATTAGAGACTCCGCAAGCCCTTTTCTGAAGGAAGAAGAAAGAAGAGCGCCCTCGTGACATTTATAAATTGCTAAGTGAACAGCCTTTTAGCTGAGAGCCCCCATTCTTCTGAGTTCCCACTGGAATTGTGCCAGGGGAGTTAGGCTGTGTACCTTGGAGCAGACTCCCTAGCTCGGGTCCAATTTTGCCCCTCACGAGCTGGGCAGTCTCTGGCAAACGCCTTAAATTCTCCGTGTCTCAGACTCCCGGCTGTGAAATATGACTACTAATAATCCACAGACCTCATAGCGTGAGGTAACAGAAGAGCACGCTTAAGCGCAGCACCTGTTGTGTAGGTTGGATTATTCTGATGTAGGTAGGTGATTGTGCTCCTCAGTAAAGGAAGGAGCCAGCCTACAGCAGGCACGATTACACGGGAGGATGCGAGAAGGAAAGCCAGATAAAGGAGTGAGTGCTTTAGATGCCGTGTAGTCAGAATGAGAGACTGGTTGATCACACTGAGGCTTCTCGGGAGGCAGGTTCCCGAGCTGATGCCTGTCAGGGGCACAGTGTGGGTGCTGCACAGAGAGGCTGAGGTGCCAGGAAGTGGCAGTTGTCACTCTAGGGCTGGATGACTCCGTGACTCATACATGTTAAGCTCCATACAACAGTACTCAATAACGATAGCTGTTATTTACATAGAGCTCAAGTCTTTACCTTCCCCATAAGCTAAGTCCCGTCCCGTATTCTAGATACATATAAATTATGTGCACCCAGGGCAAGCTGGGAGGGAGGGAGAGTTGCCCAGAGGCAGAGAAAAAACATTCTTAG
The DNA here is from genome assembly GCF_004348235.1 of Phoca vitulina. Taxonomy (NCBI): domain Eukaryota; kingdom Metazoa; phylum Chordata; class Mammalia; order Carnivora; family Phocidae; genus Phoca; species Phoca vitulina. The sequence continues at coordinate 5,978,547 of NW_022589705.1, forward strand.
ATGACAAATGGTCATTAGCCGGGTCTGTAAAACCGTCTGCGGCCAGAAAGCCACGGAAATTGATGACCATGCCACTCTTCAGTCCTATAAAGGGGGGAGTCATTTTTTTTTTTTTCCAAACCAATTGATTACATTTATTTACATATCACAAAGAAAGGTAGAGAACTTGAGCATTCAGTGTGGACTATGTTCTTGGTGACCTACATACATTATCTTTTTAAATTCTTACAACCATATAAAGTAGGTATTTTTTCAGAAGAAACAGAAATGTGGAGATGAAGAAACTTAACCAAGGGCACACAACTAATGAGTGACAGAAGTAGATCACAAGATCTGACTCCAAAAACCATGTCCTTTTCATCTCAACACACTGCTTCTGGTAAATTCAATAAGCCGTCAGCTTAAAGACCAGAGAAAGGAGATGGAAAACTATAGCAGCTAACACTGTTGGGAGCTAGAGAGATGCAATCTGCAACAAATTATGGAAATTAAATATATATATATATATAATGTATATTATTATGTGTATGTATATTACTTGTATGTGAAACAGGACAAAATTCCTGAACCATTTCTGGGAGAGGATGTGCCTTAACTTGTTTCAGAATGAATTGCTCCCAAGACATTGTGAATCCAAAGGGGGGAGTCCTTTTAAAATGAGTTGGTACAGACAAGGCTTTTTGGTTGCTGGGGAGAGGCCTCAGGAACTGGAGCTGCTGGGTCAGTTCCAGGGTGTGTTTGCTCTGAGTTCTAGGATTCCGGTTGGCCTACTATACAAATAAGCAGATTTTCTTGGGGTCGGGGTGGGGTCATTATTCTAGAAGGACAAGGATTATTGCCCGAGGGTTGAGTGAGCTTGTGTGCAGCTCGGGGAACAACTGTGTCCTCCGCAGGCCCCACGCCTATGTCCACCGCACCCCAGCCTCCCCAGGAGCAGCCCTCTTTCCCGTGTTCCAGACTCCCAGGAACCGTTCTCGGGGTGTGCAGCCGTGCGCTCATCTGCCCGACCCTGAGAGAGCGCCACCCTGTGGCGGCTCGCTGGGGGTCTGTTGAGATGTATTCCTAGCATGTATCTCTCAGCAAAGATGGGCAATGGCAGACCGCCAGGCTGATCAAGAATTCTGTCTTGTGCTGGGCATATTCTAGGTGGGGTGAATAGGGTTAGTTGGTGGACTTAAGTAAACAGAGAAAGACAAATATGAGAACCCGCAAAAGCACCAAATGGAAAAGAGCAGGGCCAGGTCAGGTCGCGGTGAATTCCCCTGTGGCCGGAGCCCAGGCTCGAGAAAGATCCAGGTGGGCCCGGGGCCCTAGGCTGTAACTCTGAGCAGAATCTGTAGAGGGAAATCAAGGTAATAAGGCCGCCCGCGAGTGAGACATTTTGTGAGGGGACTGAGTAAGGTGAGGGTGTCCCCCTGCCTGCAGCCTGTTGGGACAGGACTGGAATCGGGTCTCCAGGCCTGACCCCCGGAAGCAAAACAGAAATGGAACCCTTGCCTCGCCTAACAGGCTTGTTCGAGAAGCCAGTGAAATGATGAAAATGAAGGAGCTTTGAAAAAGAAAATGTTTGGGGCGCCTGGGTGGCTCAGTTGGTTGGGTGACTGCCTTCGGCTCAGGTCATGATCCTGGAGTCCCGGGATCGAGTCCCGCATCGGGCTCCCTGCTCGGCAGGGAGCCTGCTTCTCCCTCTGACCCTCCCCTCTCTCATGTGCTCTCTCTCTCTCTCTCTCTCTCTCATTCTCTCTCTCAAATAAAATAAATAAAATCTTTAAAAAAAGAAAAAAAGAAAAAGAAAATGTTTAAGACAATAAGGTGTTGAGGCAGCGGAGGCTGCAATAGCCCTGTTTTTAATAGGGTGTCATTTCTCGCGTGACCACATCCATTCCACACGAAATCCTGCTTTTGGTGGAGAGGAAAGGGGAGGAGGGGGCCGAGCCGGCAGAGCAGGACTGCACACGCTGCAGGGCTTCCCGGCCCCCGGAGGCCCTGAGAACAGCCTGGGTGGTACCGGAAGTGCAGCAGCCTGGCCTGCCCCCCCCACCCCGTCTGTGTCAGGGACCCGACAGATCTGCCCACAAACCACCGGCAGCACCCCAGAGGGCCCCCCCAGGCACCCCGCGGGCGGGTGGGCTCAGGCTTCCCCCCCAGAGGTGCAACGCCCGGCTCCCCACCCTTTCAGAAAATGGGAGGGGTTTCCAGGTGACTCATATGAATACAATGCAAAAAATAAAATAGGGACAATTAGCATTATTCTAAGCAAGTCAAGGACCAGCCTCACATTGTGTTCTAACTTATCTCCGGATCAGAAAAGGAAGTAAGAAAGGGCTTGGCTTTATTTCTCTCAGAACAAGAACATTTCTGTCCTTTGCTTTCTCCGTGAGAACAACGGTTCCTAGGAGGTCGTAGTAACTTGAGTAGTAAGGGAAATGAGCGCGCACGTTGAGGCTGCCATTATCGCAGGGAGGCGGGGCAGGGGAGGCTAATGGTGATGGGATGGCTTTAGAGGCGGATGGGTATTTTTATCCCAGCTCTATGACCTTGGGCAAATCGCTTAACCTTTGGGGGCCTAGTTTCTCTAGAAAATGGATATAATAACGGTACCTTGCCTCACGAAGATTAAATTAATAAATCTGCGCCAGTTGCTGTGCCCAGAAAACAAGCCCTTCCCAAATGTAGTGAATATTGTATTAGTACGAGTATTTGGTGTGTGTTACCTCGTCGCCTCCCCTCCTTGGCTGTTTTCTTGGAACATTGCTACCTCCTGTGTGCCCAGCGTACCTGGTGATGCCCTCTAAAGTGTGTGATTCTCACAAAACTTTTCGGCCTTATTGCTGTGTCCTCCCCCCACCCCACCCCCACCTCCCCACCCCCAACTAGAGCCTCTCTCTTCTGTCCCATTGTGTCCCTGCTTCCCCATCTGGGCAGACCATCAGCCCTTTGTCCTCCCGGTCTTTCCTATGATGGCGACAGCCATTAATTCCTGAGTGCCATGAGAGCCCAAGGGGCTCCTAAGGAGGTGTGGGTTTGTGTCCTGGCTCTGGCACTGATCCTGACCGCCCCTGGGCTCAACGGCATCACTTTTACGCAAATGATAGTAACAGCCACTTGACAGGGGCGGTAGAGATCTGGAAGGTAAAGTGCCTGGCATGGGGGTGGCGTGTGGAGGTGATTAAGAGCAGGCGCTGTGGGACTCGGACAGCCGAGGTTTCCAATCCTCGTGGCTCAAGTGACGGTGAGGAGGTCCCTCCACCTCCGTAAGTACCAGCTTTCTCTGTTCCCTGGGGATAACCGTGGCCCCTGCCTCTCAGGATCCCTGCGCAGGGCCCGTCAGGTGCATGCAACAGGTGTTACCCATTACATTATCCGCAGCGGACGTGACACCCGGCCGAGGCGGCCCCCTGGAGCGGCCGGGGAGCCCGCCGGCTGAGGGTCAGCGACTCCTCTGACTCTTCCCCGCAGGGCTGTATGTGCTGGTTGGAGCAGGGGCCCTGATGATGGCTGTGGGCTTCTTCGGGTGCTGCGGAGCCATGCGGGAGTCGCAGTGTGTGCTCGGATCTGTAAGTGGGGCGTCGGGGGAGGGAACTGGTCTGAAGCGGGCCCCCAGATCTGGCCTCCAGCGCCAGCTCCTGGGGCCCGCTGAGACCTTGGCACTCACTCCCTCCTCCCTGAGTCTCCGTTTCTCCATCTCTTGCTTAAGAATAATATTATCTTTGTCCCTGCCTCATATGGAAAGTATGAAAAATATGAGGTCATTAGCGTGAAGATGTTTGGAGAGGAAAAGTGCCTAATAACTGTAAGGGATAATTATGATTGCTCTTTCAAAATTATTTCACAGTGAGGGAGGCAGCTACGGTTCCTATAGTCAGGGAAGTGCTGTTAACTATAAGAAAGGAATTGCTGTTTGAGAACAGTAACTTCACCAAACATCCCTCTTGTAGTTTATTTTATTAAGCAGCCTCTGTCTTGAAAGAAAGAAAGAGAGAGAGAGAAAGAAAGAAAGAGGAAAGGAAAAGAAAAGAAAAAAAGAATGAATTTTAGTTACTACTATACATCCAATACCAGAGTGACCTGAGGGAGACAAGGAGAAGGAAGAGGGGCCGGAAGAGAGAATGATTTTGTCGGTCTCCACAAGGGGTCTAGAAACAGCAATTTTAGGGGGGCAGTCTCTCCTTACTTGTTGCAATCTTTGACTTTTAACTGTGGCTGATGCTTCTGATCTCTTGCTGAGTAAAATCTCTAATTCATCTCCTCAGTCCTCCATTCTTCCTGTCTTTCCCCTGTTGCTGAGCATCCCGGTCATTTATCACTGAACACAGAGCAGACCCAAGAGACCAGAACAGAAATCTGTCCAGGACAGCCCTCACTGCCACTCCCACTCCCCAGAGAAGCCTCACAGCCCACACAGTCTGGGCCCCTTCTTCCCCAAGCCCAGGCCCCACCAGTTGCTCCCTATGTCCTGGCCTTGTTTTATATCTTTATGGAATCTCTTTGGTTCATCAAGAATTCATTGAGCACCTAGGTGCCAGGCACTGTTCTAAGTGGTGGGATTTCTTTTATCACTACCTGAAATTATCTAACTCACTTTTTTATTGCTTTACTCATTTATCATACTTCCCATTTTCTTTTTTTTTTTTTACTATTATGTTCAGTTAGCCAACATATAGTACATCATTAGTTTTGATGTAGTGTTCAACGATTCATTAGTTGCGTGTAACACCCAGTGCTCATCACAACACGTGCCCTCCTGAATACCCATCACCTGGCTACCCCATGCCCCCCACCCCCCTCTGAAACCCTCAGTTTGTTTCCCGGAGTCTAGAGCCTCTCATGGTTTGTCTCCCTCTCTGATTTCTTCCCGTTCAGTTTTCCCTCCCTTCCCCTGGGGTCCTCGGCGCTATTCCTTATGTTCCACATATGAGTGAAACCATATGACAATTGTCTTTCTCTGCTTATTTCACTTAGCATAATCCCCTCCATGTCGATGCAAATGGTACATATTCTTCCCATTTTTCTAATAGGAGGTCCGTGATAGCAGAGATGCGGGGATCATATCTCATTCACCGCTGTATACCCAGGGCAAGGACAGTGCCTGGTGCAGAGTAGATGCTTACTGATAATTGCTGAATGAATTAATGAGCAAGTGAATGAATGAACAAACTACAGGGGAATGGAGGGAGATGCTTCCTACCAGATCAATTCAAACTAATAATCTCGCCTAATGTTGTTGTTTTTCCAAATGAAACTAGCATTAAAGAGGCCAAATAAATTGAAAAGGCATTGAGTTAATGAAGTGAGTGTATTCTCTTCCCTACAGTTCTTCACCTGCCTGCTGGTGATATTTGCTGCTGAAGTGACCACTGGGGTATTTGCTTTTATAGGCAAGGATGTCGTAAGTCGAAATTACAATTTCTTTTTACGATGGTTAAAGGCTTTCTTTGCGGCAAAGGCTATGAGAATATTACACCCACAATGATATTGGAAAACGACCCCCAAGATAATCGTTTACACATAACTTTTTCACGTAGAAGTATTATGCAGACCTGTGCATATTGTATGTATAAGTGTGCGTACATTTACTTGCACACATTTTTCTGAGGAGATAGTTCATAGCTTTCATTAAATCTATAAAAGAGTCTATGATTTCTTTTAAAGGATCTCTAGTTTAAGATGATCCCATTTGTAATGGGGAAGTGGGTAGATTGCACACATGAGAAAGAGGGATGGAGAGGAACATGCATTTTCATCCCTTGTTAGACTATCATTTGTCCATAGGGCTTGGCCTGAGAAGAGGTCACGTCATCCTCAAAGACTAAAGCCCGACCTGCTGTGTGCTGGTGAAACCAGTTTATTTAAATCGGTGTTCAAACTACAGGTGTCCAAAATAGGTTATCAAGAGAACCCACAGAGGAAATGGCCTTTTCAGAAGGGACACACTGTGTTAAGACACTCTGTGGGAAAGCAGGGCATGAAAAGGAGGAAGAATGGAATCTTAAGTTTACTGTATTTCACGTAAATTCATGTGCTATCAGTATTGTGTTTATGAACTTTAGATTTCTTTTAAAAATGGTAACTATGTAGAATAAATAAATATCACCTCCTTTGGAATATTTCTAAAGTAACTGGTTCTATCTTTCGGTTGGAGGAATTGGATCTTAGGACCTTTTGAGATGTTATGGATGTCAGATCACCTGCCTTTATACCAGAAGAAGCATTCCCTAAGTTTCATATTATATTTGTATGCTGAACCAGTTTTCCTTGGTCATGAATATTTTTCAAACCATGTCATGAATAGACATGAGTACTTTTAACCAGTAGGGTACCAAGAAGGCGTAAGTCACCACTCTGGCTGTACGTCAGAATCTCCTGGGTAGGCCCAGGAGTCTGGGGGCTGATGGATGCTGATGTCCATTCAGGCTTGAGAACCTCTGCTCTAAGAAATCTTTCTAGTCTATGAAAGTTATTCTTGGTTAGTCTATGCTTCCATCTCCAAAAGTATCCGAGAAACTCCAGAGTCTGTAATCTGTCCCATATTTGGAGAATTGTCTTAAAATACAGATAAACATAGGGAAAGGCTGTATTTTCCAAGGGTAAGGAAGAGGGGTTTCCTTGATGAAATGAGAATGTTTGAAACTTCCCACTCACTGTCCCCTTGGTTTCATGGTATTTTTTCAGGCTATACGACATGTTCAGACCATGTATGAAGAGGCTTATAATGATTACCTGAGAGACAGGGAAAGGGGTAACGGGACTCTCATTACCTTCCACTCAACAGTAAGTAACTTTACTTCTTCCTTAAAATCGTATCTTCTAAAGAGCATTCATTGGCCAGCTTCTCTCCCATCACCTGGATCAGGGTAAATTTGGTGAAATGAAGCCTTAGCCCTGTATTTCAGCCCTCACGGGAGCCACAGTTGACAGTCTGTGTAGAACCTAGAAGAGGAAGAGGCCTAGCACAGAGGGTTCACAAGAGGAAGTCAAGAAATGTGCCCCAGAGAGACAAAGGAGCACAAATAAGAACACCCAGAAAGCAGCCCAAATAAATACCAAGGTCTCTCAAAAGGTGGCCTAGTGGTGTAACAGAAACAACCACGACCTTCAAGTCGGACAAGCTCAGTTCTAGCTGCAGCCCTGCCACTGAGCAGCTTCGTGACCTTGAGCAAGTTCCTTGTCTCCCTGATAATCATTCAGCTCCCCATTTGTAAAATGAAAGGGCATGGACACAGCCATGCTCCCTTTATCCTGGAACGTTCCATGGGACTGTGCTTTCAGGGCAGTGCTGAGGGCTGCACACAGTTAACCAAGGAGGGCGCACAAAGGAGATGGGCCAGGCCAGAGTCTTAAGCCCTGCGATATGGAGAAGTAGCTATGAACTCCTGTGCCAAGTGCTATCAGGTAGCGCCATTCTTGTTCATCACGGGAATGTCCTGGAGGGTGCAAACCATTTCTCCTTCTCAGCCTCAACTGCCCCCAGGACATCAAGCAGCACACACTCTCCTTTGTCCTGGAAGGGCCAGCCATAAGGCAGGATACCTGTTCGCTGGCCAGCCTTCAGGCCCTGACCTGTCAGCCTCCAGGGTTTATTTACTGTGGTCACTTCTCCTCTCCATCCCAGACTGTCCCCAGTTAATGAGCCCTTCCTGAAGCTCATAAAACTTCAGCTACTCAGCAGGTTAAATTACCCCCAGGCTGAAAAAAAAAAAAGAATCTAAAGACCGAATTCCTGTCTAAAAAACAGCAATTTACACAGACACCGTCAATTGCCTTCTTGCTTTGTTTGGGTTGCCTTGAGTCACTTCCCATCGGAAAACTCAGAAAACTTTACAGAAGTCCTTTTCTTGTTTTGCTAGCACGATTATGTGAGTCTTCACTGTCTTTCTAGAAAGGGCAGTTTGGGTTGCAGTGACTGGGCCCTGTGGCTGCTTTGCTGCCTCAGTCCCCCGGGGCCTCAGCAATGACGCCCAGACTTGTAGCTCCCACTTCTCCCTCCTGTGCCCTAAAAACTCTTCTCTGACTCTAGTTTCAGTGCTGTGGAAAAGAAAGCTCTGAACAGGTCCAACCCACATGCCCAAAGGAGCTTCTAGGGCCCAAGGTAAGCTTCTCTACCAGGGTCCCTATCCCACCTGTCATGGAAGATGGTTCTAGCCCATGGGGTGATGGGTGTGACTCTAGGAGGCCCTCTCCCGGGGACTTCTGTGCCTCAGCTCTATTCTACGTAAACTAAGTGAAGCACGCCGAGTCCCAGTGTCCTGGTACCCTGGGAAACAATGGTATGCTGACTTGCCCATAATGGGGCAAATGCTGTGGCATTAATTAAACTTGCCAGGGCCAGGGGCGTGCACCCTGAGAATGTTGCCCCACTCCTCTCCGTGGAAGTCACTGATAAATGCTTCACTTATTAAGTGCTGTGTGGCCGGCACCGTGCCAGGTTCTGAAAACTCTCAGCTGAAGAACATGGCCCTTGCGTCCGTGGCCTCGCAGACTAGTCAGGGGAGAAGGTGCTCTGCCTGGTCTGTACAGAGTACAGTGGACACAGTGGTATTAGGAAAGCTTCACAGAGGCTGGAATCCTTGAGCTGCATTTTGATAAGGGAAGGTCATCCCAGGCCCAGAAAGCAGCAGGAACGGAGGCGTGGCAGAATGGAACTCCAGGAAAATAGGGACTCCAGAGGGGATGGTGAGGGACGTGTTTGGGGAGGTAGACAAAGGCATGATTTTACACCTGGAACGTTGGGACAGGTGTTGCTTTTAGCAGAGGATTAACATACTCAGCGTTGTATCGTAGAAACAGTACTCAGGCTGCCGGATGCGACAGATAGAATAGAAGGTTGGAGAGTGATGGAGGGAGGCCGCTTCAGTGACACTTGTGGTCACCCTGGTAGGAGAGGATGAGGAGCTAATGCAAGTGGCAAGCAGTAGGAAGTGAGAGGAAGCAGCAGATTCCAAAATGTTCGGGGTGGAATCCACAGGCCTCTTGCATGTGAGTGGGGAGTGGGAGGGAGGAAAGTAAGACTTCAGACTTCTGCTTGGGCAGAATGGGTGGGTAGAGGCTCTGCTCCCTGTGAGAGGTGAATATAGGGAAAGGAGCAGATCCTGGGGCAGTTTTGGTCAAGTTTGCCCTTTACGTGCCTGTGGGACTTACATGTAATCTGAGCTAAAGATAGGAGTAGGGATCCCAGCATAGTGGTGGTAGCTGAAGCCATAGCAGTAGAAGGGAGCCTCCAGGGAGGTTGTGTAGAGTAAGGTAGAGGTGGGCTGGAAACCCTGTCATTTAAGGGGTAAGCAGAGGACAAGAAACCAGAAGACTGTGAAGGAGGAATCGGACTGGGGAGAGTCCAAAGACAGTGGCGTCTGGGAAGTGAAGGAGGAGAGTTTGTCCATAGAGTCCAACGCTGGGAAGAAGACAAAGAAATGAAGGCCGGAAATAATGTGTTGGGTTTGGTCTTAGGAGATCGTTAATGGTGTTTGCTATGCAGTTTCAGTGAAGGGATTGGGGAAAGCACAGATACAATGTGGGAAATAAGTGGGGGAGATATGAGAATGTGGGGAGAGTGACATGGATGCTCTAAGCATGCAGCTGTGAAGGGACTGATGAGACCTTAGCTCCAGCTTGTGTCATGAGTCATGCATTGAAAACTTATTGACTCCCTGTGAGTTGGATGGCATGAATAAGGCACAGCCAGGGCCCTCAGAGTTCTCACCATCTGCTGGACAGACCAGCCAGGGAGCCAGCACCACCACGCAGTGGTGCATGAGTAAGGCTGCATGAGAGGCGGCACCACAGACTCAACAGGGCATGCGATTTGAAGGCTTGCAGGAGGCCCTTCTGATGTGGTTCGTTTTTGTTGTTGTTCAAGTATCTTAACATACAGTGTTAAATTCGTTTCAGGTGTGTAACGATTCAATACTTCTGTACATTATTCTGTGCTCATCACAAGTCCTTAATCCCCTTTATCTATTTCACCCAATCGCCCACCCACTTCCCCTCTGGCAACCACCAGTTTGTTCTCTGTATTTAAGGGTCTGTTTTTTGTCTTTTTTTTTCTTTCTTTGCTCATCTGTTTTGTTTCTTAATTTGCACATATGAGTGAAAGCATATGGTATTTGTCTTTCTCTGACTGTGTTTCTCTATTTCACTTAGCATTATACCCTCTAGGCCCATCCATGTTGTAACATAACATAATAAAATAAAATTTAAAAAAATAAATAAATATATAGGCACTCAAAGGCTGTAGAGGTGAGAGACTTTTGTTTCCTTGCTTATAAGGAAGTAACAAAAATAATTTCTTTTTTATGTAAGACTATTAAAATTGAGAAAATGATCTAAAAAATGGTCAGATTTCGTTCTTTTATATGGCTGAGTAATATTCCATTGTGTATATATACTACTTCTTTATCCATTTGTCTATTGTTGGACATTTGGGTTGCTTCCATATCTTCACTATTATAAATAATGCTGCAATGAACATAGGGGTGCCATATATCTTTTCAAATTAGTGTTTTTCTTTGGGTAAATGCCCAATAGTGAAATTGATGGCTCATATGGTATTTCTATTTTTAATATTTTGAGGAACTTCCATACTGTTCTCCACAGTTGCTGCACCAGCTTGCATTCCCACCAGCAGTGCATGAGGATTCCTTTTTCTCCACATCCTCATCAACACTTGTTTCTTGTGTTTTGATTTTAGCCATTCTGACAGGTGTAAGGTGATATTTCATTGTGGTTTTGATTTGCATTTCCCTGATGCTGAGTGATGTCGAACATCTTTTCATGTGTCTGTTGGTCATCTGGATGTCTTCTTTGGAGAAACGTCTATTCAAGTCCTCTGCCCATTTTTTAATTGGGTTATTTGGTTTTTTGGTGTTGAGTTCTACAAGTTCTTTAGGTAGTTTGGATATTAATGCCTTATCAGATATACCATTTATAAATGTCTTCTCCCATTTATAGGTTGTCTTTTTGTTTTGTTGATTGTTTCCTTTGCTGTGCAGAAGCTTTTTATTTTGATTAGTCCTAATAGTTTAATTTTGCTTTTGTTTCCCATACCTCAAGAGACATATCTAGAAAAATGTTTCTACAGCCAATGTCAAAGAGATTACTGCTCATGTTTTCTTCTAGGAATTTTATTTTTTCAGGTCTCACATTTAGGTCTTGAATACATTTTGAGTTTATTTTTGTGTATGATGTAAAAAAGTAGTCCAGTTTTCCCAGCACCATTTGTTGAAGAGACTATCTTTTTCCCATTGTGTATTCTTGCCTCCTTTGTCATAGATTAGTTGGCCATAAAAGCGTGGGTTTATTTTTGGACTCTATTCTGTTCCATTGATCTGTGTGTCTTTTTTTGTGCCAGTGCCATACTGTTTTGATGGTTGCAGCTTTGTAGGGTATCTTGAAATCTGGGATTGATTTTATCCAGCTTTGTTCTTGTTACTCAAGATTGCTTTGGCTATTTGGGACCTTTTGTGGTTCCATAGAAATGGGATTATTTGTTCTCATTCTGTGAAAAATATTGTTGGTATTTTGATAGGGATTGCATTAAATGTGTAGATTGCTTTGGGTAGTATGGACATTTTAGCAATATTTGTTCTTCCAGTCTATGAGCATGGAATGTCTTTGTGTCATCTTCAATTTCTTTCATCAGTGTTTTATAGCTTTCAGAGTACAGATCTTTCACCTCCTTGGCTAGGTTTATTCCTAAGTATTTTATTATTTTGAGTGCAACAGTAAATAGAATTATTTTCTTAATTTCTAATTCTGCTACTTCATTATTAGTGTATAGAAATGGAACAGATTTCTGTATATTGATTTTGTATCCTGTGACCTTACTGAACTCATTTATCTATTCTAGTAGTTTTTTGGTGGAGTCTTTAGGGTGTTCTATGTGTAGTATCATGTCATCTGCAAATAGTGACAGTTTTATTTCACCCTTACCAGTTTGGATGCCTTTTCTTTTTGTTGCCTGATTGCTGTGGCTAGAACTTCCAGTACTATGTTGAATAGAAGTGGTGAGAGTGGGGAAAAAAGAAAAAAATGGTAAGAGTGGATATCCTTATCTTGTTCCTGATCTTAGAGGAAAAGCTCTGTTTTTTACCCTTAAGTATAATTTCAGCTGTGGACTTGTCATATATGGCCTTTATTATGTTGATGCATGTTCCCTCTAAACCTACTTTGCTGAGGGTTTTTATCATGAATGGATGTTGTACCTTGTTTAATTCTTTTTCTCCATCTATTGAGGTGATCATATGGTAAAACCTTTCTCTTATTGATGTGATGTGTCAAGTTGATTGAATTGTGACTACTGAACTAACCTTGCATACTAAGAATAAATCCCACTTGATCATGGTGAATGATTTTTTTAATGTATTGTTGGATTTGGTTTGTTAGTATTTTGTTGAGGATTTTTGCATCTTTTTCAACAGAAACGTTGGCTTGTAGTTCTCTTATTTTGTAGTGTCTCTGTCTGGTTTTGGTATCAGGGTAATGCTGACTTCATAGAATAAATTTGGAAGCTTTCCTTCCTCTTCTGTTTTTTGGAATAATTTGAGAATAGGTGTTAACTCAGGGAGCCTGGGTGACTCAGTCAATTAAACATCTGACTCTTGATTTCGGCTCAGGTCATGATCTCAGGGTCCTATGATCAAGCCCCACATCAGGCTCAGTGCTGAGCATGGAGCCTACTTAAGAGTCTCTCTTTCTCTCTCCCTCTGCCTCTCCCCCCACTCTCATGGGCTCTCTTTCTCTCTCACTTCAAAAGAAAGAAAGAAAGAAGGAAGGAAGGAAGGAAGGAAGGAAGGAAGGAAGGAAGGACGGCAGGAAGGCAGGAAGGAAGGAAGGAAGAAAATACTAAAAAAAAGGATAGGTGTTAACTCTTCTTTAAACAAGTGGTGGAATTCACCTGAGATGCCATCTGGTCCTGTACTTTTGTTCGTTGGGAATTTTTAAATTACTGATTCAATTTCATTGCTAGTATTCAGTCTGTTCAAATTTTTCATTTCTTCCTGATTCAGTTGTGGGAGGTTCTATGTTTCTAGGAATTTATCCATTTCTTCTAAGTGTCCAATTTGTTGGCATAAAATTTTTCGTATTCTCTTATAATCTTTCATGTTTCTGTGATGTCGGTTGTTTTTTCTTCTCCTTTGTTTCTGATTTTATTTATTTGAGTTCTGCTCTTCCTTTTTTGATGAGTCTGGCTAAAGGTTTATCAATTTTATTGATCTTTTCCAAGAACCAGCTCCTGTTTTCATTGATCTGTTCTACTGTCTTTTTAGTCTCTATTTCATTTATTTCTGCTCTAATGTTTATTATTTCCTTCCTTCCATTGGCTTTGGGCCTGGTTTGTTTTCTTTTTTCTAGCTCCTTTTGTGTAAGTGTAGGTTGTTTGAGATTTTTCCTGCTTCTTGAGGTAGGCATGTATTGCTATAATCTTTGCTCTTAGAACAGCTTTTGCTGCATCACAAGGATTTTGGAATGCTGTGTAATCATTTTTGTTTGTCTCCATGTATTTTTTAATTTTCTCTTTGATTTCTTGGTTGACTCACTCCTTGTTTACTAGCATGTTATTTAGCCTTCATATATTTGTGTTCTTTCCAGATTTTTTCTTGTGATTGATTTCTAGTTTCATACTATTGTGGTCGGAAAATATGTATGATATGATTTCAATCTTTTTTAATTTATTGAGATGTTTTGTGGCCTAACATGTGACCTGTTCTGGAGAATGTTCCATATACACTTGAAAAGAATGTGTATTCTATTCTTATTGGATAGAATGTTCTAAATATATTTGTTAGATCCATCTGGTCCAATGTATCATTCAAAGCCACTGTTTCCTTGTTGATTTTTTGCCTAGATGATCTATCCATTGATGTAAGTAGGGTGTTAAAGTCCCCTACTATTATTGTAGACTACCAGTTTCTTCCTTTATGTGTGTTAATAGTTGCTTTATGTATTTGGGTGCATAGATATTTACAAGTGTTATATCCTCTTGTTGGATTGTTCCCTTTATCATCATGTAATGTCCTTCCTTTGTCTCTTATTATAGTCTTTGTTTTAAAGTCTATTTTGTCCAATATAAGTATTGCTACCCCAGCTTTTTTTTTTGCTTCCATTTGCATGGTAAAGGTTTTTCTACCCCTTCACTTTCAATCTGCATGTGTCTTTAAGTCTGAAGTGAGTCTATTTTAGGCAGCATGTAGATTGGTCTTGTTTTTTTATCCATCCAGTCACCCTGTGTCTTTTGATTGGAGCATTTAGTTCATTTACATTCAAAGCCATTATTGATAGGTATGTACTTACTGCCATTTTCTTACTTGTTTTACTGTTATTTTGTAGTTCATCTCTGTTCTTTTTTCCTTTTTTCTCTCTTCCCTTGTGATTTGCTGATTTTCTTTCATAATTTGCTTGGATTCCTTTCTCTTTATTTTTTGGATATTATTACAGGTTTTTGATTTGTGGTTACCATTAAGCTCATATACAACATCTTATGCATATAGCAGTCTATCTTAAGCTGGTGGTCGCTTAAGTTTGAACCCATTCTAAAAGCACTAAATTTTTACTCCCCCTTCTCTACATTTTATTTATATGATGTCACACTTTACATTCTTTTATTTTGTGAATTCTTTGACTGATTTTTATAGATATAATTAATTTTACTGCATTTGTGCTTTAATCTCTGTACTGTTTTTATAAGTGATTAATCTACTACTTTCGTTATGTGTGTATTTGCCTGTGAAATCTTTGCCTTTCATAATTTTCTTACTCCTGTTTATGGCCTTCTCATTCCACTTAAAGAACTCCCTTTAATGTTCCTTGCAAGTCTGGTTTAGTGGCGATGAACTCCTTTAACTTTTGTTTATCTGGGAAACTCTTTATCTCTCCTTCTATTCTGAATGATAGCCTTGCTGGCTAGAGTATTCTTGGTTGCAGGTTTTTTCCTTTCAGCACTTGGTATTTTTCATGCCACTTTCTTCTGGCCTGCAGATTCTCTGCTGAAAAATCAGCTAGTAGTCTTATGGGGTTTCTTTTTTTATGTAACTGTTTACTTTTCTCTTGCTGCTTTTAAAATTCTCTCTTTATCACTATTTTTTGCCATTTTAATTATTATGTGTCTTGGTGTGTATCTCCATGGGTTCGTCTTGTTAGAAGCTTTCTGTGCTGCCTGGACCTGTTTCTTTCCCCAGATTAGGGAAGTTTTCAGCTATTATTTCTTCAAATAAATGTTCTGCCCATTTTCTCTCTTCTTCTTCTTTGGTATTCTTATAATGTGAATTTTATTATGCTTGATGATGTCACTGAATTCCCTTAACCTATTCTCATTTTTTATGGTTCTTTTTTTTTCTTTTTGCTGTTCATCATGGTTGCTTTCCATTACCCTGTTTTCCAGCTCCCTGATCCATTTTTCTGTTTCCTCTAATCTATTGATTCCCGCTATTGTATTTTTAATTTTGGTTATTGAGTTCTTCATCTTTGATTGGTCCTTTTTTATATTTTCTCTTTGTTGAAGATCTCAGTGAGATCCTCCACTCTTTTCTCAAGTCCAGTGAATATAACCATTGCTCTGAATTCTTTATCAGGAATATTGCTTATCTCCATTTCATTTAGTTCTTTTGTTGTGTTTTTGTCCTGTTCTTTCATTTAGGACATTTTCTCCTAATGTTGTCTAACTCTCTGTGTTTGTATCTATGTATTAGGAAAGTCAGTTATGTCTCTTGACCTTGAAAGTAGTGGCCTATGAGGAAGAGGGCCTGTGGTACCCTGCAGTGCAATGTCCCCAGTTCACCGGGGCCAGGAGCTTCAGGGGTGTCTTCTGTGTGGGTTGCATAGGCCCTACTGTTCTAGCTAAGCCTTGTGTATCTTCAGTCCAGACAACTGCAGTGGCCCACTTTGCCTATGGTGGGCAGGGTTTGGTCCTTGTGCTGTTACAGGGTTAGTCTGGGGCCACAGTGGGCTTATTGTTGGGCAGCGTCAGCAGTCAGATCAGATGTCTGCCCTCATCCCATCTCCTGGGGCTGTGGTCACACCAAACTGCAGGGCACTATCTCTGCCTTGTCCCCTGAGAGGCTTTCATTGGTGGGTGGGGCCCACAGCCAGACCAGATGTCTGTTCCCAACCCATCTGCTGATGCTGCAGTGACTATGAACTGCCAGGCTCTCCGCCTGTGAGGTCCTAAAGAGGTTTTTGTCGGTGGGCAGAGCCAATAATGAGATCAGATGTCTGCCCCCAGTCTGTCTGCTGGAGCTGCAGATGCACTGATTGGCAGGGCTCTCTCTCTAAACTGCCAGTTATAAGGTTTGGCTACTCAGACTACGGTTGAAATGGTGTGTATGGTTATCTTCCCCTCTTCCCAGGGCAGGAGTCACTTTGGAGTAGTGGAGTCCCTGCCTGGGCTGATTGCAGGTTGAGATATGGCAGGAGCCATTCTGGAGAGACTCCTGCCAAGTGGGGCTGGTTGGATGGGGTGGACCCAGATCCACAGGAGAACACAGAAGCAGGCAATGTGGTGTTAGCAAGCTAGGTGGCAAGTGTTCTCACTGGTTCCTGTAGGTATCTAGGTATCTAGGCTGGGGAGCAGGGGGAGAGAAATGGTGCCCACCAGGTCTTTTGTTCTTGGAAAAGTCTCCTAAAGGTCCCTGTCCTTCCAGCACACGTTCTGAGATGTAAATAAATCTCCCTCCCATACACCCCAGGTACCTTTCAAACTGCTGCTTCTGTGCTCTATCTCAGTAGGCCTGTTTGTTATGCTGGCTCTTTAAGAATAGTGACTCAGTTTCCTATCGCCCTCTGGCTCTCCCAGAGCAGAGCATGCTGATTTTTAAAGTTCCTGGTGTTAAGCCCCACTGATTGTAAAAACTCTCAAAGTTAAGCCCCTCTGGTTTTCAAAGCCAAATGTTATGGGGACTTATCTTCCCAGTGCCAGTGCCCTGTGCCTGGGATGCCTGGGATGGGGTCTGTCTCTCTCCTTTCTCCATGCTTGTGGTGCCCCTCCTGTTTGTGGTTAGTCTACCCAGGGATTTGTTTCCCAACTGCATCTCTGCCCTCCCTACCCTTTTCTTTTTCTTTTTTTTTTTTTTAAAGATTTTATTTATTTATTTGAGAGAGAGAATGAGAGGGGGGAGGGTCAGAGGGAGAAACAGACTCCCTGCTGAGCAGGGAGCCCGATGCGGGACTCGATCCCAGGACTCCAGGATCATGACCTGAGCCGAAGGCAGTCACTTAACCAACTGAGCCACCCAGGCACCCCTCCCTACCCTTTTCAATGTAGCCTCCTCTCTATGATTAACCATGGAAAGTCTGTTCTGCTAGTCTTCAGGTTTTCTGAGTTGGTTGCATGGATGTAGCTTTTTTCGAGGTGTGTCCATGGGAGGAGGTGAGCTTAGGATCATCCTACTCTGCCATCTTTCCAGAAGTCCTCTCCCCTGATGTGATTCTTAGGATGAGTTTTAAAGGATGAATTGGAGTTTAGCAAACAAAAGAGAAGGGTATTCCAGGTAGAAGGGATAGGATAAACGCATGGAGGCAAAAAAAGGTAGTTGTATCCAGAAAAGTGCCCGCAGTGGGGAGTGAGTGCCTGTGGATATGAGTTCTTCAAGGACGAGGGGCCTGTTCTTGAAGGGCCTTGAATACTCTTGTGAACCCCGAAGTCTAAATTTCATGCAGTATGCTTGGGAAAGAATCTGGGATGGGATTTGCATTTTTCTGAGTTTGCTGTAGTAGCAGTTTGGAGGATTGATGGAAAATGAATAATCTGGAGCCAAGGAGACCAGTTGGGAAGGCTGCCGTCTCATTGTCAGGCAAGAGATGTCAACTGGTAATGAGCTGGACTGAGCACCAGGAATGGAGAGAAGGCCATTTAGAAAGTAAAATCTACAGGACCTGGTCACCAGACCAGTTAGATATGAAAGAAGAGGGATAGATACCAGGTGGATAGATGGTATCATTTATTGAGCTGAGGAATAGAGAAGAAGGAACAAATTTTGGAGAAAAGAAAGTGAGTTCAGTGTTTAACATGGTAATTTTGAGGAGTCAGTGGAACTTCCGACTGGAAATGTCCAATAGACAGTCAGAAAGTCTAGCTTGCAGCTCAGGCGAGAGGTTTGGGGGTCAGTACCTGGTGGGAAACTTAAAGCTGTGGATAAGAATTTGATCCATTAGGTTGGGAAGAAAGAAGGGCAAGGATAGAACTCTAGGGAACAAGAACATTTAAGGATGGGGAGAGGAAGAGCTGCCAAATAAGGAAAGTAGAAAAAATAGACACACATGTGAGAAGACACGTGGTCGGGGGAGGGAATGGTCACCAGGGTCAGGTGCTGCCACGGAGGTCAGCTCAACATTTATCAATACCTATCTTATGCCTGGCACTGCGAATACAAAGATGAATGATACAAAGTCCCTCCTCTCAAGGAACTTGCAGTTTAACAGGAAAGATAAGCACAGAAATGAATAAAGGGCAGGAACAGAAGTATGCACAGAGTGTACAAGTGCTATGAAAACACAACGAGTTACTTAGTGAGGCCAGAGACTGGACAGATCAGGGGAAAGCTGACTGGAGCAAAGATGTCTCCGCTAACTCTTCAGGTGTGAGAAGTAACTATGGCAGCATTAGACAGGAGAGGGTAGGGGGAGATCTGTCTGCAGAGGAAATAGCATAAGCAATGGCACAGAAGCAGAAAATATGATGGTTTGTGTAGGGAACTAAAAGTCCAAGGAGGTTCAGTAAGATAACTACTGAAATGTTGATAGGATTGAGCATTTTATTTTATTTTATTTTATTTTATTTTTTAAGATTTTATTTATTTATTTGACAGAGAGAGACACACAGCGAGAGAGGGAACACAGCAGGGGGAGAGGGAGAAGCAGGCTTCCCGCAGAGCGGGGAGCCCGATGCGGGGCTCGATCCCAGGACCCTGGGATCATGACCTGAGCCGAAGGCAGACGCTTAACGACTGAGCCACCCAGGCACCCCTAGGATTGAGCATTTTAAAAAGGTGCCTTGATGTCGGGCAGAGTGAGGACAGAGCCCATGCTGCATGAAATGAGATGTAAGGAATAGGGGTGCCCTTTCAAGTAGTCTTGGGGCAAAGGACAGGAAAAGAGAGTTCAGAAAAGATGAAATCGAAATTACCATTAAACACATAAAAATGTAAGCAATTAATAGCAATGTTTTAAAAAATTGTAAATTAAAGAGCTGTCATTGTTTAACCTATGAAATTGGCCGGGTTTTTTTTCTTATTAATTATATATGATGTTGGCAAAAATTATATAAAACAAGCACTTTCAGAGAAATTGGTACAAAATGTTTAGAGGTCATTATGACTGTAAAATTCATGAGTTAAGAGAGCTTCTAAGATGGCAGAGTAGGAGGACTCTGACCTCACCATATTTACAGCTAGATATCACCCACATCCAAGTCAGTAAACTGGAAAGCAATCCAAAGACTGAAAAAACAAACTTCACAACTAAATATAGAGAAGCTGCATCTGAAGGGTTAGGAAGGTCAGAAAGGCAGAGGGAGGCTGCCTGCAGAAGGGAGGGAGCTGCACATGCAGAGAGGACAGAGAAATGGACTCTTGCACCAGGGAGCTCACACAGGGAAGACTAATCCCCATAAATTTTGGCTTTAAAAACCAGAGAGGCTGAATTCCGTGAGTTTGTAAAACCTGTGGGACTTAGAGCCTGGAGCTGAAGAGTGAGCTGACTCAGCACTGGGCAAGCTGGGAGGGTGAGAGATAGCTGGGTCACCACCCTTAAAGAGCAGCCTCTATGGAGAGGCAACATGAAAATAGCAGTTTACACAGTGCCAGGGGCAAACAGGAGACAGATCTGTTCATACTGATTTCAGAGCATGTTGGGTGACTTCGAAAACAAAGGAGCTGGCAAGTGCCATTTCCCTTCACCATCCTCCAGCATAAACGTGGGAAGCAGGACTGCACAGATACTTGCTACCTAATCTGCTAGCAGTGCACCATGACCACGAGATCTCCTGAGGACTCGCCCACTCCAAGCCTGCTAACCTTGGCCCTGGGCTCAGGACAAATTCTGTTAAAGCTGCCCGCACACCTGCTCAGCCTCTGAGTGCCCAGCTGCTGCACCATGCCCAGCTGAGTACCCTAGCCACCGTCATGTGCTAAGTCACAGCTACATACCAAGCCCAGCCTCATACCCCTGGCTGCCCTGGCACATAGCCCCCAGCTACCACAGTGCTTTGGGGGTCCAGCATAGGACTAGTGGCCCAACGCAAATTTTGCTAACACTGCCACCCTGCTCCCAAGTTCCCTGGAAGGCATGCCCACTCAGAGCTGGCCTCCCTGGGTCCCAAACACCACAGAGAGCAAGCACAACACACCAACAAGCAGAAAGTCAGTGCAGACAATTGCATGGAAAGGAAAAGTGACTCAGACACAATAATGGCATAAGCAACACACACAGGATACTCTCCTGAAGTGTCAGGACCTCTTTTTTATAAAAGAGCAGTCTCAAGAACAGAAGACACAGCTGACTTTCTTAACACACAGAAACAGACACAGAGAGGCAGACAAAATGGGGAGACAGAAATTTATCCCAAACAAAATAACAGGACAAGGCCACATCCAGAGATCTAAGCAAAACAGATAAAAGTAACATACCTGATGGCATATTTAAAGCAGTGATCATAAGGATACTCACTGGACTTGAGAAAAGAGTGGAAGACCTGAGTGAGACCCTTAGCACAGAGATAAGGAATAACAGAGCAGAAATAAAGGGCTCAATAAACAAAATGAGAAACATGCTTGATGGAATGAACAGCAGGATGAAAGAAGCAGAGGAATGAATTAGTGACCTAGAAGACAGAGTAATGGAAAGTAATGGAAAGCTGAACAAAAGACAGAGAAAAGAATTATGCAAAATGAGAATAGACTCAGGGAACTGAATGACTCCATCAAACATAATAGCATTCCTATAATAGGAGTCCTAGAAGAAGAAGAGAGAAAAAGGGCAGAAAATTCATTTGAAGAAATAATAGCAGAAAACTTCCCTAATCTGGGGAAGGAAACAGATATCTAGAGCTAAGAGACACAGACAATTCCCATCAAAATCAACAAAAGCAGATCCACACCAAGACATATTGTAATTAAACTGGCAAAATATAGTGATAAAGAAAAAAATTTTAAAGCAAGACAAAAGAAGTCAGTACAAGGGAAAACCCATAGGCTAGCAGGAGCTTTTCCAGCAGAAACTTCCCAAGCCAGAAGAGAATGCCATGAAATATTCCGAGTGCTGAATGGGAAAGATCTTCAGCCAAGAACACTCTATGTAGGAAGAATACTCTATCATTTAGAATAAGAGAGAGAAGGAGTTTCCCAGGCAAAAAACAAAACAAAATAAAACAAAAAACAACAGAGGAGTTAATGGCCACTAAACCAGCTCTGCAAGAAATAGTAAAGGGGACTCTTTGAGTGATAAAGAGAGACCAAAAGTGACAGCATGAAGTAGAATATACAAAAAGAATAAAAATGAATATTTCTGTAAAAAATCAGTCCAGGAACTCACACAAAAAGGATATAAAATATAATAATATAACAACATATAAAAATATGGGGAGGAGAAGAAAAAACAATCAGTTCAAACTTAAACAACCATCAATTTAATATAGACTGCTATATGCAGAAGAGGTTATATACAAACCTAATGGTAACCGTATATCAAAAACCACATGTGCAAAGAATAAAGAGGAAGCCAAATATATCACTAAAGAAAATCAGCAACCATAAAAGAAAGACAAGAAAGTTTCAGAGAAAATCTTCACAAACAACCACAAAACAAATAATAAAATGACAATAAATACACATCTATAAATAATTATTTTGAATGTAAATAGACTAAGTGCTCCAATCAAAAGACACAGGGTGACAGAATGGATTAAAAAAACAAGACCCATCTATATGCTGCCTATAAGAGACTCATTTTAGACCTAAAGACACATGCAGATTGAAAGTGAGGGGACAGGGAAATGTCTATCATACAGTGGAGGTCAAAAGAAAGCTGGGATAGCAATACTTAAATTGGACAAACTAGATTTTAAACCAAAGACTATAACAAGAGATGAATAAGGGCATTATATCATAATATAGAGGACAATGCAACAAGAAGATATAACAATTGTAAATCTTTATGCTTCCAACAAGGGAACACTTAAATACATAAAACAGTTAATAAAAAACATAAAGGAACAAGAAAAGCATGTCCACTCTCACCACTTTTATTCAAAATAGTACTGGAAGTCCTAGCCACAGCAATCAGACAACAAGAAATAAAAGGCATCCAAATCAGTAAGAAGTAAAACATTCATTATTTGCCAACAACATGATACTATATATAGAAAAACCTTAAAGTCTCCACCAAAAAAACTGCTAGAACTGATAAACAAATTCAATAAAGTCTCAGGATACAAAATCAATGTACAGAAATCTGTTGCATTTCTACACACCAATAATGAAGCAGCAGAAAGAGAAATTAAGAAA
Organism: Phoca vitulina; assembly: GCF_004348235.1. Classification (NCBI taxonomy): domain Eukaryota; kingdom Metazoa; phylum Chordata; class Mammalia; order Carnivora; family Phocidae; genus Phoca; species Phoca vitulina. Next base: position 6,001,034 of record NW_022589705.1, read on the forward strand.
ACAACCCCATTTATAATTGCACCCAAAATAACAAGATACCTAGAAATAAACCTAACCAAAGAGGTGAAAAGCCTGCACAAAAACAGACACATAGATCAACAGAACAGAATAGAGAATCCAGAAATAAACCCACAACCCAAAGGCCAATTAATCTTCAACAAAACAGGAAAGAATATCCAATGGGAAAAAGTCTCTTCAACAACTGGTGTTAGGAAAACTGGACAGCAATATGCAAAAGAATGAAACTGGACCACTTACTTAAACCGTACACAAAAATAAACTCAAAATGTATTAAAGACCTAAATGTGACACATGAAACTATAAAAAAATCCTAGAAGAGAGCACAGGCAGCTTTGCTTTTGTTTTCCGTGCCTCAAGAGACATATCTGGAAATATGTTGCTACAGCCAACTTGAGGCACGGAAAACAAAAGCAAAAATAAACTATTGGGACATCATCAAAATAAAAAGTTTCTGTACAGCAAAGGAAACAATCAACAAAACTAAAAGGCAACCTACAGAATGGGAGAAGATATTTGCAAGTGACATATCTGATAAAGGGTTAGTATCCAAAATATATAAAGAACTTACAAAACTCAACACCCAAAAAAACCAAATAATCCAATTTAAAAATAGGTAGAAGACATGAACAGACGTTTCTCCAAAGAAGATATACGGATGGTCAACAGGCACATGAAAAAATGCTCAACATCACTTATCATGAGGGGAATGCAAGTCAAAACTACAATGAGATACCACCTCACACCTCTCAGAATGGCTAAAATAAACAACACAGGAAAGAACAGGTGTTGGTGAGGATGTGAAGAAAAAGGAACCCTCATGCACTGTTGGTGTGAATGCAAACTTGTGCAGCCACTATGGAAAACATTATGGAGGCTCCTCACATAGTTAAAAATAGAACTACCTTATGATCTAGCAATCACACTACTGGGTATTAACCCAAAGAAAACAAGAACACTAATTCAAAGTGATACATGCACCCCGATGTTTATAGCAGCATTATCAACAAAAGCCAAAATAAGAAAGTAGCCCAAGTGTCCATCGACTGAGGAATGGATACAGAAGATATTGTGTGTATACACACACACACACACACACACACACACACACACACACTGGAATATTATTCAACCATTAAAAAATGAAATCTCCCCATTTGCAATGACATAGATGGAGCTGGAGAGTATAATGCTAAGCGAAAGAAGTCAGAGAAAGACAAATACCGTATGATTTCACTCATATGTGGAGTTTAAGAAATAAGCAAAGGGGAAAAAGTAAAAGAGAGACAAATCAAGAAACAGACTCTTAACTATAGAGAACAAACTGATGATTACCAGAGAGAGGGGGTTGGGGGGATGGGTTCAATAGGTAATGGGATTAAGGAGTGCACTTGTGATGAGCATAGGGTGATGTATGGCACTGTTAATTACTATATTATACACCTGAAACTAATATTAAACACTGTATGTTAAGTAACTGGAATTAAAATTTAAAAAGAAATTTAAAAAGACTAGTGAGTTAAGTATGTTCATGCTCTCTGATTCAGAAATTCCACTCCTCAATTTATTTTAAGGAAAAGAAATCAGAGATATGGTATCATTGCAGTGTTTTTCATAAGAATAAAATACTGAATAGGCCATTAATATGTAACAACAGGGGATTGTCTAAATTATGTACTATCATATGATTGTTTTACAACCATTAAAAGCCACTATTTCAAAGAATTTTTAAAGAAAATAATTTTGAAGTCATAGTTTTAAGTCTAAAAAGCACATAGTTGGATATAAAGAACGAATTAAGTGTGTGTTTGTGTTTAAGAATACACCAGGGGCGCCTGCGTGGTTCAGTCAGTCGAGCATCTGACTTCAGCTCAGGTCATGGTCTCGATGTCCTGGGATGAGCCCCGCATCGAGCTCCATGCTCAGCAGGGAGTCAGCTTGCCCCTCTCCCTCTCCCTGCCCCTTCCTCCCTGCTCATGCTCTCTCTCACTCTCTCTCAAATAAGGAAATAAAATCTTAAAAAAAAAAAAAAAAAAAGAATATACCAATAGGGGTGGCTGGCTGGCTCAGTTGGTAGAGCATGAACTCCTGATCTCTGGGTTGTAAGTTCAAGCCCCACGCTGGGTGTAGAGATTACTTCAGAAAAATAAAATCTTAAAAAAAAAAAAAAGAAAGAAAAAGAATACACCAACAGTGTTAGTGATTATCTTTAGTGTAAGAATACAAATATGTCTTATTTTCTTTTTTTTAAAATCTGCAGTAGTTCCCCCTTATCTGTAGGGGATATGCTACAAGACCCCAGTTGGTGGCTGAAACACAAATAGTACCAAACCCTATATATACTGTCTTTTTTCCTATATATCCATACCTATGATAAAGTTTAACTTATAAATTAGGCACCGTAAGACATGAACAATAACTAATAATAAAATAAAACAATCATAATCATATACTGTCATAAAAGTTATATGAATGTGATCTCTTTCTCACTCAAAATATCTTGCCGTACCATACCTACCCTTGTTCTTGTGATGATGCAAGATGATAAAATGATGAGATTACTAGGTCATTGGGCTACTAACGACCTAACAATATGTTAGGGGGATCATCTGCTTCCAGACCCGTGGTTCATCACGGGTAACAAACTGCGAAAGCAAAACCGCAGATAAGGGGGGAACTACTAAATTTCCCAAATTTCAACAGTAAACACATATTTCTTCTACAGTGAAGGAAACCAATACATGTTAGTTTTTTCACAAAAAGAAGCTGGGTGTGAAAGCAAGGGGGGATATGGGCAGAGGTAGAGGAGGACAATAGTAGAGGGTACTGTTTTAGACTGAAGAACACGGGCATGGCATTATACGATGAGTGGAAATGTCAATGGAGAAGTAGAGGCTAAATGTATAGGAAGAAAAGAAGATAACTGACATCACAGGCTTCCTGAGGCCATGAGAGGGAATGAGACCCAGCTCTAGTAAAAGGGTTCACCTTCAACAGAGAAGGGCACTTCTGTGGTTTGATGAGCGAGAAGGAAGTAAGGAACAGTGCTGCCTTGTTGACTTTGCATGCTCACTGCCTACAACAGTGCCTGGCCCTGAATGGAGCACGTAAGTTTATAGGTGAAGGAGAAGAAGGTTGGAGGATTTCTAGAGGTTGACTCCCATTTTCTCCAGTGAGAGAGCCACTCTCTAGTGCAGTGGTTCTCAAACTTGTACCAGAATGTATTATAATGTATTATTTTTGTGTGGGTCTGTATCCTTTTCTAAACTGTGAACTCCCTAAGGGCAGAAGAAATCATGTCTTATCTCCATATCTACCACACCATTCCAGTGACTGCCTGATGCAAGGTAGATGCTCAAGAGCTGTTTGTTGAATGAATGAATGAATGAATGCAGTATGATAGGAGACATAAGAATAGTGGTAAGGGTTTCATATAGCTTATGTGAGTGTTAAAGGGAGTTGACTAGTGACAAATAAAAGGCCCTGGGCAGCCTAAAGACAAAATTGCGTAGAGAGCATACCTCTGTACTTGAGGATTCCAAATAGAAGCTGGAGAAACTATTTATAATTACAAGTGATCCGTACTGCTCCCTGTCCAATTATCCCCCATTCTTTGAACCTGCCCTGCACAAGTGTCTATGGGGCAGATGAGAGGAGAGAGACCCACCCAGCCCAGCCATCATAGAAAGGAGTGGTCCTCTAACTGCTAACATTCAGTTTTCTTTTGTTTAATTTGAACCTGTACAGACTTTTAAGCCTCTTACTAGGTAATACCTACCTTCCATAATAAATTGGACCGAGTATGTAGAAAGTCTTTTAAATTATTAATGACAATACAAAAGCAAGGGACTATTATTTGGGGGATATTTTACTTATTTTTATATGCTGAAAGCAAGAGGTTGCCCCAAATTTTTAAATGCTTTGGGTCCTAGAATAGCTTCCTCCAGCCAGGTTTCAGGGTTCTGAAGCAGTCGTTGGCCTAAATAGGAACATTCCACCAAAAAGAGAGGATTGTATTTTTTCCCCAATACACATTTTTGCTTTAAGGTTATGAGAATGGTGCTAAGAGAAGTGGTTTAAATGTGAGCGGAAGCTGACATGGATTAACTTTCATAGGATGCTCTGTAGAGGAGAGGGTTGGATCAGAGTGATGATTCACAGATACCATCGTTTGTTATTCCTTTTTTTTTTCCAAAACAGAATTGCATTGATGAAATTGAGGCCATAATCAGTGTTAAGCTCCAGCTCATCGGAATTGTTGGTATTGGGATTGCAGGTCTTACGGTGAGAAAGTTCTAGAACTTACCTTTTTTGCTTTCTAAGAAGCCTTTGCATCTTATTTGTCTTCAAGTGTGATATGGCAGTATCTTAGAAGAGATTTCTCGTAAAAGACAGACGTTTGTTGACAGGACATCTTCTAAGAACAAAGCTCATTTGATATAGCAATACTCAGTTCTCTAAAATATGATACCAATTTTACCTTTAACCTAATTATGACCTTGAGTTGATCATTGCAATAACTTCCCACATTAAGGCCAGCAAGCTTAAACTAGACAAGTCATTTCCAATTCTGGGTCGCTCCTTGCTGTTAGAAATTTAAAATAGCCTGCCAGGTTAATCTCTCTCACCTATGATTTGCAGAAGTAGCACAGTGTAGTGATTAATAGTGCAAGCTCTGGCATCATGCTGTCTGGGTTCACCTCCTGGCTGCGCTACACACGGGCCCTGGGTTCACCTCCTGGCTGCGCTACACACGGGCCCTGGGTTCCCCTCCTGGCTGCGCTACACACGGGCCCTGGGTTCACCTCCTGGCTGCGCTACACACGGGCCCTGGGATCATGGGAAAGTTTCTTAATTTCTCTATCCCTCAATTCCCTCATCTGTAAAATGAAGATTTTAATGTACCAACCTCATGAGATTGTTGTGAAGATAAAATGGGGTAATACATATAAAGTATTTGTAGGAATTAACTCATATAAAGTGTCTGGAAGATAGCACTCAATGAACGCTAGCTCTGTACATAATCTGAGTGTTCCCAAGCCCAGAATCCAGATAAAGGGAGTAACGTATGCAGAAGTGTGAAGCATAGTACACCCAGGCAGGGGCAGATGGCTCCAGGCCTCCAAAGTACAAGCGTGTGCAAGAATCGACAGGGGCCAAAGGGATGTGATAGAAGCAGCAAGAGATGACCATGAGGAGGGTGTGAGTGTCCACATAACCGTGGTCTTTGTGTGCCCTTTTGAGAGACCGGGCTTTATCCTTAAGGTAGTAGGAAGCCACCAAGGGCTAGAAGGACCTGTGTTGCCGTGTGGAGATAAGTTGGAGGGAGGCAGGATTTGAGTCAGGCCGGTAAAGAGGTGATTTCCACTGTCCAGGGGTTGAGCGATAACAGCTAATGCTAAGGTAATACTTACCCTCTAGCTCTCTAGGTAGATTAATTCATGGTATCAGCTAAGGCAGAGGCAAAGGGCATTACAAGGAAAATCAAGGCATTGGCAGTTTTCCGGGACACACAAGCGTCTTCCCTCTTTTCTGTATTTAGAGCACAGAGGGGTGAGGCAACAGGGTGAAATACTATGCTGAGGACCTCCCAATCCAGGGACATCTCTCGGTCCCTCCTCACCTGCTCTGGGCTAGCCTGGTTGCTATTCTGTGGCTTCCTGAGGACGATTTTGAGGTGGAAGATTTAAAAATGGGCCGCATAATAGAGGTATCACAGAGACACTCCTAACAATTCTACAGTCTCCGTGAGTGAGCGTCCTAGAGGCAGTCACCCCTGACTCCTGACAGTGCCAGGACAGTGCTGAAATGGTCCTTTCTGAGGGGTCCCTTTACAGTACAACCAGGACGAAGCAAGGGTTGCATCCAACCTGACAACCACACTAAAGGGGGAAGGCTCTCTATTGGTCATCTTGAATCAGCACCCCCAGCGTTCCTTCTGCAATTCCTTTCTTCTTAAGGTAAGAGTTGCACAGTGTGATCAGTTAGCCAAATGTCCATTAGGTGTCTCCCCTGCCATACACTGGTACTGAGTTCTGGCAGCCAGAAGCGGAGAGCCCTGCTCCAGGCTGTTCTCTTAAGCCTACCTCTTCCCTTCCATAAGAGCAGATAATACATGGCTTTTTAAATTTAACATTTATAGATTCTAGCCTGATGTAGGATAGGATTAAGGAGAGAATCATAGGGTTATGGTACAGATTTCTTTAAACAAACATTGAAACGGGGCGCCTGGGTGGCTCAGATGGTTAAACAAACATTGACAGTAGTTTATAAACATCGCACCCACAGATTACATTCTATAGGCTCTGTGAAATTGTAGGGGAAATGATTGAGAACAAGAACGATCTTTTGACATCCTTCTATTCAAACCATACCAGTCGCTATTGGTTTTGCCAAGTATTTGGCTTTTCAAAGAATTATCCAAGAGGCAGAAGACGTCAGTAATACCATAGTTCCAACACCTCAGTTTATGCTTTGGGAAAACTATTGAGTTAAACAGTGAAGCATCATTTGTACCTTAAAATGGAGCAGGAAAAGTGAAGAGATGCTATACTTTGTAATCTGTGGTCACTGTTTCAAAATTTCAGAGCTTTTCCAACAACAGGAAACTATTTAGACCAAAGCATAAACAACTAATAGTTGACAGGTTAATATGGAAGTCTTTAGCCATCAGCCGTAATTAAGTAGTATATATAAAAATGCCATTATAGCCAGTAATTATTGGTAATAATTATTTGTTAGACACCCACGCAGTTTGCTGACTCTTTAAAAATCAATTTCTATCATTTGGAAGTCATTAACAAGTGGTTCCTTCTGTTTCAGATCTTTGGCATGATATTCAGCATGGTTCTTTGCTGCGCAATACGAACCTCACGAGATATGATATGAAGCTACTTCTACGTGAAAATTGCAATCTAGAGCCTTCATACGGCTGTCACCGGAACTGTCTCCTGGCTCATTTTTAATATTCAAAGGACATTAGGATCTAAAATAATATGCTGTTAATTGTACATTTGCACATGTATGTATGTTTGGCTCATTATTCGTTTACCCCTTGAGTGAATGCTGTGTATGTTGACAGAGATTCATGTGTGGTCTGTGTGTTTCTGGTGTATGCATTGTACATAATGAAATCTGCTGGAAATTCCTGGTTCTTATTATATCAGAGGAACAACCTATTTGACTCTCAGAAAAAGATCATCAAACTTTGATAAACTTTAAAAACTTGGCTATTCAGAAGAAATGATAATGGGTCATTTTCTCAGATTCTAGCCATAGAAAGTTAGATACAGAGAATTCAGGATTTCTGCTTAACGGAAGCAATAAGTTACAGGACTTGAGAGATGATGGTGTAGTGCTAAAATTGACTACATCTGAGTTAGGTGTAAGGGTTCCCTGGGATTTTTTTATATACATACTCTACCCAGAACACAGTAAAACACAGTTTTAGAACTACGCACATCTGTAAAACTAAATATAGCATGGAAAATCTAATTTGAATAAGTCATACTTTCCTAGTATTTAAAAACAAAAAACTCCCTCTGAAAAGAGTGGTCACACAGACAATCATGTGCCCTATAAAAGTGAGTGTTTTTAGGACTTTAAAAAAATACATTTTAGTAACTTTTTAAGGATATTTTTTGTTCTTATATAAATACATTTAAATATTACTTTATAACTTTCTTTTTCCTGAGTCTGCTCTGAACTACAGCAGCCCTCCGTGAACAAAAGGGCTTTTATCTCAAATTTTTCCATGTTTCTCCAAATGTACAGATAGAAAGACTAAAGCAAGAGATCTGGCAGTTGCAAATAGTGGGAAAGAGAATTTTTACTGGCACTGCATCTTTGAAATACCTCATAACTTGAGTTTACATATTTTCCTAATTTTTTGTATTTTTCTTATTCACCTAGAGAATTATTCTTCATAGATTTTGACCTATAGTTTTCACCCCTTAAGATAAAACAAAATTCTTCCTAATTCAAATATTATATCATAAGCATCCTTGGCCAAACCAAAAGAAAGAAAAGCATCTACTAGTTGTGTGCACATAGCAGAGACAAGCTAAGAAAATTAAAATACTTACACCCACAGAACAGAAATATTTTTTTTCTGTGTAAATCTCCTATAAAAATAAAATTTTCATATTCTTTATGGTCTTGATGCTTCAATTTAGGTAGGTAAACCCAAATTTAGAATCTAAACTTATATCTTTGTCAATTTTCAACAACTTAGTACATTTAGTAGACCATAGAGGGGGTTTTTTATTACACTTTAAAAGGCCACACAAAAGTGAAAGTACTGGGGACTTTGGAAACCATGTAAGTTCATATGCCTGTGAGAACACAAGTCTTTGGGGATGCACTAAAGGAAAGCGTGCACTCCCAAGAAACTTTTACAAAACGTTTTGCTGAAAAGACTTAACCACTACAAATAGTCTTATTTGCATAGAGAACCACACTTCTTCTGCCATACTTGCTACGGCTACGAACTTTGGAGGAAGCTTTTCTGGAAAAAAAAAAGTCAGATTGGAAGCAAGCTAAAAATTTAATTGTACATGGCTACTTCACTGTGTCTATAGCTAAAGAAAAGTTTATTTTAACAAAATCACTTCATGAAATAGATGTTTATACTCCAGTAGGTGAGAAATATAACCTTTTAAGCAAAGAACAAAGAGCCCATCTCTCTTCATGGCTGTAGTTCATCCTCTACCTGAAGACAGGCCCAAGTGCATACATTTCTTCCACCTCAGAATCGTCTCTGATTCAAAAACACTGAGTTTCATTCTATACCTGATTAACAACCTTAAGAAGACTACAATACTTAAAAGTGGGGGAGTGGAGATCTGTTCCATCTATGGTTAATGTGTCCCTTTGGGGAGTAGTTTTTCCAAAATCTGTGCCATGAGTAAAATTAGAGAATTCCACCTCTGAGTGAGGGCAGATTTTTATATATCGTAAATCTATATATATCTTGAATTCCTATATATCTTGAATCTATATGTGTCTTGAATCTATGTATCTTGAATATATAACTCTTGAATATATATACATATATAACTTGAATATATGTATGCATGAATGTGTGTGAATACAGACATATTCATGTATACATACATGGGTACATATATATATATACACACACACACACATATATATAAATTTTTGGTTATATCTGTTTACCTGAACTGATTTGAGATCAGACCCAAATATATTCTTAAGCATCTGGTACCAAGGCACTGAATTAAAATTTCTTGAACTATTTTAAGTTATTTCAAATTAAATTTTCTATGTACTGGAATTGCTTGTTTGATTTCTCTTAAAATTCTATTATATCTTTTTTAAAAGGGATTTTTTAAAAGATTTTATTTATTTATTTGACAGAGATAGACACAGTAAGAGAGGGAACACAAGCAGGGGGAGTGGGAGAGGGAGAAGCAGGCTTCCTGCGGAGGAGGGAGCCCAATGCGGGACTCGATCCCAGGCCCCTGGGATCATGACCTGAGCCGAAAACAGGCCCTTAATGACTGAGTCACCCAGGTGCCCCAAAATTCTAATATATCTTTATACACATCTTTACACAACTTATCTAAATGTCCAACTACCAAACAATATGGTTAAAAAGAAAAAAAAGGAAAGAATAGTAACCCTTCTGTAGTGTGACTATGAGGAGCTAGACTTAAAAGCAACCCTAAGGACTTCTGTGCAAATAGATTTCAATTAACATTGTCTTATCCAAACTATACTATCCAGAATAGCTCCTTTGTCGTCCAGGGTTCAATCTGTAAAGCCACACACTGGTACAGGGACCAGTGTAGTCCCCCGCACAGTCATCCAAGAGAGTTGCTCTCCTTTCCCCGTGTGCCCCATTAATAGGTTTACTTGATGAAAACGAGGCTTGTGGGAAAAAGGCAGTGAAGGAGATAGCGTATCTTCCCAAGTCAGTATCAAAGATTAAAAGGAAGAGGCACCCTTGGGAGTTCAGGAACTTTCCTGGTTCACCGCTCCATTGACATCCCCTTTGGCCACCAGCCCCTGATTTCAGCAACCCTATTTTACCCACCCCTATGAGGGAGCATTCCTGGGCCCCTAAGCCAGTCAATTAACTGCATCATCTTAATTTGGACTTGTCAAAATCAAATTTATATTAAGGTATATTTTAAGGGGCACAAAAAGTTTCTACTTTCTTTCAACATGACTATTTTTTCCTATAAAATGTACCTGAAAGTTATTATCTGTAGGCATCCATTGAAAGGTAAAAAGACTACACTAATGCAAAATGTTATTAATCATTTTGTTGATATCTTCACTGTCAAAAAAGTTAAATACGTCCCAGGAAACCACTATTCCAATGGCTCTCTCCTGGGGATATGGAAAGCATGAAGTATAGAAGTAATATGTCCTGAATGCTGCAAAGCAAAATGTGTGCTGATTTCATGAAATTTTTAGCTAATGTGCCAAAAACCCATCTGAAGCTTTGGGATTTGTTTTCATTGGTTTTTTTCTTGTATAATTTAATGTTGGTTTTACTTATATTAAATAGAAGAAATTTAAGTTAAAAGAAATAACCAACTATGAGGTAGCAAACCTGGCAATGAATGAATATTATCTAAATTGTTATAATTATTATATTGATGAGAGTTTCTGTTAATTATAAATCAAATATGCATCATCATGCACAACTGAAGATACTTCTGCATGATACCAAATACCTATTTGAACGCATTCATTTGTTGAATTAATGAATAACTTTTGATATATTTCCCAATTCTATTTTAATTCAAAGACTTGATATCAATAGCCATAGTCTGAGTCCCTATATTTTCCTCTGGGCCTGCTCTGCCTTATAAGATGCAACCCACTCTAATATTAGATTTTTGTTTACTTTGTTTGAGGACTACTATTTTATACATTTGAAAAAACTCTTTAGAAGAAGTGATATGCTAAGATGAATAAGAGAAGTCTGCCTTCAAGGAGCTTCGACTGAGACAAAAATGGGCAAATATAATTCCCATGAGGTAAGTGCTATGATATTCATTAACCAGAAGTAGACCCTCTCTATCTTGGAGAGGCTGGTCAGGGGAGAGAGATTTTCTGAATTTTGAGGTCTCTAAACTGAGTCCTGAAGAACTCATACAAATTATCCAAATAAAAAGTAATAGCAGCAGAGAAGAAAAGTGGATCACTGAGGTAACGACATCAAGAAGACCCTGAAACAGACAGCATGGAAGCATTCCAAGAGGACATGTCAAGAGCTGGGGAGATGAAGGGCCCCTTTAAACTGTACCAAGGAGTCTTATCTTTGTACGGCCATCACAGCAAAAATTTTAAACAATGAGTTACAAAATCAAATTTGAACCTTTTAAAAATCACGTAGCTTTAGTATGAACAACGATTGGAGGACAAAGGCCAGAGGATTTCTAACTAACATACTGGGATTCCTACCAAGAAGTAGACAGATATAGGGGCAATTGAGGGAAAGAGGAACCTGGAATCATTCCCAGGTTTCCTGACAGCTGAAGGATGGTGGTACCCAGGAGAAAAAGCAGACTGCAGTGATGAAGCAAGTTGGAGATGACTATAGGACATCCAAGAAGAAACATAATCAGGCACTGGATACATACCCTGAAGCTCAGGAAAGGAGTCTGAGCTGGAACTATAGTTTAGGAATCTGCAACATAAAAGTAGTAGTGCCCATATTTGAACAATATGGGTAGCCTTTCACATTAAAGACCTCAGTGAGAAATTTTCAAAAACTAGAATCCTCTACTCCAGTGAAGTTTAAAGCCTGAAACAGTTCTATACTCCCCATCCATTCCTCCATCTCAGGCTGGAGGGTCTCTATCAGCTACCCGCACTCCTTCAGTAGCTGCCATCTAAATCATCTTTTATTGAAATGGGTAGTTTCTCATATGTTCTACATTTAACAGGGTCCGAAGGGTCAATAGAATACATAAGATTATCAGAACACTAGCCCTTCTTTCACAAAATGTGCAAATTTCACTCCTATTGCACAAAGCAAAATTACATTTTCAGAAGAAGTACAGTTCAGAACTACATTACAGTTGCCTGCTAGACCATAGCATGGATTTCTATTCATCATAGAGAAGGATAGCAAGAAAAGGCATGAAAAGAGAAAATGTGGACTTCGGCCTCATTAGGACTGATTATAAATGCCATAGATGTATTATGTTATGAATCCAGATATATGACCTCCACTGGGCCTTCTAGGGTAACACAGTGGTCAGAGAAGATAAGGACCTGTATATTGGACTATTAGTAAGTCATTGTCAACCCCCACTAGAAACAGTTTCAAGGGAAGATGGGAGTGGAAGTCAAATTATAGTAGGTTGAGAAGAAAATGAGAAGTGAGGAAATAAATGGTCGGTGTAGGAGGCTTGTTATAGTCTGAATGTTTATGTCTCCTTAGAATTCATGTGTTGAAATCCAAATGCCCAATGTAACGGTATTAGGAGGTGAGGTCTTTTGGAGATTCTTAGGTCATGAGAGTAGAGCCCCCATAAATGGGATTAGTGTTCTTATAAAAGAGGCCCCACAGAGATCTCTTGGCCCTTCCACCAAATGAGGACACAGTGAGAAGGACCAATTATGAACTAGGAAAAAAATCTCTCAATGGAACACAACCATGCTGAGCACCATGACCTTGAACTTTCCAGCCTCCAAAATAGTTTCTGTTGTTTATTTTTTTTTTTAAGATTTTTATTTCTTTTTTGACAGAGAGAGACAGCGAGAGAGGGAACACAAGCAGGGGGAGTGGGAAAGGGAGAAGCAGGCTTCCCGCTGAGCAGGGTGCCCGATGTGGGGCTCGATCCCAGGACCCTCGGATCATGACCTGAGATGAAAGCAGATGCTAAATGGCTGAGCCACCCAGGCACCCCATGTTTCTGTTGTTTATAAGCTACCCAGTCTGTGGTATTTTGTTATAGCCGCCCAAACAGATTAAGATGGGATTTTTACACACACACACACACGCACACACACACATGCACAAACTGGAATAAGAATTCAAAGAGAGAGGAGCAAATAAACAAAAGGTTGCACAGGTTCACAAGAAGATTTAGTTGTTTTTGCTTTTGCATTTTTATTTAGGAAGAGATTGAAGAATGATTCTTGCTGAGGAGAAAAAGCCAATAAAGAGGAAGCAAGAGAAGAGAAAAAAGAAAACAGCAAAGTCCTGGAGGAAATGGGGGATGGGATCTTTTAAAACTAAGGGGAAAGTCTTTCCTTTCTCTCTCCCGGCCATTTTGGCGGCTGCTTTTGGTTGGGGCCATCCCGCAACTAAGGCAGGAAGATGGTGGCCACAAAGAAGATGAAAAAGTCACTGGAGTCGATCAACTCCAGGCCCCAGCTTGTTATGAAAAGTGGAAAGTATGTGCTGGGGTACAAGCAGACTCTGAAAATGATCAGACATGGCAAAGTGGAACTGGTCATCCTCGCGAACAACTGCCCAGCCTTGAGGAAATCTGAAATAGAATACTACGCCACGTGGGCCAAAACTGGTGTCCATCACTACAGTGGCAATAATATTGAATTGGGCAAAGCATGTGGGAAATACTACAGAGTACACACACTGACTATCATTGATCCAGGTGATTCTGATATCATTAGAAGCATGCCAGAACAGACTGGTGAAAAGTAAATCATGCAAAATTTTCCTTTAATAAAACTGGCCAAAACTTTTTTACAAGCTGTGGAAAAAAAAAACTAAGGGGAAAGATGCTGAATCAGTCAGTACTTTTCAGTTGCAAGTGTCAGAAACCCAACTCGGACTAGCTTAAGCAGTTATGATTAAAAGTTACAATTTCAGTAAGACTGTTGAATCACAGACCTGAACCTCTGAAACAAATAATACATTATATGTTAAAAATAAATAAATAAAAGAAGAAGATAGCAGGAAGGGAAAAATAAAGGGGGGGGAATCGGAGGGGGAGACGAACCATAAGAGACTATGGACTCTGAGAAACAAACTGAGGGTTCTAGAGGGGAGGGGGATGGGAGGATGGGTTAGCCTGGTGATGGGTATTAAAGAGGGCATCTACTGAATGGAGCACTGGGTGTTACATGCAAACAATGAATCATGGAACACTACATCAAAAACTAATGATGTAATGTATGGTGATTAACATAATATAATAAAAAAAATTACAATTTCATTTAGAGTTGAAGCCAGCTTCTGATTAGACTCAAATGATATCATTAGGTCTCTCTCCTTCACTCTCTCTTGCTGTCCTCTGGGTGGGCTTTATTCTCAGGCTGGCTGTTTCCAGGAGATGCCAAAGATGGCCAGCAGTGGCTCTAGGCTCACAGCTTACAAACCCCAATAGGCCAAACATTCCTCTTTGTCCAATAGGTATAATAAAAGCCCTGAGACTGACTCCTACTGGAAGAGATTAGTTCACATGCCTATCCCTCAATCAGTCAGGGTTGGTTGAGCCTAAATAGCATGCCCACCTCCATCATTTGAATTGAAAATGTGGGTGGGGGTGGTACAGGGCGAGGGGCACTTGGAGGGATGACAGGCAGGAGTCCTGGCTCGGAGGTAAAAATTGGGATGGGAACAGATTTGGACACTCCAGTAGAATGTACTACATTTGTGGTCCTAATGAGAGTCAACCCCTACTCCATCATCAAAATCACGCCCTTCCAGGAGGAGTAGCCCCTGCCCCGAGACCCAGATGCTGAAGAAGAAAGCATGAACCTGCCCATGTCCAGCAGGTACTCCATGTCCTGTGGCTGTGCTGCACGCTGCAACCTGCCACTCCACCTGCTGGCCTACTCCAGCCCTGTTGTCAATCGCTCCGGGTCCCTGAATGAGGAAGTACACCCCCAGGAGACAATGACCTTAAACATCATACCTTACAACCTGGGGATTTCATCTGTTGGAAAAGACACCTCCAGAAAGACTCTTTGACCTCGCAGGACAGGCCCATAATTATCAGGAATTGCTAACCACCTTTGTGCTGCCAAACTCCAGGGAATAGACTCTTGGATTCACATGATGCATCTAAAGAAAGCACCAAAGCCTGACTGCACACCATCTGGTGACCTGAAAGTAAAGATTTCCTGGAATCGAAGCAGACACATCTGATGAGACAGCTTTTCCAAGATGTTTGGACAGGACTATATACCTTTTTCTCCCTGTTGCTTCTTCTCTCTGCTTCTTCCATGGAAAGACCATATTCTTGTCCACATTTCCCAAGCCCTTGCAAAAGAGGAAAACCTAGTCTTTTGATTATGGCCTTTCAGAAACAACTTCATTACAATCTTGGGACACATTAATTTTCACTTGATTTTTCTGAAGGGTTAGAATTTTCAGAATTCACAAAAGTCTTCTTTTATCTAAACTATTAACTGACTTTGGATTTTTATCCAGATTTATGGTTTCTGAATTTGCAAACTTACAGGTTGTATTATCAATAACACATTTGGTTCCAAACAGTTCTTTCGAGATAAATAGTATTTTAAAACATCTTTGAAGTTTTGCTATTTTTCAAAAAGTTCATCAACTATTTCTTCATGTTTATACCTGCACTCTGTCTTCCCAAATGCACTAGGTTAATGCTTTCAGTACGCTCCTGCAGTATTCACTAATCTGCTTTCATGGTCGCTTTAAGCAGAGACTTATAGGAGGCATGCATGACTCCAGGTTTGCCTTCACAGGGAGAACCTTTCTCCCCATAATTGGGATAAATGCCAATAAATACTTCAGTTGGCTATTTTCACACCTAGAGTCCTGGTTTAAAACCATCATACAATTTGGATTGTTATGTTATTTCTTTTATTATGTTAAGTTTTGTATTTTCTTTACCGTCAAACTTCTTTTAAAAACCATGTACCTGGGACGCCTGGGTGGCTCAGTTGGTTAAGCGACTGCCTTCAGCTCAGGTCATGATCCTGGAGACCTGGGATCGAGTCCAGCATCGGGCTCCCTGCTCAGCTGGGAGTCTGCTTCTCCCTATGACCCTCCCCCTCTTGTGCTCTCTTGCTCACTCTCTCTCTCAAATTAAAACAAAACAAAACAAAACAAAAACATATACCCAATAAGGTAATGCTGGCTCAATGCTTCAAGGTGAATTCCAACACTTAAAACCTTGAAAAAATAGGCTTTATTTTTTTTTTAAGATTTGTTTATCTATTTGAGAGAGAGAGAGAGCGGGAGGGAGGGAGAGAGAATCACAAGCAGACTGCCCACTGAGCACAGAGCCCGATGCGGGGCTCGATCCCACAACCCTGAAATCATGAGCTGAGCCAAAATGAAGAGTCGGGACACCTAACCAACTGAGCCACCCAGGTGCCCTGAAAAGATAGGCTTTAGAGGAACAGTACCTGAGAGTTTCTCCCTGCTAACCTTCCTTCTTGCTCAGATGTGGCCTGAAGTGGTTTCTAACTGCTCTGTCCTTTCCCTCTGACATAGGACATGACAACCAGGAAAAGTCCTTCCTGGTACCAAGGGACAAACCCATTAAATAGAAAGAACTTGACTCTTGATCAGTGAGGCTTTGAAAGAAAGATCTTGATCAAAATGTGAAAATTAATAAAAGGAAATCTTGTTCAGAATGGCATCCACCAGCTAGGACGGGGAGCCTTTATGACCCAAGATGTCTTGTCAATTTCAGGTCCCATGAAAGTCATATGTGATTAGTGCCAGTTAGGTTTGAACATTAGACATTTTACTCATTAATCAAAGATCTGTGTTTTATATACAGTTCTTAGAAGGGATGTTATAATCCTGCAGCTTTAAGTGTTCATGTTATCAAGTGATATGAGAACCCAAACCTCCAGATTAATATTTGAAGACTATGCTGATGTCAACCTCAAATTTTAAGGTAAGCATAATGTGGATCCCTGACTTTGTATATAAATGTTCAACTATTCGCTCCCCATTGGCAGAGCATGAGCTTGGTACTAATCCATCTACACTACCTCACCACCTGCACACGCACACACACACACACACACGGGGCACTGTCAGCATGTAGGCATTTACAAGATGCCCAGCTGAATGCATCCAGTGACTGTGGGATACAGCAAAGACAACCATCCCTGATGATAATTGATTTTTACCCTGATGGTAGCAGTTTAGACAGAGAGAAATGGGCAAATATAGGATAAATCATCTTTTTGAGATCAAGTCTGCAAGGCACTAGGTCTGTCTCACTTCATGCATCTATTGAGACCAAATTCATGAAAGAGTACCCAAGGAAGGAAAAATAAATAAATAAACAGCCACTTACGGAGTTCATTTGCCAGAAAACAGTGTTTCAATTTTGATGAAGTTTTAGATTAGAATTTAGGATGATCCTATGCTATTTAATCCCTTAGCACTCTCCCCCTGTCCCTAAAATCTTTCACAATCATACTAATTTTTCAGGACACCAAAAGCTAAAACAGCACAAGTTGCTTTTGGTATAAATACTGAAAAGTGTCTCCTATTACTTGAAAGAATACAAAGGATTTAGACTTCCACATGTAAAATGATCATGGCCTCTTTTCTAGGCTTTTGGGGTATAACTTTCATAAGTCAGTTGGCCCATCAGAGTAATTAAATTAAAGAGAACAGTTTTTAGAATGGAATATACTGTCTATTGAGTTTTGGTTAAGTTCTATCCTGTGTATTTGAATAACTAGAATACAGTGTTATGTTGCAGATTTCACATATTTTTTACTCTCTATGTCCTCTCCAGTCCTGCTTCTAGCTTTTGGAAGCAAGTGTCTCCAGTACCCTGATGCCCTATGTTCCTTCAGCTTCTGATCACATTACCCTTATAACTCGGCAGCATCCCCATATTCATTTTCTATGTCAAGACAAACCTCATGTCATGGGCTTCTGTTAAGAAAGCCTGCTCAAGGCTGGCTTTCGTTAGTACTTCATATCCCTGTTTGCCATTTTACCTGCACTCTGCCCTTTCATGTGGAAACTCTCCCTCATATGAGCTCAAAAGGCTCTTTCATTCACCTTTTCTTCTAAAGCCTGTAGGCTCTCTAATGCATGTGTGGGTATAGGTTTGGATGAAATGGTATTCAAAATGTACACAATGTGTTGTGAAATATATTGATATTTTATTAATTTTACTCCAGGTGAACACATTTAACTGACTTGCAAGTCACATCACTATTAAGTTAGATGGACAATCCCACCACATCGGACTTCTGAGGTTTGGTACAGTAGTTTGTCTTGACGGCCTCATGTATGCAGTCACTATAGTCGGTATCACACTTGCCACACTTACAGCTTATAGCTACAGGGTAGGAGAAATAGGGAGGAACGTGGCGTGGGCATCCGGGTATTTCTACAGTCTTGTACATGAAGTCTCTATATGTACAAACATCCTGGGACAGAGCATATTTGGGAAGAAACAGTTTGCCATTGATATCCTGATGAAAGAACAGAAAAGGGAGCATAATGTTAATTCACTTATATTCCTTTGACACAAATAAGACTGGGGAGGATTCCTTAGTCCCATTCCCCATCACCAAGTCAACATATCCACACTGAATCCTATAGAGACAAAAATCACACACACACACACACACACACACACACACACCCCTCTCTTTTATCCTTGATCATGGGAACAATATAAGGTTTAAATAAATTCTGGGAGTAAAACTATCGTGAAATTATCTGTACCAATTGTGCTAAATAGATCGATATAATATTATAACCTGGGGACTCTACCTCTAAGGAGCCAATAACCATTAGATTTAGGAAATGAGGTTGTTATTTATCTCATTTCCTTTCTGGATAGAAATGGACTGAGTCTAGGTTTATCTAATTTACAGCCAAAAGAAGTGAGATGAACTACATACCCGTGTCATACAATATCCAGCACAGATGGTGGTGTTGATGGTTAGGCAATAAGCACACTCTTTCCTTTCGACATGCATCATATACTCAGTTGGAAAACAAAAAGACATTACTTGCCCACATGCAAGGCCAAAAAGCATGGACATCAGGTAGATAGCAGTCATGCTAAATCAAAGATAAAATTAAAGAATCTATTACATGTATCCTTTAGGACATTCAGAAGTGACATTTAGAAAGAGCTAAAATGTGTGTGCGTGTGTGTGTGTGTGTGAATATTTGTATTTATTGAATGCCTACTTCATTCTAGGCCTGATATTAGGTGCTTTTACATAGTTAATACTCTCAATAACCTTTCTTTATGCATTTAGATGTGACTATGAGTCACATACCTCATAATGTAGGAACTCACATAGCAAAGGTCCTGCTTGCAAGTGTCACTTAGCAACACTGGGCAGTGTAAAGGAAAGCCTGAAACATCACAACAGAACAGTGGCAGAGACACATAATGTCAACTAAGTATAAAACAATTCACTCAGGGAAACAGTCCGAATACCTGCCTCTAATTATAAGATGTCAGCTAAAAGCGAGGCCTCAGTAGGGGCTTTCTCAGAACCGTAGTTTTCTAAAAACTTTAGTTCATTGATTTAAAAGGCCAACAGACCAGTCATAATCAGAAAGCCTAAAGAAACTAAGAAAAAGTATAATCAAACTTCAGTACCATCTCAGCGCAAATCGTCTTGCATATAATTCTATGCAATGTCTATCAAGGAAGACAAGATAAAGCTAGAGAATGTCCAGAATAGGTAACTAAAATCACCACTGGTGTTAAAGGGCTAGCCCAGAAATCTAGAAACCCTCCTTTTTTCAACTCTGAGGATATGCAAAAAATATAGGTTGACACAGAGAAAGACCATCAAGGACAGACCCACTGTTGGTTAGCCAGGAAAGTAGAATAAGTTTTGGCTGCATGGAAGACAACAGAGGGTCCATTGTGCCTCAGACAGAAGAAGAATATGTATCTCAATAGAACGTGTCTATTGAAGAGTTTGTTCAATATCAACTCTGGTTATCATAATGAGCTGGATAAAATTATGACTAATGGCAGATAAATTAGATAAATATATATTGAGCATTTAAACCAGGCAATGAGAAATACAAAATGGATAAACTATGGTCCTTGACTTCAAGGGCTGACAGTCTAACCAGAGGAGATAAGATTGAGCACTAATAAAAAAAATATTGTTCTAAGTGCTCTGAAAGAGTCCAAATTATGACTCCGAGACACAAAATTATCAAAAATTTCTTCTGTATAAACAAGGAAGTGAAGTAATCCATTAAAAAGTTTTCCTGGTTAACTCCTTTAGATAAAATGTTGCATATTCAAGTATTCTTCAGAAAGTTTTGGTATTTCAATTAAAGAGCAAAAATATAAGAATTCCTTCCTCATGGAGTCTGGTTTTCTCAAGTGCTTTGCTAATGTAAGCTCCCTTTATGGTACAGAATTGGTTCTGTTATTTTAGAGCCACAGACCTAGAGGATCCTCTAAAAATGACATAAAATACTCAGCCATCATGATCATATTGTTCTTGCCTCTCTAGCCAGCCAACTACTGGGTTTTTGCATAAAAAATAACTCACATATTTTAGCTCTGTGATTCTACATAAAATAGATGTGTGGTGATCTAGTGGTGAGTTCTGGAGTCAAGGAATAGAATTCTATTTCAAGATCTCCCATGGATCTATGAGAAATTGACTAAAATATTTAATCTGTCTGGGCCTTATTTTCTCATCTGGAAAACATAGAGAGGCAAGTAAACCCAACCCTATTTTTTTTATTGTGTTGTTTGTCACCATACAGTACATCATTAATTTTTGATGTAGTGTTCAATGATTCTTTATTTGCGTATAACACCCAGTGCTCATTACAACATGTGCCCTCCTTAATACCCATCACCAGGCTACCCCATCCCTCCTCACCCCCCTCTGCTCTGAAACCCTCAAATTGTTTCCCGGAGTCCATAGTCTCTCATTGTTCGTCTCCCCCTCTGACTCCCCGCCCCCTTCAGTTTTCCCTTCCTATTTTTAATTATAGGAGAAAACACTGTTTTAGAACTTTTACCCACTGTTATCATATTCATTATGGATACTATATTTTTTTGAAGTTCCTCTTATAAATGTAAAACTCTAAACTAACAAAAGGAAAAACTAAAAGGGCTGAATTACTAGCAATGGTAGCTGTATAATTTTGTGGATTTAAAAAAAGTAAGAATTATTCTTTCCCCTTTATTGCAAATAGTAAAACTTTACCTACAGAATCTTTCTGAGCCTCAATTTCCTCATCTATAAAAGGAAGGCTTAGAACCAGAAAATGATTGAGAAGGTCTTTTCAGCACAAATAGATTGTAATTCTATGTGATAAATTAGTGTCAGGTCCATATTTTATATGAGTCAGTGATCTAGAATTCTGCTTCTAGATTTCATTACAATTATGTGTAACTGAGCAACTTAATATCTTTTTGCCTTCATTTTTCCATATGCCCCTTCCTAAAATCATAAAAAGAATAAAACAATATATGTGAAGCTCTTGGAATGATATGGAAGAAAGACTAGTAACTATATAACACTATATAAATCAGTATTAGTTAACACCTCCCTGTATGATCTGCCATAATTTCTCCTTTATTGTCACCTGGATTCTAATCTCTGCAACTTAATTGCCTCTTTTAAAATCACGATAAATGATTTATTGAGCACCTAAGCTCAGAAGGCATGATATGATTTCAGGCCCTAAATAATGAGAGATGCCTTTTTCAGTGGCATGACCATCTGTCTACACTTTCAACATTTTGCCTTATTATAAAATATCTTCTTTCCTTTACCACTTACCCCACCTTACCCTGCCTCCCTCCCTCTTTTTGTTCTTACTACCTTCATTCTTAATAAACACATTGTTCTCTACTCTTCCAATTTTCTCTGCCAACCTTTTCTCTCCAATTTCCTTACTATGCTATGAAAAGAATCAATTGCCCACCCTATGAGCAATCCAGGAACTTCACTAAAACAATATATTTTTCTAGAAACCAATATGTACTATAAGGCAGGGAATGTACATTGGACACTATCCAAAGTGAATTTCCTGTAAGTTTCCCCAGAGGTATATGATCATCAAAGATAACCATTAGTAATTTATAGGATTTAATATACAGATTATTCAATTAATAAAAATGTTTAAATCAAAATAGACAGAGAAAGCCATGAACATCAATTAGCCTTCATGAGGGAATTGACCAGTTATTCCTCTTACTTGAAGTCAATGAAATTTTTCTTATCCTTATATATGTAGTTTACCTACCTTTACCCACCACTGAACAATTTTGGAGCAATAATTAGAATTCTTAGAGTCTATAGAAGAAAATTATCACTTAGCATTTGCCATTTTTGAATATCAACTAAATGGTGAAAATGAAAAAAGAATTAGAATGAGAACATTTCATTTCACAAAGCCTTCTCAGTGTAGACACCTACCTTACTTTGCATTGGGGAGCTGATCGTATAATGACCCAGACTAAAAACTCTTGGTTCATTTTATACCCTTCAGGATAAATCCTCTCTGATCTCCTTGTTTATATAATTGCGTTTGAATTACTGCTTTCTTATCTGAAAAGACAGCTATTGAAAATTCATACTGAACCCCAAATAAAATGTGTTTAGACAAACAATTTCACAACATACTCCTCTGGAAACTCTGACATTATTACAGCATGAATTTTCCTCTCTCCTATTTCAAAATAAAATTACCCTTTTAAATACATCCTTTATTAATATTTATTAATACTAACAAAGGATATACACAGAAGGAGAAAAAATAAAAAACTCAATACCATCTAAGTTAGTCTTGAGAATAAAGAATTTATTTCAGTCTTGAGTGCCCCCAATTTTGCCTAAATTCTCATTTACAGGTATATAAAATTATTGCTTATCTATAAAACAAAGGCAACTTTTTAATGGAAATCCAGGGCAAATAGCATATGTGTTGCAGATTAAATTAAATCCTTAATTAGTTCAGAATATTTTATTGTTTTATCTTAGGATTTGAAAAAATAATAAATACAATTTACATGTGTGTAAGAACAGTCATTTAAGTAAATGACCAAATCTGACAAGATGTCAAACTGATCTGAAATCAAATCCTGGCTCTGCCATCTACTATGACATTAGCATGCTTGAGCTTTATTTCCGTTTTGTCCCCTATTTAAAGGTAATATCAGTGTTTATGTAAAGTACTTAACACAGTGTCTGCGATATAATAAGTGCTTAATAAATGATAGCTAATTTAATAATTCAACACTTATTTATTTAATAACTATTTTGTCAGATTGCCTAGTATGTAGCAGGCAGTTATTATATATGTTTAATGCATAAATGGCTGAGGGAGTGCATGAATAAAAAATTATTGAATTTTTGAAAACAACATACACTTTTCTCCGTCCCCATGGCTGTAACTCAATTTTACTTCTTTCAATCCATTTTACTCTCTGTTCAAGGTAATATGCCAAAAGTTCAATGAGAATTTTCCATTGCCCTCAGAAAAAAAGTCCATTACAATGATACTTGTAATCTATTTTGCAAGATACCTTGCAATCTATTTTGTCTCTCTGGTTTTATCTGTCACCCCTCCCCCTATCTTCTCCCTCCTCCCTCCTCTTTCTATGTTCTTCAGCCAAACTAAAAGGAATTCCTCAAATTAGTCACTTTCTTTCTTGCCTCCAAGTCCTTTCATATGCCATTCTCTCTGTCTAGAACATCTGCCTGATCCCCCACTCCATGCCTCATCCCACCTAATTCCTACTCATCCTTCATTAGTTAAGTGAGAAAGCAGACCTTCTGGAAAGCCCTCTCTTGATTCCCCAAGACCTTCCTCATGGTTAGTGGTTTTAAAAGAATTAGAGAAAATAATAGGACATCTGGCATATGGTAGATACTCAATAAATCATAGATACTATTCTTGATTATTGACAACCCCATTGATCTTCATTTATCCTAGTCTTTATCAAAAGTTAATGAAAAAAAAAATGAGTCTGGGTATAGGTGAGTCTCCCTGGTGGTGGGATGGAGAGATCAAGGCAGAATCTGGTATATTTACCAGGAATAGCCATTCCAGAGGCCTCCAAATCTCAGAAATATAAGTTACTATGTAATAAGAGAAAAACTCTGAAAACAGGAAAAGTGGAAATGAAGATACCAAACTTAACCTGCTTCATGTGATTCCAAGCAAGATATTAAGACAGCAGTACAGTAACTGGGAACATTAGATGTTTGTTTCTAGTGGAAGTAGTACCTCTGTTGTATAAATTATTAATTCAGGAACTCAGTTTCTAGCACATTTACATACATATCCCTGAGAAATATATATACGTATAATAGAATTGATATATACTTTTACTATTACTTAAAAAACTATTAAAATATATCATGTATTTGGGTAATTATTTTCTTTTCAAAGGGAATATCATGTATATGATCTCATACTCTTTTTTTTTTTAAAGATTTTATTTATTTGAGAGAGAGAGAATGAGAGACAGAGAGCACAAGAGGGAAGAGGGTCAGAGGGAGAAGCAGACTCCCTACTGAGCAGGGAGCCTGATGTGGGACTTGATCCCGGGACTCCAGGATCATGACCTGAGCCGAAGGCAGTCGCTTAACCAACTGAGCCACCCAGGCGCCCGATATGATCTCATACTCTTAAAAGAATCCAGGCAGACTGAACTTTCACTTCTGGCCCAGATTTACTCTCTCACCTAAAATAACTGTAAGCAGGACAAAATATATAAAACAATGCTTTGCATACAGTGAACATTAGGCAACAATGACAAAAAGTGATCCCAGAGAGATAGGAAACAAACAAGAGAACTACAGCTTACTTCCTGGAGAAAGTTTCTGGCAGGTGGTACAGGGAGATGTACCATGCATGGCTGAGGCCAGCACTGTCCCTAAAATGAGGAGATGGACTTGGGAGTCCATGGAATCCGGGTCCTAGAATTCACAGAGAGGAATACTGGAGAGGAGAGAACTACACACAGAAATCTGGAGATCTGCAGAGGATCTCTTTCAGTATTCAGTTGTAAATGATAAACTCATGCATGTGATAAAATTAGATGAGGCTAGGAAAAGAAATATCTGGAAGGATTAAAGAGAATAGTCCTGGGACTCACACAGGGATAGGTATAGTGCTTGTACCCACCAGCAACAGTGGAAAATCTCCTAACTCATGGGAAATCAGGCAGTATACTCAGAAGGGTTTTGCTTCAGCGAGGGGAAAAATTAGCCCTAAACTAACTGCTGTTCTGACCCTGCCAAAAAAAGCTTACAAACAAGACCTAAAAGGATCAACTCTTTGCAAATAGCATAACTGTCAATGAACAAAGTCGAAGAATATTTATAGGAATGCAACAATATTTGGCACCCAAGAAGGTAGAATCTACAATATGTGGCATTTAATTAAAAAGTTAGCAGTCAGGCAAAGAAGCAAGAAAATACAATTCATAATGAAAAGGAAATTAGTCAATTGAAACTGACCCATAAATAGTACAGATAATAGAATTAGTAGACAAAGAACATCAAAACATGACACTACCAAAGGAATACAAAATTTTTCAGTAACTAATCCCAAAGAAATAGAAATCTGGGAGTTACCTGAAAAACAATCCAAAATAATTACTTTAAGGAAGCTCAGCAAGATTCGAGGGAATGTAGGCAATTCAATGAACTCATGAAAAAATGAGAAGTTCAACAAAGAGACAGAAATAATAAAAAATAACTAAACAGAAGTTCTGGAACTGAAGAATATGTAAATCATATTGAACTCTAGTATGTTAGTTAAAAGAGAACTGCTGAAAAAAATTTTGTTAATGGATACACAATATCTAAATTGGGGCACCAAAAACATAAAATGGGGGAGGCAAGTAAATATGTAGAACTTTTTATGCAAATGAAGCAAAGTTGTCAGCTTAAAATAGACAATTACAAACATTAGATGTTTTATATAAATGCCATGGTAATCACAAAGAAAAACCCATAATAGATATACAAATAATAAAGAGAAAAGAACCAAAGCATACCACTATAAAAAATCATCAATTCACAAAGAAAGATGACAAGAGAAGAAAAGGGGCAAAAAAGAACTACAAAACAATCAGAAAATAACAAAATGGTGATAGTAAGTGCTTACATATCAATAATCACTTTAAATGTAAATGGTTTAAATTCTCCAATTAAAAGACTTGGACTGAATGGGGAAAGAAAAAAAGACCCAATGATATGCTGCCTATAAGAGACTCACTTAAGCTTTAAGGACATTCATAGGCTAAAAAATGAAGGGATGGAAAAAGACAGTCCATGCAAATGGAAACCAAAAGAGAGCAGGAGTAGCTATACTTGTGTCAGACAAAATAGACTTTTAAGTCAAAAATTATAACAAGATGTGGAACATAAGGAATAGCATGGAGGACATTAGGAGAAGGAAGAGAAAAATGAAGCGGGGGTATTTGGAGGGGGAGATGAACCATGAGAGACTATGGACTCTGAGAAACAAACTGAGGGTTTTAGAGGGGAGGGGGTGGAGGGATAGGTTAGCCCAGTGATGGGTATTAACGAGGGCACGTATTGCATGGAGCACTGGGTGTTAGATGCAAACAATGAATCATGGAACACTACATCAAAAACTAATGATGTACTGTATGGTGACTAACATAACATAATAAAAAAAAACTATAACAAGAAACAAAGAAGGTCATTCTGTGATGATAAAGGGGTCAATCAAAAGGATATAACAATCGTGGGTGTGTAGCAGGAGCATAAAATGCAAAACTATGCATCTATTGAAAAGCACAGTGGACAAGGATATTTAATGATATGGAAAATACTCTTCAGTAAGTTACTTGAAAAAAAAGAATAATAATAAATTCAGTAAATTTGCCAAATATAAAATTAACACACACAAGTCACTTGCATTTCTATACACTAACAATAAACTACCTGAAAGAAAAATTAAGAAAGCAATCTCATTTAAAATAGCAGCACAAAATAATAAAATACTTAGGAATAAATTTAAACAAGGAGGAATAAGTTTAAACAAGGAGATGAAAGACCTATACACTGAAAACTATAAGACACTGATGAAAGCAAATGAAGAAGTCACAAATTAATGGAAAGATACCCTGTTTTCATGGATTAGAAGAAATAATAGTGTTAAAATGTCCATTTACCTAAATCATTCTACAAAGTCAATGCAATCTGTATCAAAATTCCAATGGCATTTTTCAAAGAAATAGAAATGATCCTAAAATTTGTATAGAACCACAAAAGACTGAAGAGCTAAAGCAATTTTGAGAAAGAGAAACAAAGCTATAGGCATCACACATCCTGATTTAAAACTATATTATAAAAGATATAGTAATCAAAACAGTATGATACTAACATTAAAAAAAAAAAAAACATGTAAAAGAGTGGAACAGAACAGGGATCCCAGAAATAAACCCACATAAACATGGTCAACTAATCCTTGACAAGGAGGCAAGAACACACAATGGAAAAAGATAGTCTCTTGAATAAATGATATTGAAAAAAAATAGGATAGCCATATGCAAAGAAATGAAACTGGATCCTATCTTATACTATTCAAAAAAATCAACTCAGAATGGATTACAATTTAAATGTAAGACCTGAAACTAGAATTCCTAGAAGAAAACACAAGAAAAAGCTCTTTGATATGTGTCTTGGCTATGATCTTTTGGATCTGACTCAGGTAACAAAAGCTGAACTAAATAAGTAGAACTATATCAAATTTTAAAAACTTCTGCAAAGCAAATGAAACAGTCAATAGATTGAAAAGGTAACCTACAGAATGGGAGGAAATATTTGCAAACCAGGTATCTGATAAGGAGGTAATATCCAACATATATAAAAACTCATACAACTAAACAGCAAAAAAGCAAATAATATAATTTAAAAATAGGCAAATGACCTGAATAGACATTTTTCCAAAGATGGTATACAGATGGCCAATAGGTAAATGAAAAGGTGCTCAATATCACTAATCATTCGGAAATGCAAATCTAAACTGTGAAATATCACTCCATACCTGTAAGACGAGCTATCATTCAAAAGACAAGAGATACAAAATGTTAGCAAGGATGAAGAAAAGAAAAGCCTTATATACTGTTGGTAGTAGTGTAAATTGGTGTAGCCACTATGGAAAACAGAATGGTAGTTTCTTAGAAAATTAAAAGTAGAACTAGCATATGATACATTAATCCTACTCCTGGATATATATCCAAAGGAAATGAAATCAGTATCTCAAAGAGATATCTGCACTCCCATGTTCATGGAAGCATTATTCACAATAGCCAAGATATGAAAACAACCTAAGTGTTTGTCAACATATAATGGATAAAGGAGATGTGGTATATATGTATGCAGTAGAATATTATTCAACCATAAAATAGAAGGAAATCCTGTCTTTTTTCAACAATATGGATGAACCTGGAAGACGGTATGCTAAGTGAAATAAGCCAGACAAAGACAAATACTGTATGGTATCACTTATATGCAGAATCTAAAAAGAAAAAAGAAGCAATTTCATAGAAACAGAGAATAAAATGGTGGTTGCCAGGAGCGGAGGATAGAGAGAAATGGAGATATGTAGGTCAAAGGGTATAAAGTTCCAATTATAAGAAGAATAATTTCTGAGGATCTACAGTACAGCATAATGGCTATAGCTAATAATACAGTATTGTATATACTTGAAAGTTGCTCAGAGCAGATGTTAAGCATTCTCAATATGTAAGAAAAAAGACTTAACTATGTTAGATTATGGATGTATTAATTATCTGGATCTTGGTAATTATTTCACAATGTGTGTGTGCGTGTGTGCGTGTATAAAATCATGTTGTATAATTTTAATATAAACAATTAGTTTGTCAATTATTCCTCAATAAATACACTTGGGGAAAAGATATTATAGCTAATTTCCATATGTTCAAGTAGAGGAAAGATTAAGCATATAGAGACAGGAGATATAAAAGGTCCAAACTGAACTTTTAAAGATGAAAACAACAATGGTTGTGATGAAAAATACATTTAAATGAGTTGACAGTAGAGGAGACATTGCCAAGAAAAAAAAAAATTAGTAAAGTTAAAGACATAGCAAGTCAAACTACTCTAAATAAAATACACAGAGGAAAAAAGAATGAAAAAAATGAACAATAAATGATTCAGTTGTGGAACAACTTCAAGATCCCAAAAAATGTATGTAGTTGGACTCCTAAAGGCAAGGGATATAGAAAAAAAAACAAACTTGAAGATATAATGGCCAAAAAAGTTTATAAACACGATCAAATCTACAGATTCAAAAAGCCCAGTGAGCCTTAAACATAAGAAATGTGAAGAAAATCAAACCAAGACACATTATAATTAAATTGCTTAAAGCCAGGAAAAAAAAGAAAAATCTTAAAAGCATCCAGAGAAAGACACATAATGCAGAGTAGAGCAAAGATAATGATGACAGGAGATTTCTCACTGGAACAATCAAGTCAAACTAAAAGGCAGTGGACCATCATCTTTAAAATACTGAAAGAGAGCAACTATATGCCAGCAAATTAGATAATCCGGAAGCAAGGGATGCATTCCTAGAGATGTATCAACTACCAAAACTGAACCAGGAAGAAATAGAAAATCTGAACAGACCTATAACCACTAAGGAAATTGAAGCAGTCATCAAAAATCTCCCAACAAACAAAAGCCCAGTGCCGGATGGCTTCCCACGGGAATTCTACCAAACATTTAAAGAAGAATGAATACCTGTTCTCTGAAACTGTTCCAAAAAATAGAAATGGAAGGAAAACTTCCAAACTCATTTTATGAGGCCACCATTACCTTGATCCCCAAACCAGACAAAGACCCCATCAAAAAGGAGAATTATAGACCAATATCCTTGATGAACATGGATGCAAAAATTCTCACCAAAATACTAGCCAATAGGATCCAACAGTACATTAAAAGGATTATTCACCACGACCAAGTGGGATTTATCCCTGGGCTGCAAGGTTGGTTCAACATCTGCAAATCAATCAATGTGATACAATACATTAATAAAAGAGAGAACAAGAACCATATGATCCTCTCAATAGATGCAGAAAAAGCATTTGACAAAGTACAGCATCCTTTCTTGATCAAAACTCTTCAGAGTATAGGCATAGAGGGTACATACCTCAATATCATAAAAGCCATCTATGAAAAACCTACAGTGAATATCATTCTCCATGGGGAAAAACTGAGAGCTTTCCCCCTAAGGTCAGGAATGCGGCAGGGATGTCCACTATCACCACTGTTATTCAACATAGTATTAGAAGTCCTAGCCACAGCAATCAGACAACAAAAAGAAATAAAAGGCATCCAAATTGGCAAAGAAGAAGTCAAACTCTCACTCTTTGCAGATGATATGATACTTTATGTGGAAAACCCAAAAGACTCCACCCCAAAACTGCTAGAATTCATACAGGAATTCAGTAAAGTGGCAGGATATAAAATCAATGCACAGAAATCAGTGGCATTCCTATAAACTAACAACAAGACAGAAGAAAGAGAAATTAAGGAGTCGATCCCATTTACAATTGCACCCAAAACCATAAGATACCTAGGAATAAATCTAACCAAAGAGGCAAAGGATCTGTACTCAGAAAAGTATAAAATACTCATGAAAGAAATTGAGGAAGACACAAAGAAATGGAAAAACATTCCATGCTCATGGATTGGAAGAACAAATATTGTGAAGATGTCAATGCTAACTAGAGCAATCTACACATTCAATGCAATCCCTATCAAAGTACCATCAGCTTTTTTCAAAGAAATGGAACAAATAATCCTAAAATTTGTATGGAACCAGAAAAGACCCCGAATAGCCAGAGGAATGTTGAAAAAGAAAAGCAAAGCTGGTGGCATCACAATTCCGGACTTCAAGCTCTATTACAAAGCTGTAATCATCAAGACAGTATGGTACTGGCACAAAAACAGACACATAGATCAATGCAACAGAATAGAGAGCCAGAAATGGACCCTCAACTTTATGGTCAATTAATCTTCAACAAAGCAGGAAAGAATGTCCAATGGAAAAAGGACAGTCTCTTCAACAAATGGTGTTGGGAAAATTGGACAGCCACATGCAGAAGAATGAAACTGGACCATTTCCTTACACCACACACAAAAATAGACTCCAAATGGTTGAAAGACCTAAATGTGAGACAGAAATCCATCAAAATCCTAGAGGAGAACACAGGCAGCAACGTCTTCGACCTCAGCTGCAGCAACTTCTTCCAAGAAACATTGCCAAAGGCAAGGGAAGCAAGGGCAAAACTAAACTATTGGGACTTCATCAAGATAAAAAGCTTTTGCACAGTGGAAGAAACAGTCAACAAAACCAAAAGACAACCGACAGAATGGGAGAAGATATTTGCAAATGACATATCAGATAAAAGGCTAGTATCCAAAATCTATAAAGAACTTCTTAAACTCAACACCCAAAGAACAAATGATCCAATCAAGAAATGGGCAGAAGACATGAACAGACATTTTTCCAAAGAAGACATCCAAATGGCCAACAGACACATGAAAAAGTGCTCAGCATCGCTTGGCATCAGGGAAATCCAAATCAAAATGGGAGGCAGAAATGGGAGGGGAACCCTCCTACACTGTTGGTGGGAATGCAAGCTGGTGCAGCCACTCTGGAAAACAGTATGGAGGTTCCTCAAAAAGTTGAAAATAGAGCTACTCTACGATCCAGCAATTGCACTACTGGGTATTTACCCCAAAGATACAAATGTAGGGCTATGAAGGGGTACATGCACCCCAATGTTTATAGCAGCAATGTCCACAATAGCCAAACTGTGGAAAGAGCCAAGATGTCCATCGACAGATGAATGGATAAAGAAGATGTGGTATATATATACAATGGAATATTATGCAGCCATCAAAAGGAATGAAATCTTGCCATTTGCAATTTGTGGATGAAACTGGAGGGTATTATGCTGAGCAAAATAAGTCAATCAGAGAAAGACATGTATCACATGACCTCACTGATATGGGGAATTCTTAATCTCAGGAAACAAACTGAGGGTTGCTGGAGTGGTGGGGGGTGGGAGGAATGGAGTGACTGGGCGATAGACACTGGGGAGGGTATGTGCTATGGTGAGTGCTGTGAATTGTGTAAGACTGTTGAATCACAGACCTGTACCTCTGAAACAAATAATACATTATATGTTAAAAAAAAAAAAAAAAAAGGGAAGAAGATAGCAGGAGGGGAAGAATGAAGTGGGGGAAATCAGAGGGAGAGACGAACCATGAGAGACTATGGACTCTGAAAAACAAACTGAGGGTTCTAGAGGGGAGGGGGGTGGGGGGATGGGTTAACCTGGTGATGGATATTAAGGAGGGCACGTTCTGAATGGAGCACTGGGTGTTATATGCAAACAATGAATCATGGAACACTACATCAAAAACTAATGATGTAATGTATGGTGATTAACATAACATAATAATAAAAAAAATAAAATACTGAAAGAAAAAAAAACTATCAACACAGAATTCTTAAGTCAGCTTTCAAAAATGAAGGGAAAATACACACTTTCCCAGACATACACAATCACAACCTGAAAGAATTTATCACCAACAGATCTGCACCATAAGCAGAAGGGAATGAAGGCAGATGGAAACCTAGACAAAGGAATGAAGAGCACTGGAAATGGTAATTACATGCATAAGATATTTTTGTATCATTATTTACATTTCTTTAAAAGATAATTGAATGCTTAGGGAACAAATAATAATAATATAGGGGTCATAATATATGAAGAAGTAAATTATATGACAATAATAACACAACGGCCAAGAGGCAGAAATGGGAGTATTCTGTTATAATGTTCTTATACCCCATGTAAAATGATATAATATCACGTGAAGGTAGCCTAAGATTAAGTTAAAGATGAATGAAGACATAATACTTAAACTATTAACACAACAAAGAATTATAGGTAATAAGCAAACAAAGTAAATAAAATAGAATTATAAAACATGCTCAATCCAAAAAAAGTCATAAAAAGAAGGGAAAAGGTAACAACAACAACAAAACAGATGGGTGAAATAGAAAACAACAAGATGATAAATTTAAATCCAACCATATCAATAATTGCATTAATTTAAATAGTCTGTAGTAGGCAGAATCTCAGAGAGCCCCTAAGATTCCTGACTCCTATTACATACACCCTGTATAATTCCCTCCCCTTGATTATGGGTAGGCTCTTGTTTTTTTTGTTTTTTTGTTTTATGTTAGTCGCCATACAATACATCATTAGTTTTTGATGTAGTGATCCACAATTCATTATTTTCGTATAACACCCAGTGCCCCATGCAGTACGTGCCCTCCTTAATACCCATCACCGGGCTAACCCATCCCCCCACCCCCCTCCCCTCTAAAACCCTCAGTTTGTTTCTCAGAGTCCATAGTCTCTCATGGTTCATCTCTCCCTCCCATTTCCCCCCCTTCCTTTTTCCCTTCCTTCTTCTAAAGTCCTCCATGCTATTCCTTATGTTCCACAAATAAGTGAAACCATATGATAACTGATTTTCTCTGCTTGACTTCTTTCACTTAGCATAATCTCCTCCAGTCCCATCCATGTTGATGTTAAAGTTGGGTATTCATACTTTCTGATGGCTGAATAATATTCCATTGTATATATGGGCCCCATCTTCTTTATCCATTCATCTGTTGAAGGGCATCTCGGCTCTTTCTACAGTTTGACTATTGCGGACATTGCTGCTATGAACATTGGGGTGCATATGGCCCTTCTTTTCACTACATCTGTGTCTTTGGGGTAAATACCCAGGAGTGCAATTGCTGGGTCATAGGGTAGCTCTATTTTTAATTTTTTGAGGCACCTCCACACTGTTTTCCAAAGTGGCTGTACCAACTTGCATTCCCACCAACGGTGTAAGAGGGTTCCCATTTCTCTACAACCTCTCCAACATTTATTGTTTCTTGCCTTGTCAATTTTTGCCATTCTAACTGGTGTAAGGTGGTATCTCAATGTGGTTTTGATTTGAATTTCCCTGATGGCTAATGATGATGAACATTTTTTCATGTGTCTGTTAGCCATTTGTAAGTCTTCTTCAGAGAAGTGTCTGTTCATATCTTCTGCCCAGTTTTTGACTTGATTATTTGTTTTTGGGGTGTTGAGTTTGAGAAATTCTTTATAGATCTTGGATACCAGCCCTTAAAAAGCTTCTGCACAACAAAGGAAACAGTCAACAAAACAAAGAGGCAACCCACAGAATGGGAGAAGATATTTGCAAATATGGGTAGGCTCTTTTAAAAGAAGATCAGAAACAGAAAAAGTCAGAAAGATTCAAAGCTATAACAGATAACCTCCTCTTGGTCTTGAAGAAGCAAACTGCCATGTTGAGGAGAGGGCCAAATGGCAAGGACCTGAGAGTAGCCTCAAGGAGCTGAGAGTAGCCCCTGATCATAAGCAAGAACTCATACAGCTGCTAGGAACTGAATTATACCAACAATTTGAGGGAGCTTGGAAGCAGATCTTTCCATAATCAAGTCTCCAGATGATGATGCAGCCTACTGGCACCTTGATGTCAGCCTTGTGAAGCCCTGAGCAGGGAGCCCACGTAGGATGCACCAGACCAGTGATCCATGTAAACTATGAAATTATAAATTTATGTTGTTTTAAATGGCTGTTTGTGGTAATTTCTCACTCAGCAAACTAACACATGTTATAAAAACACCAATTAAGGGCCCCTGGGTGGCTCAGTTGGTTAAGCGACTGCCTTCGGCTCAGGTCATGATCCTGGAGTCCTGGGATCGAGTCCCGCATCGGACTCCCTGTTCAGCAGGGAGTCTGCTTCTCCCTCTGACCATCCCCCTTCTCATGCTCTCTCTCTCTCTCTCATTCTCTCTCTCAAATAAATAAATAAAATCTTTAAAAAAAGAACACCAATTAAAAGGCATAGACTGTCAGAGTGGAGGGGGAAAAAACCTACTCAATTATATGCCACCTATAACAAACCTACTTTAAACATGAATAAATAGGTTACAAGTTAAAAATATAAAATGATATACTATACTAGCATCAATATAGATGGAGTAAGAAAGCTGGAGTAACTATATTAATATAAAACAAACTAGATTTCAAAGAACATTACCAGGGTTAAAAAGTGTCATTTGAAAATTATAAAGAAGCCAATCCATCAAGAGGACATATAGTAACAAAGCTTCAAATTACATGAAACAATGATAGCACTTCAAAGAGAAATCTGCTGGGGCGCCTGGGTGGCTCAGTTGGTTAAGCAACTGCCTTCAGCTCAGGTCAAAGAGAAATCTGCAAAACCATAACTATAAGTGGAAATTTCAATGCCCTTCTCTCAACTTTTGATAGATAAGGACAGAGAATTATTAAAGATAGAGAAGATTTAGGGGCATCTGGGGGGCTCAGTCATTAAGCGTCTGCATTTGGCTCAGGTCATGATCCCAGGGCCCTGGGATTGAGCCCTGCCTTGAGAGGAGCCTGCTTCTCCCTCTGCCTGCTGCTACCCCTACTTGTGCTCTCTCTCTCTCTGTCAAATAAATAAATAAATAAAATCTTAAAAAAAGAGAGAGAGAAGATTTAAACAATATTATCCAACATTTCCTAATTGATATTTGTAGAACATTCTATCCAAAAACAATATAATACACATTCTTATAAAAAGATTCAAGTCATACAAAGAATAATCTCTGACAAAAATGGAATTAAATTACAAATCAGTAATAAAAAGTTATCAGGAATAACCTCAAATATTTAGAAACTAAATAACACACTCTACATACCCCCTGGGTTGAAAAAAACATTTGAAGGGAAAGTTAGAAAGTATTTTGAATAGAATGAAAATTAAAACACAACACATAAAAATTTGGGATATGCAACTAAAGCAGAACTTATAGGGAAATTTATACCACTGCATGCCTGGGAAGATAATGCCTTAGAAAAGATAATGGTCTCAAATCAACGACTTCAGCTTCCATCTTAAGAACCTAGAAGAGCAAAATAAGCCCAAAATAAGCAAAGGAAAGGAAATAAAGGTCAAAAAGAAAACGAATTAAATAAAAAACAAGAAAACAGTAGAAAAACATCAGTGAAACTAAAAGTTAATCCCTTGAGAAGATCAGTAAGATCAATAATCCTCTAGCCATACTGATAAGGAAAAAGATAAACACATATGACTAGGATTAGAAATGAGAGAGGTGACATCACTACAGACTCTACAGGTATTAAAATAGTAAGTGGTGGGGGCTGCTGGCTGGCAGTCATAAGAGCATGCAACTCTTGATCTCAGGGTCATGAGTTTGAACCCCATACTGGATATAGAGATTACTTAAATAAAACTTAAAAAATAAAAATAAAAAATAAAATGATAAGAGAGTATTATGAAGAACTTTATGTCAAAAAAATCAACAATTCAGATAAAGTTGACAGATTCTGTGAAAGACACAAACTAATGCTAAAAAAAAAAAAAAAAAAGGTTACTTGAATAGCCCTTTATCTAGTAAAGAAATTGAATTTGTAGTTAAAAACATTCCCAGAAATACTATTCCAGGCTCAAATGACTTCACTAGGGAAATTCCACCAAACTTTTAGAAAAGAAATACCACAAAATTTACACAAATCCAGAAAGTAACAGACAATGGAACATTTCTCAACTCATGTGATGAGAACTACGTTACCAGTTGTATACAAACTCATATTCTTCAAAAATGTGAAGAGAAGGAAGTACATCACAATACATTATATGAAGCCAACATTATCCTGATACCAAAGCTAGACAAAGACATTATAAGAAAAGAAAACCATAGACAATAACCTTCATGAAATTCTTCACAAAATTTTAGCAGATCAAATCAAATAATATATAAAAGGATAAAACATGACCAAATAGAGTTTATTCCAGGAATGCAAGTTTAATTTGCATTCAATCAATGTAATTCACTATACTAACAGACTAAACCATAAAAACTATGCACTGTGGAAAACAATATGGAGGTTCCTCAAAAAATTAAAAATTCATATACCACATGATTCGGTTAATTCCATTACTATTTACCCAAAGGAAAAAGAAACCCACTAATTTGAAAAGATATATGCACTCCTATCTTTATTGCAGCATTGTTTATAATAGCCAAGATATGGAAGCAACCCAAGTGTCCATTGATAGATAAATGGGTAAAGAAGATACAGTATATATGTACAATGGAATATTCAGCCATTAAAAAGAAAGAGATCTTGCATTTGCAACATGGATAGACCTTGAGGGTATTATGCTAAGTGAAATAAGTCAGACAGAAAAAGACAAATACCATATTATCTCACTTACACATGGAGTATAAAAAATAAAACAAATGAATAGACAAATAAAAAGCAGAAAAAGCCCCATAAATACAGAGAACAAACTGATGGCTGCCAGAGGGAAGGGGGTGCGAGGATGGGCAGAATGGGTGAAGGGGAGTGGGAGATACAGGCTTCCAGTTACAGAATGAATAAGTCACAGGAATAAAATGTACAACAGAAGGAATATAATCAATGGTATCATAATAGCATTGTATGGTGACAGATAGTAGCTATACTTGTGGTGAGGATAGCATACCTATAGACTTGTCAAATCACTTTGTATACCTGAAACTAATGTTCCATTTTATGTCAATAAATAAATGTTCATCATGAGTCTTAGGAGTATGCAAATTAAAACTTCAGTGATGTGCTACTGCACACTTCTTGGGATGTCTAAAAATTTAAAATTGACCATATCAAGTGTTAGCAAGGATGTGGAACAACTGAAATTCTCATACACTGCTGGTGGAAATATAAAATGGTATAATTTGTTAAATAGGCAATTTCTTTTTTTTTTTTTAAGATTTTATTTATTTGACAGAGAGAGAGAGACAGCCAGAGAGGGAGCACAAGCAGGGGGAGCAAGAGAGGGAGAAGCAGGCTTCCCACAGAGCAGGGAGCCTGGCATGGGGCTCGATCCCAGGACCCTGGGATCATGACCTGAGCTGAAGGCAGACACTTAATGACTGAGCCACCCAGGTGCCCCAAATAGGTAATTTCTTAAGAAGTTAAACATACACCTATATTACGACCCAGCCATCCCACTCTTAGCTACTTACCCAAGAGAAATCAAAGGACATGTTCCTACAAAGACTTATATACAAACATTCGTAACATTTTTATTTGTAAAAGCCAAAAACTAGAAACAACCCTAATGTCCATCCAAAGGTGATAAAAAAAAAGATGATGATATATACATACAATGGAATATTTTCAATAAATAGGAATAAACTATTGATACAGTAAAAACATGGATGAATCTCAAAATGTTATTCACATTGTGAAAAAGCCAGACCAAAAAAAAAGTATGTCTCACTATGATTCTGTTTATAGAAAATTCTAGACAATACAAATTAATCATAAGAGAAAAAGCAAATTAGTGAGTGCCTAATATGGGGAACGGGAAGGAAGAGCAGAAAAGAGAGGTTGCAAAGGGGTAGAGGAAACTTTTAGGGGGGATGAATATATTTATTATCTTGATTGTGATGTTATCTTGATTGTGACAGCATATACATATGTCAAAACCCATCAAATTATGTACTTTAAATATAGGCAGTGTTATGATTTGAATTGTGTACCCCAAATTTCATATGTTGAAGTCCTAACCCCTAATATCTCTGAATGTGACCATATTTGGGAAACAGGGGCATTGCAGATGTAATTAGTTAAGATGCAATTCTGGAGTAGGGTAGTCTCCTTATCCAACTGATTGGTATCCTTATAAAAAGGGGAAATCTGGACACAGACACATGGACAGGGAGAATGCCAAATGAAGATTGGAATTATGCTGCCACAAGGCAAAGAACTATCAGAAGCTAGGACATAGACTTGGAACAGATCCTTTCCCAGCACCATCAGAGGGAGCCTGGCCCTACTAACATCTTATCTCAGACTTCTAGCCTCTAAAACTGTGAGACAATAAATTTCTGTTGTTTAAGCCACTCAGTTTGTGGTACTTTATTATGGCAGCCCATAGGGAACAAATACATGCAGTTTATTGTATGTCAACTATTCCTCAACAAAGCCATTTTTAAAATCCAGTCTGTAGAAATGATCTGTGCCCACTTTTCTGGCTTCATGTCATACCACTCTCACACTCTACCCATTACTTACAATGTTCCTTTGAACATTCTAAACTTGTTCTTATAACAGGACTTTTCATTTGCTATTGTTCCTTATGAAGAGCTCTTTCACCAGCTCTCCAAATAGCTTCCTCATCAGGTCAGCTTAAAAACTACTTCCTCAGAAAAGCCTTCCTTCACCAAGTCTACTATAGCACCTTGGCCCTGTCATTTATTTTTTTTTTAAGATTTTATTTATTTGAGAAAAAGAGAGGGCACGAGCAGGGGGAGGGTGAGGGTGAGGGACAGAGGGAGCAGGACAAACAGATTTCCCTGCTGAGCGGGGAGCCTGACACCAGGCTCAATCCCAGGACTCCGAGATGACCTGAGCCAAATTCAGATCCTCAACCGAGCCACCCATGTGCGCTGACCCTGTCATTTTTTAATCCATTATCTCATACTTTCTTCATAGAACTTAAAACTTTGATGTTCTGTTATTTGTTAACATGTTTATTCTCTATTTCTCCCCTTCCAAGTAGGATGTAACCACCCTAAATGGAGGGGATTATCTGTCTTGGTCATCACTGTATCCTTAGAATTCAAACCAGCCTATTACATATACTGGATGTTCAATTAATATTTATTGAATGCATAAATAAATGGAAATAGATATGCTTTTCCCAGAGTTTATAATTAGAAACATAGAGATGTTATTAACTACTCTGATGTTCTGGATTTTTTTTTTTTTGCATTTTTTTTTTCTTTTTTAAGTAGGCTCCATGCCCAACATGGGGCTTTAACTTACCACCCTGAGATCAAGAGTCACATGCTTTACCAGCTGAGCCAGCCAGGCGCCCCAACTGCTCTGATGTTCTATAGATAGTTACAGGCAAAGGCAGGCTAAAACTCAAGTTTCCTGATGTCCTTATATTGCATTAAAATTTTAACTCATTTTAAAAGAGAAAAAAAAAAGCCACCCACAATCTTCAATTAGCTAAACAGAGGAGCGACATTGGAATATGAATCTGGGACTTACTGATTTTCTAGCTTGCTCTACTTCCATAAAATTCTAAAAACCCTGTGCAACAGTTCTTTTTAAAAAAAAATAGTTTATCTATCTGAGTTGAGAGGGTCACCTTAGACTAGTCTGCCATTTGAAGCAAAACCTGTTTATTAAACTCTTTCTAATGCTTTTTTTCTTAAACAGTACAGATAAATGATAGCAAGTAGAGTTGGACCTAATGTGCATGTTGATCATTTCATTATCCTGAAGCTCCCAAGTGGAGAGACAAAATTGATTTAATATGTATAAAAATTATGTCAATTTGCTTCTCTCTTCTGGGAACATTTTAAAGCCCCTAAAATGCCAGATTTATATGAATTTACATAAGCTTTTTCCAACCATTTCAAAACATTTTTGAAATTAAGTTTATATATAAATGTTAATAGGAATTACTAGCATCTTCAGTAATAAAATTCATAGTGTTATAAAGTCAGATCAGTATCAAATTTTCTTTCCTGTATATAAAAACTTATCTCTTGATCCCTTAGTGTAATATCATTCACTCTATTTTTGTTACTTCATATAAACTCTTAGTAATTAGATAGTATTTCTCTGGCTGAATAATATGAGCAGTATTAACTGTACTCATAATAACATGTGTAGCCATTTCCTAGCAGCTAATCAACAATATTAATCAACAATGTAACACTAATTTTTGGTTATTAATCTCACCAAAAATTATTTCAACTTTTCTCATCTTTGTTTAGTACACCTTTTATTTTAAAAGAAGTTCACAGTATTTTATATGCAAAAATCAATAAAAGATTCTGTTAGCAAATTAATCTGTGGTACCCAAGAAATAATAAATAGTGCAGTTAACTTCCTTCACTACATGCGTGTATAAAACAATTGAAGTGAGGGGTGCCTGGGTGGCTCAGTCATTAAGCGTCTGCCTTCGGCTCAGGTCATGATCCCAAGGTCCTGGCATCGAGCCCCGCATTGGGCTCCCTGCTCGGTGGGAAGCCTGCTTCTCCCTCTCCCACTCCCCCTGCTTGTGTTCCTTGTCTTGCTGGGTCTCTCTCTGTCAAATGACTAAATAAAATCTTTAAAAAAAAAAAAAAAAAAACAATTGAAGTGAGAGAAGCTAGACACAAAAGATCACATATGGTGCAACTCCATTTATTTGAAATATACAGGATAGGTAAATCCATAAAGACAGAAAGCACACTGGTAGTTACCAAGAGCTTCAGGGAGTGGGAACAGGGAATAACAGCAAATGGGTACAGCAAACGGGTATTCTTTTGGGGTTATGAAAGTGATTTGAAACTAGATAAAGGTAGTGCTTGCACAACATTGTGAATGTATTAAATACCACAGAGCTGTTCACATTAAAATGTTTAATTTTATTATGTAATTTTCACCTAACTTAAAAAAAAAAAAGACAACTGACAGCTTGAAGCAAAAGTAGCAATGTATTGTGGGATTTGTAACATATGTTATAAAAAAGTAAATTATAGGGCCTCTGGGTTGCTCAGTCGGTTAAGCGTCTGCCTTGGCTCAGGTCATGATCCCAGGGTGCTGGGATCGAGCCCCGCATCGGGCTCCCTGCTCAGCGGGGAGTCTGCTTCTCCCTCTCTCTCTGCCACTTCCCCTGCTTGTGCTCTCTTTCTCTCTGTCAAATGAATAAATAAAATCTTTTTTTAAAAAAAGTAAATTACATGTCAAGAACAGAACAAAGGACAAGAATGGAAAATGGAAATGTATTTCTGTAAGATTCTTATACTATGTGTGAAGTGCTATAACATTATTTGAAGGTAAGCTATGATAAGTTGAAGATGTTGCAAATCTTAGAGCAATCACTAAAAATAAAAGTATAGCTAAAAAGCCAAGAGTGTCAAAAGATTGAGAAGACAGACTGGGAGAAAATATTGGCAAAAGACACATCAGGTAAAAGACTGTTATCTGAAATATACAAAGAACTCTTAAAACTCAACCGTAGAAAACTAACAATCTGATTTTAAAAACAGACAAAAGATCTGAAGAGATACTGCAACCAAGAAGACACACAGATGGGAAATAAGCATATGAAAAGAGGCTTCACATCATATGTCATCAGGGAAATGCAAATTAAAACAGCAAAGAGATACCACTACTCACCTATTAGTATGGTCAAAATCCAGAACAATGACATTACTAAAAGAATTTGGAGCAACAGGAACTCTCATTCATTGCTGGTGGGAAGGCAAAATGCTGCAGCCACTTTGGAAGACAGTTTGGCAGTTTCTCTCAAAATTAAACATACTCTTACCATATGATCCAGCAATCTCACTCTTCGGTGTTTACCCAAAAAAACTTGAAAACCATGTCCACACAAAAACCTATACACAGATGTTAATAGCAGCTTTATTCATAACTGTCAAAACTTGGAAGCCAACAAGATATCCTTCAAGGGGTGAAGGTATATCCAGACAAAGGAATATTATTCAGCAGTAGCTACAAAAATGCTACCAAGCCATGAAAAAATATGGAGGAACCCTAAATGCATATTACTAAGTGAAAAAAGGCAATCTGAAAAGGCTACATACTGTATTATTCCAACTATATGACATTCTGGAATTCTGTAAAAGGCAAAACTACAGAGACATTAAAAATATCATTAGTTATTCACACAACTCAATATAAAAAAACAAACCAATCAAAAAATGGGCAGAGAATCTGAAAAGACATTTCACCAAAGAAGACATACAAATGGCCAACAGACACATGAAAAGATGCTCAACTTCACTAATCATTAGAGAAATACAAATCAAAACCACAATGAGATATCACCTCATACCTGTCATACTGGCTATTATCAAAAAGACAAGAAATAACAAGTGTTAGGAAAGATGTAGAAAAAAGAGAACCTTCATGCATTGTTGGTGGGAATGCAAAATGATGCAGCCACCACAGAAAACAGTATGGAGTTTCCTCAAAAAATTAAAGTAGAGGTTGGGGGAGCTAAGATGATGGCATAGTAGGAGGACCCTAGACTCATCTCATCCCCTGAAGCCAACTAGATAACTATCAAATCATTCTAAATACCCCAGAAATCAACCTGAAGACTGACAAAACTGCATAACTAGAGGGAAAGAAGAGGCCATGAGGAAGGTAAGGAGTGCAAAGATGTGGTATGGGGGGAAAACTGACGTAGGTGCTGTGAAGGGGAGGAAGCCATGATCATGGAGAAGGGCAGGAGAGAGAGAGAGGAGAACACAAGGAAACTCACAAGGAGAATGTTTCCCCAAAGCCATTGGCTGGGAAAATGAGAGGGACTGATTTTTGTGAGTTCTTGCAACCAGGAGGGTTTAAAGACTGGTGTTTTAAAAGGTCAGGGGGCTTGGCAGATATGGAGCCCTGAGGGTGTTCCCCTGCTCCTAGAGAGAAGGCAGGCAAAAAAACCTGGGGGCAGACCACATGGAAACAGGGATCTGAAGAACACCTGGAGCACACAGAGGGGAGATTATTCACTCTTCTTAGAGCACATCCCTGAGAGGTAACATTCACA
Organism: Phoca vitulina; assembly: GCF_004348235.1. NCBI lineage: Eukaryota > Metazoa > Chordata > Mammalia > Carnivora > Phocidae > Phoca > Phoca vitulina. The sequence continues at coordinate 6,044,687 of NW_022589705.1, forward strand.
GAGACACCTCTCTGAAGACAAAGGAGCTGGCTGGCACTATTTCTCTCCCCTGCCCCTCAGCATAAATGCAGAGCCACCTGTGGGAAGCAGCTCAGCCCCAACACTGACTGCCTAACCTGCTTACACCAAGTCCCACACCCCTGTGCTCTGGCACAACTGCCCTTCTCAGTCAAGCCTGCCTTAGTCCTAAGGTGACAAGATACTTCCCCAGAAGACCAGTGCAGGCCCCTTGTCCACACCACATCCCTAAAGCCTGGAGTTTTAAAACTCAGCAGGCTTGGCTGGGATAGAGCCTAGAGGGCACTGCCCTGCTCCTGGAAAGGAGGCAGGCAAACAAACCAGAAGCAAACAGTGTGGAAACATCGATCTGAAAAATGCCTGGGGCAAACCAGTGAGGAGATTATTTACTCTTCTCAGAGTGCTTCCCTAAGCAGCAGTGTGCATGGAGACTCCCCTTCAGAGACAATGGGGCTGGCTGGCTCCATTTCCTTCCTGCACCCCTCAGTATAAATACAGAGCCAATTGTGGTAAATAGGGCAGCACTGACACTGGCTGTGTACCCTGCTTACACCAAGTCGCATACCCCTGCACCATGGCGGTACTGCCCTTCTCAGTCAAGTTTGCCTCAGTCCCAGCACGGTGGGCCCCTTTCCCAGAAGATCACCAGAACCCCTGCCCACACCATGTCTCCCAACCAGAGAATTCAAGCACCAGGCCGGATACTATATGACCTCTTCTTCATAAAGCAATTACTCTTAGGAGCAGGAAACATAATGGGCTTTTCTAACACAGAGAAGAAGACAGAGACTTAGAATGCCAAAATGGGAGAAATTCATCCAACATGAAAGAACAAGATAAAGTCTTAGCCAGAGATTTAAGCAAAACAGATATAAGTAACATGACTGGTGGAGAATTTAAAGCAACAGTCATATGGATACTCAGTGGGCTTGAGAAAAGATTGGAAGGCTTCAGGGAGACCCCTACTGCAGAGATAGTTAAAAAACAGTCAGAAGGGGCGCCTGGGTGGCTCAGTTGTTAAGCGTCTGCTTTCGGCTCAGGTCATGATCCCAGGGTCCTGGGATCGAGCCCCACATCGGGCTCCCTGCTCAGCAGGAAGCCTGCTTCTCCCTCTCCCCTCCCCCTGCTTGTGTTCCCTCTCTCGCTGTGTCTCTGTCAAATAAATAAATAAAATCTTAAAAAAATAATAAATAAAAAATAAAAAAATAAAGAACAGTCAGAAATGAAAAATACAATAACTGAGATTTAAAACAGACTTGATGCAATAAACACAAGGATGGAAGAAGCAGAGGAACAAATAATAAAGAAGATTAAAAAATGGAAAATAATGAAGCTGAACAAAAGAGAGAAAGAAATTATGGAACACAAGAACAGACATAGGGAACTGCTGAGCGAAATAAGTCAATCAGAGAAAGACATGTATCATATGACCTCACTGATACGGGGAATTCTTAATCTCACGAAACAAACTGAGGGTTGCTGGTGTGGCAGCGGGTGGGAGGGATGGGGTGGCTAGGTGATAGACATTGAGGAGGGTATGTGCTATGGTGAGCGCTGTGAATTGTGTAAGACTGTTGAGTCACAGACCTGTACCTCTGAAACAAATAATACATTATATGTTAAAAAAAAAGAAGAAGAAGAAGAAGATAGCAGGAAGTGGAAAATGAAGGGGGGAAATTGGAGGGGGAGACGAACCATGAGAGACTATGGACTCTGAGAACCAAACTGAGGGTTCTAGAGGGGAGGAGGTAGGGGGATGGGTTAGCCTGGTGATAGGTATTAAAGAGGGCACGTACTGAATGGAGCACTGGGTGTTATACGCAAACAATGAGTCATGGAACACTACATCAAAAACTAAAAAAAAAAAAAAGAAAGAAAATTCCCATTTCCAGATGATTTCACTGGTGAATTCTATCAAACATTAAAAAGTATAGTCTTTTTTTTCCTACAACAAAAGGCCATTTGTCATTTTTATAAACAGATAAAACAGGTGTGAGTGTGGTGAGGTGAGGTGTAAATTAAAGTCCAGGTGGGACTTTATTATACTTTATTATATATACTGAAAAGTATATATATCATCCCATTTTCATAAATTAACCATGACCAGAGAATCCTGTGTGCATACATGCATATGTGAAAATATGTAATTAAGTACATTATATTTATTATCGACATCTATCTGTCACTGAGAAAAATAGGAAAGATTTTTTTTCCCTTAGGAGAGGGAGATTTGGCAGAGGGGGGCCCTGATGTGTGTAGTGAGGGGAAGAAAGAGGGTGAGGACGAAAGCAAAAGGGGGGAAAAAAGAGGGCACTAAGATTTTATAGGATTATATTTATGTACTGATGTAAATTATGTATATGCATATAGAAAATCAAGTCATTTTTCAAAACTATCTTTTCCTTTTAATTTTGATTGCTTTTATGATTGCCTCAAATTACTGATCTGTTGAAATTAAATCTTTTCAGTTCCCTCCAGCTCTAAACTCTATGATTTCATAACTTAAAAAATATTAAGTCTTATCTGTCTCCTACTTGTTATTGCCTATTTCCAACCCAGAGCTGACCTGCCACTGATTAAAGTTCTGGATGTACTTCTATAGCCTGTGGACTATTAATTATACTGAATTCAGGTTGCCTGAATTATAAATAATTTATTTCTAACCTTTATATCAACCAAAGCAAGTTGCTCTTTGACATCATGAATTTACATTTACATGAAGTGGGAGACATTTTATTACTGTTAAAGTGACAAAATCATGGATATTTTTCTTAGGCTAGGTATTAGATATAATCTGAAAGTCTGGAACTTAAATTCTTAGTCTAAGAAATCTTCCCATATCCCACCTGGACTATTTCAATAGCTGCAATAGCTTCACCCTGTTCCAATTTACCTTTAATGAGCTTTCTAAAGATTGCTATTTCTTCTGCCTTAATTTTCTCTTGTCCTTCTTATACACCTATAACATTTTTTTTTTTAAAGAGAGAGCGAGCATGTGAGTTGGGTGGGGAAGGGTAGAGGGAGAGAGAGAATCTTAAGCAGGCTCCACACTCAGGAGAGAGCCCGAGGCAGGGCCCAGTCTCACAACCCTGAGATCGTGACCTGAGCAGAAATCAAGAGTCAGTCACCCAACTGACTGACCCACCCAGGCACCCCTATAGTATTCTTATTTATGTCCAAAACTCATCTCTTCTAGAAGGCCTCAGAAGCCAAAACATGAAATTACCTTTCATGTCTCTGTACCTTACATTTACATACTGTTGAGTTACTTACATTATGATTCAATTGTTTACACATTTATGTTTTTATTATGTTCAGTTAGCCACCATATAGTACATCATTAGTTTTTGATGTAGTGTTCAAAGATTCATCAGTTGCATATAACACCCAGTGTGCATCACAACATGTGCCCTCCTTAATACCGATCAACCTGGCTACCCCATCCCTCCCCTCCCTGAAACCCTCAGTTTGTTTCCTGGGGTCCATAGTCTCTCACGGTTTGTTTCTCTCTCTGATTCCCACCCCTTCAGTTTTCCCTCCCTTCCCCTATGGTCTTCTGTGCTATTCCTTATGTTCCATATATGAGTGAAACCATATGATAATTGACTTTCTCTGCTTGACTTCTTTCACTTAGCATAATCTCCTCCAGTCCCATCCATGTTGATGTAAAAGTTGGGTATTCATCCTTTCTGATGGCTGAGTAATATTCCATTGTATATATGGACCACATCTTCTTTATCCATAAAGAGGGCATTCAGTCCCAAGCTTTAAATGGCATGTATATGCCAATGACTACTAAATAATGACCCTCCTGGAGAACTGCAGATTCATTTGTTCAATGACCTACTCAACTGCTCCACTTAGATATCTGAGATATCTCAACTATTACATAGTGCCTCCCCCCCCAAAAAATATTACATAGCTTAAAATAGAACTTCAAGACCCAACTTTGCTCCTTCTCTCCCTCACCTCATTCTTATTTCAGGCCATTATGTCAGCAAATCTTTTTGGTGTTTTTCCCCTTTTGCAGCAACCTTGGAAGCCAGTTGTTGAGCAAGGCAGAACTAAAAGTTGGAAGGAGCCAGGTTTTCTGAATCACTGCCTGAGGAATGCTGCTCTCTAAATATGAACATTTATGTTGGACTTTAGAGAAGTGAGAAGTTGATGAATGATCAGTCAGAGAAGCTAGCATTACCTCAACTAATACACTTGTCTTGTTTTATTTTAAAATGTTTGAAAATACATAGCTTCAAATATGAAATATCACATTATCAAGACTAATAATGCTCTAAAAAATACTTGCTCAGGAGACTAATTATAAGATTTCAATTAAGATATCAGAAGCAGAAGTCCCAAAGCCATATCCAGGTTTATTTATTCATTGTCTATTTCCCTCACTAAAATGTAAGCTCTAGAAGAACATAGGGTTTATTTTTCTGTTTTGTTCATTGTCATATCTCCAGTATCTAGAACTGTACTTGACTCTTAGTGGGCACTCAATAAATATTTGCTTAAATTAATGAGTGTTGAATAAATAATGTTAGGAAGCCATACTGGTATAGTCTTTTTTTTCCTACAACAAAAGGCCATTTGTCAATTTTATAAACAGATAAAACTGTTTCAGAACTGTGAAACTTCAACAAAATGACCTTAAGATTTAAAAATAAATATCAACATTGTGATCAGCTGTCCAGATGACCTCACAGAATCAATGAAAAGCATTTATTTGCATCAAGATATTTTAATAAAGAATGAAGAATAAATCTCAATGGATTCCTAGCAGTCAGTGGATAACTTTACAAATCTGAAAAATTAGCTAAAACAGTTTTCATGAATACAAGAAAAGGTAAAAACAAAACATAATCATCTTATTATTGTAATAGAATTACAAGTTTTCAGGTAACATGTGGTAATTTAGGCCAAAACATAAAAATCATAAAAAACAAATTATGTAAATATAAAAAAATCTCAATGTCAGAAAATGTTTGGCTCTTCAGAAAATAAAACATTTTTAAGTTGACTATAAATTTGATGTTATTAGGCTCCTTAATCACATTGATTTTCTGAAATTAAACAAATAGCTTTTCTGCATCCTTTAGTTTTTTTTTCCTATCCATTTTAGCAATTACAGCCCAACGATCTTCCCGCATTTTCCTCATAGCTCCAAACTTCAGCGTAGATCCAGGGGTTGTTAGAGATGAAGGGGTCTGAATACAAAATCAAATCAAATCAAAATATGTTTAATTTAAAAAGATAAAGTCCAGCTTTTGAAATTTGCTTTCTGAAGTAAAAATTTAAAACTACCTTTAAAAAAAAAATAAACTACCTTTTTTGGTGTTCTGACACAAAGATGAGAAGTTGTTGGATTATTATTCTTGTATAATTTTTTCAGTGTCTCTTCTTCTGAAACCATGCTCTTAAAGAAAAATACAAAATTATAATTTGGGGTCTGTCATCACTAATATTAAAATTTTGTCTACATATCACAGAGAGGAGGAGAAAGACAAGGAAGGAAAGGGAGGAAGAAAGGAGGTAAAAGAAGGGAGAGGAGAAAGAAGAGAGAAAAAAGAAGAAAAACTGAAGACAATGACAAAATACTCAATCTTCCAAACAAGGACATGGATTTATATTCTATTAACTATATTGTATTATATGAAATACTAATATCTATACTGTATTATATGAAATACAACATGTATATGAATAGTACTTTTCTACTTCTACTTCAGTTTGTCTTTATACTACTACTTTTCCTTCCACTTTCCCTCCACCTATCTACTCAAACTCACACTTTAGCCTTATAATAAGCATCTATAATCCTATAAAAATTATGTTATCAACTATCAATTTATGGGTATTGTAATTCCCCCAAGTAATAATAGCTAACACTTACTTAGTACTTTCTTTATGTTAGGTGGTGTTTTAAGCACTTTGCATATTTTAATTAGTTTTAATCCTCACAATAATTTTAATAAATTAGGTATACCATTATTATCCCCTTTTAAAGATGAAGAACTGAGACAAGAAATGTTAAGTACTTTGCCTAAGATTACACAGCTAGTTAAGAGGTGGAGCCAGGATTCAAATCCAGATAGGCTGGCTCTAGAAATCCACTTCCTTAATGAATATGCTACACAGATTTAGTCTGGTAAGCAATCAGTTCACATTCCTTTCCTGCTCACTAATGTCACATTTACAGAGGTCTCATGAATAAAAATATTCAAACAGATTTTCATGAACTCTAAGATTTTAGCAGAATTCAGTAAGTCATAAAAAGCTGCCTTTTCAAATACACTCAGAACCACTATGTATCAACTGACCAGCTTTAAAAAGAAAATTTTAAAATCTTGTAAACTATCATTAAAATTTTACTCAGTGCATAGTAATTAATTATTCATTAATGACTTCCCATATAAAAATAATTAACCCAATTTAAAACAAAACCATATCTGTCCTTATAACTCTGCAACAATCATCTTTTCATGTGCTTATTGGCCATTTGTATATCCTCTTTGGAGAAATGTCTATTCAAGTCCTTTGCCCATTTTTAAATCGGGTTGTATGGTTTTTGTTGTTGAGTTATGGGAGTTTTTTATGTATTCCATACATTTATCCCTTTTCAGATATCTGATTTGAAAATATTTTCTGCTATTCTTTAGCTTGTCTTTTGATTTTTTTAATGGTGTCCTTTGATGCACAAAAAGTCTTAATTTTGAAGTCAAATCTATCAGTTTTCTCTTTTCTTGCCTGTGCTTTTGGTGTCATACCCATGAGGCCCTTGCTAAATTTGAGGTCATGAAAATTTCCCCAATATTTTCTTCTGAGAGTTTCATAGTTCTACCCTTAAGTTTTGGTTTTTGATCCATTTTGAGTCAATTTTTATATATGGTATAGAGTCCAACTTCATTCTTTTGCATGTGGATAACCAATATCCAGTTCTAACACCATTAGCTGGAAAAAAAAAATGTCCTTTCCCCCACTGAATGGCCTTGGCACTCTCGTCAAAAATCAACTGACTATATATGTGAGAATTTATTTCTGGGTTCCTTTATTCCATTGGTCTATATATCTGCCCTTATCCTAGTACTAATCTGTTTAAATTACTAGCTTTGTAGGAAGTTTCAAGGTCAAGAACTATGAGTCCTCCAACATTACCCTTCTTTTCCAAAAGTGTTTTAGCTATTTGGGGACCCTTGCAATTCTATATGAATTTTAGTATCAGATTTTCCATTTCTGCCAAAAAGCTGTTGGAATTTTGATAGAGATTGCACTGAATTTGTGGACTGCTTTGGGTAGTACTGACATTTTTTAAATTATGTTCAATTAGCCAGCATATAGGACATCTTAACATGTTAAAGACTTAACATCCATAAACACAGAATTTTTTCCTAATTCTTTAGGTCTTCTTTAATTACCTTCAGCAATGTTTTGTAGTTTTCACTGTATTTCAATATTTCACCTTCTTGGTTGGGTTTGTTCCTAGATATTCTATTTGTTTAGATGATACCATATATGGATTTTTTTCTTAATTTTCCTTAATTTCCTTTTGGATTAATCATTGCTGGTGTATAAAAACATAATCAATGTCATGTGTTCTTATACCCCTCCACATTGCTGAATTCATTTATTAGCTCTACTAGCCTTCTTGTGGAGTCTTCGTGATTTTCATTGGATAGGATTATGGCATCTGCAAATAGTTTTACCTCATTCTCATTTGTATGTCTGCTTTCTTTTTCTCTCCCTTTGTTTTTTGTCTAATAGTCTAATAGCTCTGGCTAGAACTTCCAGTACAATGCTTACTAGCAGTGGTGAAAGTGGACATCCTTGTCTGGTTCTTAACTTAAGGGGTAAGTTTTCAATCTTTCACCATTGAGCATGAATTAGCTGCAAGTTTTCATTAAGTATTTTTTTATCATGCTGAGGAATTGTTCCTCTATTCCTAGCTTTATGAGTTTCTATCATGCAAAAATGTTGGATTTTGTCAAATGCTTTTTCTGTACTAATTGAGATGATCATATGGGATTTTTTCCCCTTCATTCTATTAATGGTGACATATTACATTGGTTTTCTTATATTGAACCACCCTGGAATTTCTTGGGATAAATCCCACTTGGTCATGGTGAATAGCACTTTTAATATGATGTGGAATTTGACTTGCTAATATTTTGTTGAGGATTTTTACTCTGACATTCATAAAGGACAATGGTCTTTAATTTTCTTTTCTAGTAATGTCTTTATCTTACTTTGGTATCAAGGTAGTGCTGGCCTCATAGAATGAGTTATCAAGAGTTCTTGCTTCAATTTTTTGAAGTCTGAGAAGGTTAGGTCCTCAAATGTTTGATACAATCTATCAATGAAGCCATTTGGTCCAGGACTTTTCTTTGAGAGGTTTTTGATGACTAAGTCAAATTCTTTACTGACTATAGATAGGCTGTTGAGGTTTTATATTTCTTTTTTTTTTTTTTAAAGATTTTATTTATTTATTTGAGAGAGAATGAGAGCCCAAGAGCAAGAGAGGGAAGAGGATCAGAGGGAGAAGCAGACCCCCTGCTGAGCAGGGAGCCCGATGTGGGACTCGATCCCGGGACTCCAGGATCATGACCTGAGCCGAAGGCAGTCGCTTAACCAACTGAGCCACCCAGGCGCCCCTCTTCTTGAATCAGTTTAATTGGTGTGTTTCAGGGATTTTACCCATTTGTCCATTTCTTCTAAGTTATGAAATTTGTTAGCATATATTCACAGTATTTTCTTTTTATCTCTAAATAATTAGTAATAATGTACCCACTTTGCATTTCTGATTCTAGTTATTCACATCTTCTTAGTCTAGCTAAAGATTTGTCAAATTTTTTAAATCTTTTCAAATAAACAAATTTTGGTTTCATTGATTTTCTCTATTGTTTTCTATTCTCTAATTTGTTTATCTCCCCTTGAATCTTCATTATTTCCTTCCTCCTGCTAGCTTTGGGTTTAGTTTGCTCTTCTTTTTCTAGTTCCATAAAGTGTAACGTTATTGATTTGAGATCTTTCTTTTTTAATGTAGGAATTTGGAGCTATACATTTCCCTCTGAGCTTTTGCTGTAACACATAAGTTTTGGTATATTGTGTTTTCATTTTTATTCATATCTAAGTCTTAATTTCCCTTGTGATTTCTTCTTTGATCCACTAGTTGATTAAAAGTGTGTTAATTTCAGGATGCCTAGGTGGCTCAGTTAGGCATCTGACTCTTGATTTCGACTCAGATCTCAGGGTCCTGGGATCAAGCCCCACATCAGGCTCCCTGCTCAGCAGGGAGTGTGTTTCTCCCTTCACCCTCTGCCTCCTACCCCCTCCTGCCGATGCTGTCTTTCTCTCTCTCTGTCAAATGAATAAATAAAATTTTTAAAAAAGAGACATAGACATGTGAATCTTATAACTGAATATGTCTGCAAATCAGATTATTCCCTTTCCCCAGGGTTTGCTGTAGTGAGTTAGTTTTGTTTTGCTTTATGTTGTACAAGTTTCTGTGCCAGGGACTAGCCTGGGTTAAAAATTTGAGATCTTCTTAGGTTTTTTGTGAGCCTGTCTTTCCATGGGCATGTGCAGTGCTTTTAAATATCCCAAAAATGTGATTGCTCTTGATGTCCTAGTTCTTAAAATGTCTGATCCTCCAAAGAAAAAAAGTGGAAAAAAAAAAAAAAAAAAAACAGGTACAATTCATTTAAATCCTCTGTAAGACACTTTCTGCCAGTGAGGGTTGAAATAGTGGCAGCCAGTTTCTGTGCCTGCACAGTGATGAGAAGCAGCAATGATAATACAGAACACTGAATCTTGATACTCAGAGAAAAAGTCCATATTGCTCACCCTGGCTACAGCAAGACATGAGCATGGCTGCCTGCCACAGGACTATGGATTGGATGACAGGTAGTCACTACCATTCTTAAGGCTGAAATTGACCAAAATTAACTGAAGTTGCAAGCATTCAAATAGTCTCCAGAGTTCCAAAACAGTTACTTCAGACAGTTTCTGCAAGTACAATTGCTGTTTAGGTAGAGAAATAAATTTGTGGTATTTCCTACTCCCCCATCTTCTCTAAGGTTACTCTAGACAATCCATTTTTAAATCTAACTTTTTATAATTATTTGAATGTTCACCAAAATTTAAATGCAACAATAAGAAAATTACAAAAATAGTAACTTCAAATGATAACTATAACCAAATAAATGGACTGTGAAGTGTCTTTTTAGGCAAGTATAAATAGTTGTGCATACTTATATAATACTATAGTATGTTTACTGTGTTACAAAGTTGTGATGCTCCTTTTAAAAATGAAACCATGAGTCATTCTGAATCTCAGCTAAGAAACTGGCCTAAATTCACACTGCTAGAAAAATAGTATGGATTCCAACCCTGGACTGTCTAATTCCAGAGCTCATAGTCTTTCTACTAATTCTCCTTACATTTCTATATATCTGGACTTCAGTTTGAGCTGGCAGTTATTATGTATAATGACTTACATAGGCTACGGAGCTAAACTGTGTTCCAATTTTTCTCCATGCCTTACTAGCTATGTGATCTTGGGCAAGGTACCTGTGTGACTTAGTTTTCTCATCTGTAAAATGAAAAGAGCAACATTGTGTATGCTTCTAATATGAGACTGTTCTAAAAAATAATCTATATAGTCTTTGCAACAGTGCTTGGTTCAGAGTTTTAATCATTAAAATGTTAATCATCCTCTATAAAACAAAGAGATACTTAGGTAGGGATTCTATAAATTAACTTCAATAATTAGAGTTTTAAGACTTCAGCTCCTCATTATTCCAGAACAAATGAAAACAGAGGGTCCCAAAGCAGTAAAAAAGCTTGAAGGATCTCAAAAGATATAAGTGGCAATAATGAAATAAACTAGTGCCTTTAACTGGAATTTTGTAATTAAGAATCTTTGGTATATTGTTCATTTTGTGTGATGAGGTTTGTTTTTAAATTAAATGAATCTAAATTTAATTATTCTCAATAAATCAATATTATTACTTTAGAAAATACTGGTATGTGTGGATACACTCATGGCAGGGAATAATTAGTAATACAAACTACTAGGGATAATATCTTCCTTAAACAACTCATCTTTAATACATTAACTCTTTAAGAATGATAAAAATATTATACTTGTCAACCAATACCTTGATATAGATTTCAACCAATATATAAAATAAGGAACATGTATTATACATAAAATCAAGAGGGTCCCTAAATAACAAATTTAGCCATAGCAAGATTCACCTAACCAATATTTATTTGGAAGGAAGGAAGGAAGGAAAGAAAGAAAAAAGAAAAGAAAGAAAGAGAAGAAGGAGAGAGAAAAGAGAAAAGAAAGAGAAAAAGAAAAAGAAAGAAAAAGAAAAAGAAAAAAAGAAACAAAAAAAGAAAAAGAGTATGTGGTAAAAACTCCTTTATAACACTCTGCTGGTAAACAAGATGGTTTAATCATCTCATGTGCCAACTATGTTATATCAAGTATTTCAAAATGCCATGTTTTCTGAAGTTAGATTATTTAAACCCTATTTCTCCAAAATGCTGCAAAAGCATAGGGTTCTGTGTTATATAGAGTTCTATATTTTCATATTGCAATGGTAAGTACTATGTGTATATATTATACATATACATTAAAAAATAATGTGTAAAAATAATAATGTAAACAAGTAATAAATACTGATTTGTGGTGTTTTTACCAAAAGATCAGTCGTTTCTGAGCTATCCGAATTAATATCAAACTCAAAGACCATTTTTCTCTTTTTATTACTTTCTTCCATGGGTACATTCTTGTTTTCTCTTTGCTGAATTTTTAGTTTCGTTGGTGTCTTCACAGTATATGCCTATCCAAAAAGAAAAACAACATATTATCCCATCAAAAAAAAACCTATATTATTAATAAACACAAGTTGAATCTTCAGTAATAACTCTCCATTATTAGTGGGATGTAGAGATTTTTTATAAGAATTTCATTCAGATACTTTTGATACTAAAACTTCTAACTTTCTTCAAACAATTTATAATAGTGGACTTTTTCTTTGCCCTTCCCTTCTACTTACTGAATAAAATAATGGCAGGAGAGAGGTGGGGAGACAGACTCTCCAGCATCAGCAGTCAACAATCTTAAGAAAAGAGGGACTTTGATTTTTCTAACAATAATTAAGACCAAAGAACTGAATGAGCTTTGCTCTTTCTACAAAAATCCTTACGGATTTATGAGAAATTAGGTATGCTTATATTTTGTTCATAAAGTAATTCACATTAGTCAATGTTTAGTACTCCATATTACCCTGTAAGTTTTATAACTTTTTTAAAAGTATCTTTAAAAAGTTAGGGCAGTGACATCAGCAAAAATGGCAGAGTAAGGTATTCCAAAAATTTGCTCTTTCATAAAGCAATAAAAATACTAGTAAAATGGTCAAAGTCAGCTTTTTCAGAACTCTGGAAATTAACCAAAAGCTTGCCACAAACTGTAGTGCTTATTTTTTTTAATGGCTGAACCTCTGTAAGAACAGCAAGATTTGTGGTGTTTTAACTTTTCTTTATCCCAGCCCCTGTGCTCTATGTTACCCTTAAAAAAATAACATCCCACACTCTTGGTCCAGCCTGAGACCACTAGATAGAGCAGAACAGAATTGAGAGCTCTTTCAAAGCTTTATTCCCAAAAAGTTGTCATTATTTTAACATAGTGGTTCTCTGAAAGACCTCACTTACAAGGCTGTCTGTATTTAACCTGACTTAGAGTTCATTCAGTACAAAAAGCTTTCTCCTTGGTGTGAAGTACAGCATAGAATTTGTCAAAACAATTATAGGCAAGTGTTTTAACTTTGCAGCTCCATGAGGCAATAATTTTAACAGGGCAAATGACAGACTAATCAAAAACTTCAAAAGAACAGGTAGGAAATGAGACATCCACAGGGACTTTGAAAAGCTCTGACATTAATGGAAAAAATGAAATAAAATCTACAGTTAAAAGTGATGTACCAATGTATGTTTCCTAGTTTTGACAAATGTACATGGTAATGTAAGATGTTAACAATGTGGAAAATTGGGTGATAGATATAAAGGAATTCTCTATACTACCTTTGCAACTTTTCTATAAATCTAAAATTATGGTAAAAAAAATGTTCTTTTTAAAAAAAGTAAGGTCACCACATCCACGAGAATAGCTAAAATCAAAAAGATAAAAAAATACCATGTGGTGGCAAGGATGTGGAGCAACTAGAACTCTCATTCACTGCCAGCTAGGATGTAAAGTTGATGTAATGAATTTTTTGAAAAACATGACTGGCAGTGTGATACAATAAGAAATATATATTTAGTCTTTGTCCCTGGTTCCTGACACAGAACTTCTAAAACCCATGTAATTTCCCGAGTAATAGGGGTGATCAGGGCATCTTTTGGTACAATATTCGGTCTTTGTCCCCCTGTGTTAGGAGTCTTTTGTTATTCAAAATAAGCTCCTTTCAACTGGACCAGAGTTAATGCTAATGAAATAACTGGCAGTAAAGGGCTCCTAGATAACTTCAGGATGCTGGCTGGTCACCAGAAAAACCAAGGCTTGATTAGAAGTTTGCAACCCTTTCAGCTACACCCCTTGACCTCCTGGGAGTGGAGAGGGTTTGGAGATTGAGTTAAACACCAACGGCCAATGATTTAACCAGTCATGCTAGGTGATGAAACCTCCCTAAAAACCCCTAAATGATGGGGTTCTGAGAATTTCCATGTTGGCAAATACACAGAGGTACTGAAAGGGTGGTACTCCTGAAGAAAGCACTGAAGTTCTACACCCCCTCCCTCACACCTTGCCCCATTCATCTTTTCCATTTGGCTGTTTTTGAGTTGTATCCTTTATAATAAACTGGTAATAGTAAGTAAAGGAATCTCCTGAGTTCTGAGAATCATTCTAGCAAATTAGCAGACCTAAGGAGGGGGGTTATGGGAACCCCAATTTAGAGCCGGTTGGTCAGTAGTACAACAAGGGGCAAACCAGGATTGTAACTAGTGTCTGAAGTGGAAGCAGTCTTGTGGGACTGAACCCTTAACCTGTAGGGTCTACATTAACTCCAGGTAGTGTCAGAATTTAATCAAGTTGTAGGACAACTAGGTGGTGTCTGGAGAATCAGAGAACTGGCATGGGGAAAAAAAACCACATGTTTCATATCACAGTAAAAAAAAAAACAGCTCAGGCAGTATCTATTAAAATGGAACATATTATACATAACCCTATAACCCAGCAATTTCATTCCTAAAGACATACCCAACCAAAATGCATACAGGTCAAATACCAGAATTTTTATAGCACGACTATGCATAAAAGCCCAGTCTGGAAACTACCCAAAGTCCACTAACAATACAATAGATAAATAAACTATGGTACATCACACAATGGAATACTATATAGAAATATAAACGGAAAATCTACAACTTCAAGCAACAATATGGATGAGTCCCACAAACATAATATTAAGTGAAAAAAGTCAAAACAAAAATAATGATTCTATTTATAGAAAATTCAAAAACAGGGAAAAGAGAAAATACAAAAACAGGTACATCTAATATTAGAGTTGGAGCAGTATCTGGCCTTGGGGGAGAAGCCAGTGACAAAAAGGGAGGCAAGGTGATAGTAACATTCTGTGCTTTAATCTGAATGCTGGTTATAAAGTCATGTTTAGTTTGTGAAGAATCATCAAGTTGCATAATTAAGATCTGTGCATTTTTCTTGCATATATTTCAATATAAAGTTTTTTTTTTAAGTAAGGTCATTCTATACAAAGATCACTTCATATTCTGAATAATATAAATACAACAAAATAATTTTATGTAAAAGCCTCTCTAAGTTATGTAGTTTACTAATTTTCATAATTTCCACAGTGTGGATAATATTGTATACATAACAGGATGTGAGAGAGACTCTTCCTTTTGCTCTGGAATTGTCAACTGGGGCACAAAGCTGCAGAAAAGAAATGTTAGAAACCCATATTCTAAAGAAAGCAACCTATGGTTAAAGCCAGATCCTTCTCTAGGGCTTATTAAAAAGTGGTTAAACTGGCCCTACAATCACCAAACACCTCCTTTCTTCCCAGTTATTTTAAGAAAATTGGAAGGGAAAGGCATCAAATTTCAGCTTAGAGGGATAGAGAGAGGTCGAAATATTTTTCCCTTCAATTTCCAAGGCAGGTGAGGAGACAACTCTTAACAGCAGCCTAACAAAAAATAGGGGTGCCTTCAAGAAGGATTGGCATCTCATTCCCTCACTAGATATAAATTTAGGAAGAAATTTTATCTGTCTTTGTGTCTGGCTGGATAGTTTAGAGTAAAAAGAAATTAGAGAGAGACGGATGGTGGGAGGTGGGGTCAGAAATGTAGCATTCCGTACTGCTGTTTAGCATGGAAATGTTGAATGAATTCCCCATGGATTAAGTGAACATGTGAAAATAGCTAGTAATTGAGCCATCTTGGTGGTGGCACCTGATCCACCAAGGGCTGACTGCTAAGTAAAGGACTCTAGCAACAAGATGATACAAAGTAAACAGCAAAAGGAAGTAACTGGAGTGATACTGAAAAATGTTAAGTCAGAATCAGATTTCCCACATCAGGGAATGCCATCAGGTGAGTGACAGAAAGTTATGGAATCTGCCCAAAATGTCATTAAGATGTGGACAGTGATATTAAAAAACAAAACAAAAAACAAAACACTATTTCATGCTGGTATCACAAAAATTGAATTGGTTTTATATTTATATGTGTGATATCAGATATATGGTATATGATACCAGAACCTTCTTTAACTAAAAAAATTATGACCTTCTTAGAAACTTTAGCAACCAACCTTTGGTAATGGTGTAGATAAAGTACTTTTGGCAGATGTCCATAAATAGTCCCTTTTATCTTTGGATTTACCATGGTCAGCTGATGTGAAGTTTCGAGATATATTTTGTGAAGGAGCTGCTTTAGAATCAAATTTCCAATAATGAGTTTCAGGTGTTTCCAATAAAGGTGTCGGTATTTTCTATATTGAACAACAAAAGGAAATAAAATCATCACTACGTCATTTTAATTAAAGTGCAGCAATTAGTAGAAATAACACTGGAATAAACTAGAATTTATCCTCAAATTTATTATTAATTAGATAACTTTGAATAAATTATCCTTATCTTGTCACTTTATTTCCCCATTGAAGATGAAAATGGTATCTGCCTTTCTGTCTTCACAGAGCTGCTATGAAAAGAAATAAAATGTCTCAACTCTCTAACTGACTAAAAGTTGACGATTTGCTGAAGAGAAAAATCTCTATTCCTGCTGGCAAAGAGCCTTTCTTTGTGGTTCATTACAATAGTCTAAAAGCCAGAGGGCAGTTTATTCTCATTTCTATCCATTCTCTTTTATGCTTTCATATTTCCTCTCTCTCATCTATAAAAATATCAGCCTTTTCCTATCCACCAGGCTTACTCCCCAC
The DNA here is from genome assembly GCF_004348235.1 of Phoca vitulina. Lineage (NCBI taxonomy): Eukaryota > Metazoa > Chordata > Mammalia > Carnivora > Phocidae > Phoca > Phoca vitulina. Next base: position 6,061,170 of record NW_022589705.1, read on the forward strand.
CAAAAAAAAGGAAAGAAAAGAAAGGAAAATAGCGAAGAAAAATAATAAAAGTAAAGAACCAGAAAAAATTTCCAGGAGGAGAAAAATGACTATTGTCTTCAATTCTGAAGATAAACAAATTACAAATTTACTCTAAATACTTAGACTTTATTTCAACTCAATTTCTTCCATTTTCTTTCTCTCTACCTTTATATGTATCTTCCCTTCAGACCTGACCTATCTTTCTAGTAAAAGTTCATAATAACCGCTTTAGTGGAATTGTGTTAGCTGCTTTCTAATTTTATCACTTCCTTTGATCACCACCATCTCCATGAATACAATCGTGGCAATTACAAGAAAAAAATGGAACACGCGTGCACACACATACACATACACACACACACACAGAGCTATTCTCAAAAGTTCAGTGGTTAAATCTGCAGTAAATTTAAGTTAGGAGGCTATAGAATGCAGGATTAAGAGGTGACCACATGTGCTATAAAAACACGGACTAATTGATGGATGAATAGATAAGGAAGATGTGGTATACACACACACACAGAAGAATATTACACAACTGTAAAAAAAGGATGAGATTGTGCCATCTGAGACACCATGGATGGACCTCAAGGGTATTATGCCCAACTGAAATAAATAAGATTGAGAAAGACAAATACCATATGATTTCACTCATGTGGAATCCAAAAAAACGGTTAAGTGAATAAACAAACAAAAAAGCAGAATCAGACGTATAAATGCACAGAACAAACTGATAGTTGTCAGATGTGAGGAAGATTGGCAAAACAGATGAAGGGAAATGGGAGATACAGGCTTCCAGTTAGGGAATGAATAAATCATGGGAATAAAAGGCACAGCATAAGGAAAACAGTCAATGATATTGTAATAGCAATGTAACAGAAGATCAGCATAATGTACAAACTTGTTGAATCACTATGTTGTACACCTGAACTTACGTAACACTGTGTGTGTGTGTGTGTGTGTGTGTGTGTGTGTGTGTATAACAATCATTGGACCAGGAGTCAAGTAATAGGCTCTTTTCTCCTGGATCTTATACTATCTTGCTGGGTGATATTAAGTAATCTCCAAGTATCTCTAGGCTTAAATTTATCCATCTATATAATCAAGGGACTAAAAGATGATTTGTAAGTTTCTGCCCAGTTCTAGTGATCTCAGTTCATAATCCTCTTTCCAGCAGGTACAAATTTTGGTAGCATTTTTTCACACAGTTGTATTTCTGTATTCTCCTTCCTATATATTTCTACATCATAGGTGATAATACAATTTTGATGAAAGCAAATTTTTTCTGCTGTTTTCATGGACAAATTTTTCTCTCCTCAAAAGCCTGAGAATGACAACTACACCACCTTGTGGCCAAGTCTGGGAATTTAACACTTCAGCCCGCTTGAAAGAAAATGCACCCCATTTCTAGAATACGGAAATAAACCTCTTCATAATAAGTCATAGAAATGCATGTACTTTCCTACAAGTCACATTCTTCTCTGAATGTTACATTTCCAGTGATGCATGTACAAGCATATCTCATTTCATTGCACTTCATTTTATTGCACTTCACAGATGCTGTGTTGTTTGGTGTTTTTGGTTTTTGCAAATTGGAAGGTTTGTGGCAACCCTGATCCAGGCAAGTCTATCAGCACCATTTTTCCAACAGCATTTGCTTGCTTAGTGTCACTTGTGTCACATCTTGGTAATTTTTTTTTCAAGATTTTATTTATTTATTTGACAGAGAGAGAAAGAGCACAAGCAGGCAGAGTGGCAGGCAGAGGGAGAGGGAGAAGCAGACTCCCTGCTGAGCAGGGAGCCGGATGCGGGGCTCGATCCCAGGACTTTGGGATCAAGACCAGAGCCGAAGGTAGACGTCTAACCGACTAAGCCACCCAAGCACCCCACATCTTGGTAATTCTTACAATATTTCAAATTTCTGCATTATTATTATTATATTTGTTATAGTAATCAGTGATTGGTGATCTTTGATGTTACTATTGTTTAGGGACACCATGAACCACATCCATATAAGATGGCAAACTTAACTTAAATGCTTTATGTGTTCTGGCTGCTCCACTGATGTACTATTCTCCATCTTTCTCCCTTTCCTTGAGCCTCCCTATTCCCTGAGACAAAACAAAACTGAAATTAGGCCCATCAATAACCCTACAATGGCTTCTATGTGTCCAAGTGAAAAAAAAGTCACCCATCTCTCACTTTAAATCAAAAGCTAGAAATGATTGAGCTTAGAGAGAGGAAGCCATGTTGAAAGCTGAGGTAGGCCAAAAGCTAGGCCTCTTGCACCAACCACTTAGCCAAGTTGTGAATGCAAAGGAAAAGTTCTTGAAGGATACTAAAAGTGCTACTTCCAGTGAGCACACAAATAAGAAAGTGAGACAGCCTTTACTGATATGGAGAAAGTTTTAGTGGTCTTGATACAAGATCAAACCAGTCATAATTCTACGTTAAGCCAAAACCTAATCTGGAGCAAGGCCCTAACTCTCTTCAATTCTGTGAAGGCGGAGAGAGTTGAGAAGCTGCAGAAGAAAAGTCTGAAGCTAGCAGAGGTTGGTTCATGAGATTTAAGGAAAGAAGCCGTTTCCATAACATAAAAGTGCAAGGTGAGGAGTGCCTGGGTGCCTCAGTCTTAGGTTAAGCATCTGCTTTGGCTCAGGTCATGATTCCAGGATCCTGGGATCCAGCCCCTCGTCAGGCTCCCTGCTCAGCGGGGAATCTGCTTCTCCCTCTCCCCTCTGCCCACCCCCCACTCATGCTCTCTCACTCTCTCTCAAATATATAAAATCTTAAAAAAAAAAAAAAAAAGTACAAGGTGAAGCAGGAAGTGTTAATGTAGAAGCTGCCGCAAGTTATCCAGAAGATCTAGCTAATTAAGTACTGAAGGCATCTACACTAAAGAGTTTCAAGGTAGGCAAAACAACCATATATTGGAATTTGATTCCATCTAGGACTTTCATAAGCAGAGAGAAGAAGTCAATGCCTGCCTTCAAAATTTCAAAGGACAGGCTGACTCCCTTATTAGGGACTAATGCAGCTGGTGACTTCAAGTTGAAGCCAGTGCTCATTAACCATCCTGAAAATCCTAGGGCCCTTTAAGAATATGATAAATCTACTTGCCTATGCTCTATAAATAAAACAACAAAGACTGGATGACAGCGTATCTGATTACAACCTGGTTTAACTAAATATATTAAGCCCACTGTTAAGACCTATTGCTCAGACAAAAAGATTCCTTTCAAAATATTATTGCTCATTGACAATGCACCTGGTTACCCAAGAGCTCTGATGGAGATGTACAAGATTAATGTTGTGATGCCTGCTAATACAACATCATTCTGCACCCCATGGATCAAGGAGTCATTCTTTCAAGTCTTATTATTTAATAAGAAATACATTTTGTAAGACTATAGCTGCCATAGATAGTGATTCTACTGATGATCTGGGAAAAGTAAATTGAAAGTCTTTTGAAAAGAATTCACCATTCTAGATGCCATCAAAAATATTTGTGATTCATCAGAAGAGGTCAAATATCAATATTAACAAGAATTCAGAAGAAGTTGATTCCAACCCTCATGGATGACTATAAGGAGTTCAAGACTTCCCTGACAGAAATAACTGCAGATGTGGTGGAAACAGTAAGAAAACTGGAATTAAAAGTGGAGCCTGAAGATGTAACTTAATGGCTGCAATCCCATGATAAAACTTTAACAAGTGAGGAGTCACTTCCTATGGATCAGCAAAAAGAAGTGGTTTCTTGAGATGAAATCTACTCCTGGTGAAGATGCTGTGAAGATTGTTGAAATGACAACAAAAGATTTAGAATATTATGTAAACTTAGTTGATAAATCAGCAGCAGCATTTGAGAGGATTTACTCTGATTTTGAAAGAAGTTCTACTGTGGGGTAAAATGCTATCAAACCGTTCGTGAAAGGAAGAGTCAATGAAGCAAACTTCATTGTTGTCTTATTTTACAAAATTGCCATGGTCATCCCAACTTTCAGCAACCATTACCCTTGATCAGTCAACAGCCATTAATATCAAGGCAAGACCCTCCACCAGCAAAAAGATTACAACTTATTGAAAGCTCACATGATGGTTAGCATTTTTAAGCAATACAATATTTTTTTAAAGATTTTATTTTTTTCCATTTTTTATTATGTTCAGTTAGCCAACATATAGTATTTTTAAATTAAAGTATGAACATTGTTTTTTAGACAAAATGCTATTGCACACTCAACAGACAATACAGTGTACATATAACTTTTATATGCACTGGGAAACCAAAAAATTCATTTTACTTGCTTTATTGTGATATTCACTTTGCTGCATTGGTCTGGAACTGAACCCACAAGATCAAGGTATGCCTGTATACATAATATTCACGATTTTCTGTTGTATTTTTATTTTTTTAAATTGAAGTAAAATTAACATATAGTATTATATTTGTTTCAGGTGTACAATATAATGATTCAACAATTCTATACATTACTCAGTCCTCATCGTTGTATTTTTTAAAACAAACACTTATATGGCATTTCCTATGTGCCAAGCACTATTTATTTACAAATGCCTTACAAATATTATCTCATTTAATCCTTTTAACAACTTTAAAAAATAGATACTATTCATTATCCCGTTACAGTTGAACAAGCTGAGGCATAAAGAAGTAACTTACCCAAATCAGAAATATTTGATAAACCTAATAATTATTATATATAAGGCTTATGATATTTCAATATTGTTGGAATAAAGTATAGCAAATAAAAGCCTATTTAAATTTTTTATTCTTTTATTATTTCCCCATTATTTGCAATTTATATATCCAGAACCTCAGATAAAATATATGGCATTTACTAATCTACTTGAAAGCAGAAATAAATAATGGGCATATTTTACTGGAATTATACGTGACCCAAAACAACTCCATAAGAATATGTGATATATACTTTCATAATCTGAACACATTCTATATTTGGAAATGAGTATTAGATGCTCCTTACCTATTTATGAACAAAAAAAAATTTCCAGGTAGATGTTAGAAAACAAGCTGGGTTATAAAGAAAAACCAGGAGAATTATATAAAACTCTTACCTTATCTCTTTTTTCGAGAGTAACTATGTTTTCTTTTGCCTCTCTTTTGAGTTTTTCCTATTAAAAATGAGTGAACACAATGTAGTCACTACTATTATCAAAAATTAATGTTATCAAAATACTTCTAAGAAGTATTAACAAAGAAAGAATACTAAACTCTAAATCTTATAAAATAATGAAAAGAAAAAAAGAAAAACAAATTAGTTTCTTTCTACAGAGCTTGTTATTTAGTTTTGATTATCTTTTTTTAAAATTCTGATCTGTCCAGTATGTATCTGTGGAATCTTGGTAAGTCTTTTAAAACTCTGAATCAACTTTCTCATTTGTAAAATGAAGTGGATGGATCAGATTATAGATGAAGAAATACACAAAAGTAGCTAACTGTAAAGAGCTATAAAGAGATTCAAAATATTATGGGCTTTTAGAGGCAGAATTCAGTTTTTCTGTGCATTGAGAAAGGGTACATTTCAGTTGGACCTTGAATAATGAACTTTTAACATGAGATAAACAAGGATGAGGGGGAAAGAAAGTACAAAATACTTAGGAAATAATACATCACTTTTGCTGGAGATTAGGGTGTATATATTCAGTAGAGAAAAAAGAAAAATTAACTCTGGCCTACAAAAAAGAATATGTACTATGCCTTTAATATGATAGTCACCTGGAGAACACAATTGTTACAGCCCCCAGGAAGCCTTCAAGGACGCAGAGAAGGGAAAGTTCCAACACACAGAACTTTAAGCAAACTTGCCTTGCCTGCCTATGAGGTCTATGCCAATATCAACCTTACTGAATGCTTTGTGTACACCATGCTATCTCTCCCAGAGTGTTGCTCCTAACCAAAGAACTCACTTCACCATGAAGAAGCTGGTAGTAAGCTAATGTAACAGTAATCACTATTCTTATTGTGTATCCTATCAATGACCAATAGTTGATCTTCAGTTATAGTGACAACTGGGATCTCCAATAAAGGGCTAGAATGCTCTCTTCTGGGATAAATTATATCCTCTGTACTAGCAAAATTGCACTGCCTCTCAGAGGACTTCTAGAGGCTTCTAGAGGACAGAAGGGAGAAAGCACCTCCCATGACTGCATTGTCTCTATAAAATTCTGGAGACTTTTGCTGGTCTGGAGATCTTATTTACAGTCTGTTCTAATACAACATGTGTTTCCAAGGTGTGAATTATTAGCTCATACACAAACATGTATCTTTAGTAGTGGTTAACTAATCATGAGTTCCCTAAGACCAAAGAGATAGGCAGTCCACTATGGTCCCTATTTAAATTGGATATCAAATATGCCTATAATATGGTCTGACAAACAGACAATTGACTTCAGCCACAGGAATAGAGAATGATGGCCCTGTACCCAAATTTCAGACTTGAATAAATTTATAAACCTAGAATCCTCCAAATTAAAAGAAAGACTGGTAACTGTTGTAGAAGGATTTTGCAATAATATCACAAATACATACATTATCCCTTCTACTATCTTGTGCACTGAGAGAGATACTAAGACTTATGCGTAATTGGACATTGACTATTAACTAACACCAATTATTATAACCCAAAATGTTACTATTTTGTCATTAGTTCAAGTGCAGGTGTATTGGAGTCAGGTGATAAATGGCATTTAATCCAAGTCTACCTTACAATGAGCCCATGGAACCATAAACCTAATCTGTGGTCATTTCTTAAGATCCTAAAGTCTAAATAGATAAACTCAAGTAAGTGCCATAATCTCCACATTGGTTCTAACCACAAAATGAGAGTTTTTAAGTTTAGAAGGACCAACTGGAAGACTCTGAAACTTTCCTCCATATCAAGAATATAAACAAATATATCAAATGCCACATCTCACCTAGGCAGAGATTCAGGTCCATCAAACCGTGAAAGATGTAGAGAAGGTGATTTATCACAGTCCCACAAAGCCAACTTAATTGGAAAATTAAATTCACTGTTATCCAGTAACAGTTTTGTCATACCAATGGGTAAGTAACAGAGGCCAAAATAGGGATTGTGTATTGATTAGGATCAAAAATGAGAACTAAGAAAAAAGTTTCATATAAAAGATGAACTGAATATATGTAAATAAAAAGTTCAAAATAACAAATACCAGAATCATGGTTAAAGAACAAATACATGTTTTTATTAATCTTGACAACATAAATTAACAAAATAAATATCAAAATTGTATATGTGGAAGAAGAGGCAGTATGAGAAAGTGTTAGATATATTGTTTAAAAATATAAAGGTAACCAGTAAAATAACTGAAAGTACTACACACACCTTTTAAATCAACCAGACACACACACTTTAAAGAAAAATAAAATAGATATTAATATGTCATGTAAAATAAGATGACAAAAACATGATTCAATTATATATCATATCGATAAGGGGTTAATAACCATAAGGAACTCCTATAAGTCAACAACAAAAACAACAACTAAAAAATGGGCAAAGGACTTGAATAGACAATTCTCCCAACAAGATATACAAATCACTAACAAGGGAAGGAAGTAATTGAGAATGTCAAAAACAAATTCAACAACAAAAACATACAATCTTATGCCATAATTTGTGATTCTAGTGAGGCTCAGCATGAGAGCCACACAGAGTATATTTGTGCTGATTTGACTCTAGTCAATATGGCTCTTAACCTAATCACCACTTGCACAATATTGGTGAAAGCAGACACAAATAACAAAGAGAATAACTGTCACTAATATACCTGAATTGATAATAAGTATCTGAGGGGTAAGTGGGCAGTCCATAAAAAAAGAGGCCTAGAAAATGCATAGAGAGTGAAAATTTCAGAAAAAATGACTAAATTTTTTCATTTTGGTCTCTCTAGTCTGGACAAAGAAAGCACAACAACCATGCCCATAAAGAATTAATTATCCTTGCCAATAAATAGAACATACTAGCAATAAAGTCAAAAGACAAGTTTCAAAAAAAAAAACAAAAACAAGAAAGAAAAGATTCCCCTGAAAGAGCAGAAAACACAAAAATAAGTGATTCATTGAAAAAAACACATGAATTTTGTCCTTTTCCTTGGTCCCCTCTTATCACCCTGTAAGTAGAATATACCAAATCATAATATCCTTATCTTTTCCCTCATAAAATTGGGTAAGGAAATACAGCTTGAAGAGAGATTAGTAATATGGCAAAAAGTGACTAACCGTACACACACACACGCACACGCACGTACTGGAATATTACTTAGCCATGAAAAAGAGAGATCTTGCCATTTGCAACACCATGAATAGACCTAGAGAGTATTATGCTAAATGAAATAAGTCAGACAGAGAAAGACACATACCATATGATTTCACTTATATGTGGAATCTAAAAAAACAAATGAACAAACAAACAAAGCGGAAACAGACCCATAAGTACAAAGAACAAACTGATGGGTTGCCCAAGGGGAGATGAGTGGGGGGCTCACAAAATGGGTGGTGGAAAATAGGAGATACAGGCTTCCAGTTATGGAATGAATAAGTCACAAGGATGAAAGGTACAGAATAGAAAATATAGTCATGATATTGTAATAGCATTGTATGATGACAGAGGGTAGCTACACTTAGGGTAAGCATAGCATAACATATAGAGTTGTCTGAATTTCTATGTTATACACCTAAAACTAATGCAACATTGCATGTCAAAATACTTCAATTTTAAGAAAAAGAATAACCACAACTTATCCTCTCAGATAGATACACGGGCTCTAGGGCTTCACATTGAGTTGGTGGAAAGATCTGAAGACTGAGGATAAACACATCACAAGAAAACTGCAGACCAATATCTCTTTATGAATATAGATGCAAAAAATCCTCAACAAAATACTAGCAAACTGAATCTAGCAGAATATAAAGATTATACATCATGACCAAATAGGATTTCTCCCAAGAATGTAAGATTGGTTTAACATCTGAAAATCAATTAATGTAATACTTTGTATTAATAGAATACAAAACCACACAATCACCTCAATATACACAGAAAAAGCATTTCACAAAATCCAACGTGCTTTTATAATAAAAACATTCAACAAATTAGGAATAGAAAAGAACTTTCCCAACTTGATAAAGGGCATCTACGTAAACTGAATTTCATCAAAATTAAAGAGTCTCTGCTACAAATAATACCATCAAGAAATAAAAAGACAATCCACAGAATGGAAGAAAACATTTGCATATCCTACATCAGATAAGGGACTGGTATCTAGAATATATAAGAATTCTTAAAACTCAAAAATAAAAAAACAAATAACCTAATTTTTAAATGGGTAAAGCATCTGAATATACATTTCTCCAAAAAAAATATACAAATGGCAATAGCACATGAAAAGATGATAACATCATTAGGCATTAAAGAAATACAAATCAAAACAACGATATACCATGTCACACTCACTAGAATGACTATAATCCAAAAAAGTGTTTCTGAGGATGTGGAAAAATTGGGACTTTCATGCACTGATAGTGGGAACCCAAAATGGTAAAATTGGCTTGGAAAACAGTTGGGCAGTACCTTAAAATGTTAAGCATAGAAATATAATATTATCCAGCAATTCTACTCCTACATATATAACCAAGAGAAATGAAAACATATACCCACACAAAGTCTGTACACAAATATTCATAATAGCATGATATATAATAGTCAAACTGGAAACAACTCAAACTTCCATCAACTGATGAATGGGTAAATAAAACCTAGTATAGCCACACAATAGTATACTATTTAGCAATAGAAAGGAAATACTGATATATGCTGGGATGTGAATGGACCTTGAAAACATAATGTTAAGTGAAAGAAGCAGTCACAAGACCATATATTATATGATTCCATGTAAGTGAAATATCCAGAAGAGGTGAATCAATAGAGGCAAAAAGTAGCTTGATTAGTGGTAGCCTGGAGCTGGTGGATTTGGCGATGGAAAAAAAAGGAGGGGATAATAACTGCTGATGTATATGGGAATTCTTTGAAGGGGTGATACACGTATTCTAAATTACACGGCCATGATGGTTGCACAACTATCAGTATATTAGAAACCATTAAATTGTACACTTTAAATGGGTGATTGAAAGGTATATAAGTGATATCAATGAAACTTTTTAAAAATGACAGAGTTGAGGGGTGCCTGAGTGGTTCAGTAGGTTAAGCAACTGACTCTTGATTTTGCCTCAGGTCGTGATCTCAAGATTGTGAGATTGAGCCCCACATGGAGCTCTATGCTGGGCATGGAGCCTGCTAAAGATTCTCTCTCTCCTTCTCCCTCTGCCCCTATGCCCCTCTCTCCCTCTCTAAAAAAAGAAAATGAATGAGCTGAGCAGGGACACAAAGTTGGGGACTTTAACACCTCCATTTCAACAACTGAAATACCTACTCGCCAGAAAAATCAGCAGAAGTATATATAATCTAAACAATACAACCAACTAATTGGATGTAATTGACATTTATAGAACACTTCAACAATAGCATAATATACAGTTGTTTCAAGCACCCATGGATCATCCACCAAGACAGATAATATTCTGGGCCATAAAACAAATCTCAACAAATTTAAAAGAATGGACTGAACATTTCTGTCTCCCCAAAATTCATACAGGGGCCTTAATTCCTAATGTGGTGTGGTGTTTGGAGATGGGGCCTTTAGGAAGTAACTGGGTTTGGATGAGGTCATGGAGATGGAGCTCCCACAAAGGGATTAGTGTCCCTATCAGGAGAGGAAGAAACTAGAGCTCTCTCTCAGCCATGTGAGGTCATAGCCAAAAGGCAGCTGTCTGCAAGTCAGGAAATGAACTCTGACCAGAACATGACCATGCTGGCATCCTGATCTCAGATTTCCAGCCTCCAGAAGTGTGAGAAATAGATACTTGTTTAACCTATTGAATCTATAGTATTTTTTGTTATAGTACCCCAAGCAGACTAATAAAAAATCATACCGATTGTGTTCTCTGACCATAATGGAATCAAACTCAAAATCAAAATCAGTAACAGAAAGACTACAGGAAAATCTTAGAACATGAAAATTTAAAAACACATTTCTAAATAATCTATGGGTCAAAGAAGTCACAAAGAAATCTAAAATTATATAGAACTGAATGAAAACAAAAACACAACATATGAAAACATGTGGGTTGTAGCTAAAGCAGTACTGACAGAAAAATTTATAGTACTAAATACTTTCATTAGGAAAAAGGGAAGAGTGATGTCAGCAAAATGGCAGGAGTTTTCTACCAACCTCCCCACCAAGAAAACAGATTTTGACAATCATCCACAGATGAGAGTACCTTTGTAGAAGTTCTAGAAGCCAGCAGAGAAGTTCCAGCACACCAATAGAGCAAAAAATCATAGATTGAACACACTGAAGAGGATAACAGGAACAATTTCACTTTACCATGTCATCCCCTCTCCCAAGACAGCATAGTTTGGTGCCAAGAAAGATCTCTCAGCCAACAGTTTTTCCTTTGGGAAAAAGTGAGAGCAAAAGAGGGACACCCAGCTTCCCCAACTGTGCAGGATGCTGCCAAGGAGGACTATTTCTCTCCCACCCCATCTAGAATACTAGGGTGAACTACATGAGTGAGGGGTGAGGAGGGGTTGGGAATACAGCAACAAAAGCTCAGAATGTATTTAAGGTACACAGATCCTAACCACTTCATGGACTCCAGTGGGAAGCCTGCCCAAGAGCTGCTGGGGAAACCTTGCCTGAAGATCAACTGGCCCATGGACACTCCCCCAATGCTCCACACATCTCAACCATACACACGTAATACCCCACTGCCAACCTGCACATGCCCTTAAGGGTGGCAAGCATGAGCCTTTGAAGAAGGCTAGTGAACATGTGCAGAAAGCTAGCCCAATGCTGCAGAATTGGGAGAAAGTACACAAACCTGATCATTCAACAAAGCCTTAGCGAGAGCAAAGAGGAGGCTGCCAGCACCCAGCCTTTGCAACATCAAGAGAAAGCATACAATCTTAAGAATTCCCCTCAAAGAGCAAACAAGAAGTGTAAAGCAGGCAGATATAGATACAGACATAGACATAGACATATAGATATAGAAAAGATCTGAGAAAACCTCAGAATCCCTAACAGAGCTGACAGAAGATACTTCTCTGCTGAAGGTAACCAATAAAAACTGGAAGAGATAACCATCCTTCAAATGTGAAGACAGTGATGCAACACTTGAAGAAACATGAAAAACCAAAGCAACATGACACCACCAGAAAAATGCAATAGTTTTCAGTAACCAACTCCAGAGAAATGGAAATCTGCAATTTGCCTGATAAAGAATTCAAAATAGTTGTTTTAAGGAAGTTCAATGAGCTATAATAAAACACAGTAAGACAATTCAATAAAATCAAGAAAATAATATATGAACAAAAGGAGAACTTTAATAGAGACAGAAATCATAAAAAAAGAACTAGACAAATTCTAGAGCTGAAAAATACAATGAATAATGAAAAATACAATAGAGAACATTAAAATAAGACTTGATCAAGCTGAAGAATCAAATGACTTATCGTCAAGGTCACAGAAATTATCTAATTGGAACAACAAAGATAAAAGAATTAAAAATAGTGAGGGAAGACTACATGAATTATGGGATACCATCGAGTGAAACAATTTACACATTAGAGCCCCAGAGGAAATAAGATGGAGGAGGGCACAAAAAACTAATCTAAAGAAATTATAGCTAAGAACTTCCCAAATCTGGAGAAGAAAAAGAGAAAGAAAAAGGAGCAGAAGGTTCATTTCAGTAAATTACAGCTGAAAACTTCCCTAATTGGGAAAAGGAAACAAACATCAAAATCCAAGAAGCACAGAGAACTCCCATTAAATTCAACAAAAGCTGGCCATCACCAAGACATATTATAGTCAACTTCACAAAATAAACAGGTAAGGAAAGACTCCTGAAAGCAGCAAGGGAAAAAAAGTCCTTAACTTACAAGGGAAGACAGATCAGGTTTGCAGATCTGTCCACAGAAACCTAGCAGGCCAGAAGAGAATGGCATGATATATTCAACCTGCTGAATGGGAAAAATATGCAGCCAAGAATACTCTATCTAGCAAGGTTGTCATTCAGAATAGAAGGAGACATAAAGAGTTTCTCAGACAAAAACTAAAGGAGTTCATGACCCCTAAACCAGCCCTGCAAGAAATATTAAAGGGAATTCTTGAGTGGGGAAGAAAGACCAAAAGCAATAGACTAGAAATGAATAGAGAAGGGGTGCCTGGGTGGCTCAGTCAGTTGACTGACAAGATCTTGATTTCGGCTTAGATCATGATCTCACAGTCGTGGGATCAAGCCCTGCGTCAGGGTCCATGCTTAGCATGGAGTCTGCTTGAGATGGTCTCTCTCTGCCCCTCTCATCACTCAATCTCTCTCCCTCCCTCTCTCTCTGTTGCTCTCTCAAAATAAATGAAATCTTAAAAAAAAAAAAAAAAGGAAGAGAGAAAATCTCCAGAAACAATGACTTAACAAGTAATACAATGGCATTAAATTCATATCTATCAATAATCACTTTGAATGTAAGGGGACTAAATGCTCCAATCAAAAGACACAGGACATCAGAATGCATTAAAAACAACAACAACAACAAAAAAAAAACAAGTTCATCTATATGCTGCCAACAAGAGACTCATTTTAGACCTAAAAACACCTGTAGATGGAAAGCAAGGGGATGGAGAACCATTTATCATGCTAACAAATGTCAAAAGAAAGCTGACATAGCCATACTTATATCAGACAAACTAGATTTTAAACCAAAGACTATAACAAGAGATGAAGAAGGGCACTATATAATAATAAAGAGGACAATCTAACAAGAAGATTTAACAATTGTAAATATTTATGCCCCCCACTTGGGAGCACCCAAATATATAAATCAATTAATAACAAACATAAAGGAACTCACTGATAATACAATAATAGTAGGAGACTTTAACTTACAGCAACGGACAGATCATCTAAGCAGAAAAATCAACAAGGAAACAACGGCTTTGAATGACACATTGAATCAGATGGACTAAACAGAATAAAGAGAGCATTTCATCCTAAAGTGGTACAATACACATTCTTTTTGAGTGCACATGGGACATTCTCCAGAACAGATCACATACTGGGTCACAAATAAAGACTGAGATCATACCATGCATATTTTCTGATTACAGCACTATGAAACTTAAAGTCACCACAAGAAAAAATTTGGAAAGACCACAAATACATGGAGGTTGAGGAACATCTTACTAAAGAATGAATGGGTTAACCAAGAAATTAAGGAAGAAATAAAAAAAATACATGGAAACAAATGAAAATGAAAACACGATGGTCCAAAACCTTTGGGATGCAGCAAAGTGGTCATAAGAGGGAAGTATATAGCAATACAGTCTTACCTCAAGAAGAAAAATCTCAAAACAACCTAAACTTACACCTAAGGGAGCTAAAAAAAAAGAACAATAAATGAAGCCCACAACCAGCAGAAGAAGGGAAATAATAAAGATTAGAGCTGAAATAAATGATATAGAAACAAGAACAACAACAAAAAAAACCCAGTAGAACAGATCAATAAAACTAGCAGCTGGTTGATGAATTAATAAAATTGATAAACCCCTACCCAGACCTAACAAAAAGAAAAGAGAAAGGACCCAAATAAATAAAATCACCAATGAAAGAGGGGAGATCACAACCAGCACCACAGAAATACAAACAATTATAAGAGAATATTGTGAAAAATTATATGCCAACAGATTGGGCAATCTGGAAGAAATCGATAAAATCCTAGAAATATATCAACTACCAAACCTGAAACAGGAATAAATAGAAAATTTGAACAGACTGCTAACTAGCAAAGAAACTGAATCAATAATCAAAAATCTCCCAACACACAAAGTCCAGGGCCAGATGGCTTCCCAGGGGAATTCCACCAGACATTTAAAGAAAAGTTAATACCTATTCTTCTCAAACTGTCCCAAAAAATTAAAAAGGAAGGAAAACTTCCAAACTCATTCTACAAGACCAGCATTACCTTGATTTCAAAACCAGACAAAGACCCCACTAAAAAATTATAGGCCAATATCCCTGATGAACATGGATGCAAAAATTCTCAACAAGATACTATCAAATCGAATCCAATAGTATATTAAAAGAATCATTCACCATGATTAAGTGAGATTTATTTCTGGGCTGCAAGGGTGGTTCTATACTTGCAAATCAATCAATGTGATACACCACATTAATAAAAGAAAGGATAAGAACCATATGATCCTCTCAATAGATGTGGAAAAAGCATTTGACAAAGTACAGCATCCATTCCTGATAAAAACCCTCACAAAGGTAGGGGTAGAGGGAATATACCTCAACATCATAAAGGCTATATATGAACGACCCACAGCTAATATCATCCTCAATGGGGAAAAACTCAGAGCTTTCCCTCTACAGTCAGGAAGAAGACAGCGATGTCCACTCTCACCATTGTTATTTAACATAGTACTAGAAGTCCTAGCCTCAGTAATCAGACAACAACAACAACAACAAAAAAAAAAATAAAAGGCATCCAAATTGGCAAGGAAGAAGTCAAACTTACACTATTCACAGAAGACAGGATACTCTATGCAGAAAACCCAAAAGACTCCACCAAAAAATTGCTAGGACTGATACACGAATTCAGTAAAGTCAAAGGATACAAAAATCAGTGTACAGAAATATGCTGCATTTCTACACACCAATAATGAAATAGCAAAAAGAGAAACCAAGGAATTGATCCCATTTATAATTGCACCAAAACCAAGAAGATACTAAATAAACCTAACCAAAGAAGTAAAAGATCTATACTCTGAAAAATATAGAACACTTATGAAAGAACCTGAAGATGACACAAAGAAATGGAAATACATTCCTTGCTCATGAGTTGGAAGAGCAAATATTGTTAAAATGTCTATACTACCCAGAGCAATCTATACATTTAATGCAATCCCTATCAAAATACCATCAGCATTTGTCAGAGAGCTAGAACAAACAATCCTAAAATTTGTATGGAACCACAACACCCCAACAGCCAAAGCAATCTTGAAAAAGAAAAGCAAAGCTGTAAGCATCACAATTTCAGACTTCAAGCTATATTAAAAAGCGGTAGTCATCAAGACAGTATGGTACTGGCACAAAAACATACATAGATCAATGGAACAGAATAGAAAACCCAGAAATGGACCCACAACCATATGGTCAACTAATCTTCGACAAAGAGGTTAAGAATATCCAATGGAAAAAAGACAATCTCTTCAACAAATGGTGTTGGGAAAACTGGAGAGCAACATGCAGAAGAATGAAATTGGACCACTTTCTTACACTATACACAAAAATAAATTCAAAATGAATGAAAAACCTAAATGTAAGATGGAAACTATCAGAATCCTAGAGGAGAATACAGGTAGCAACCTCTTTGACCTCAGCCATAGCAACATCTCACTAGACACGTTGCTGGAGGCAAGAGAAACAAAAGCAAAACTGAACTATTGAGACTTCATCAAGATATAAAGCTTCTACACAGTGAAGGAAACAATTAACAAAACTAAAAGCCAGCCTATGGAATGGGAGAAGATATGTGCAAATGACATATCTGATAAAGGGTTAGTATCCAAAATCTATAAAGAACTTACAAATTCAACACCCCAAAAACAAATAATCCAGTTAAAAAATGGGCAGAAGACATGAATAGACATTTTTCCAAAGAAGACATCCAGATAGCTAACAGACAGATGAAAAGATGCTCAACATCACTCATCATCAAGGAAAGGCAAATCAAAACTACAATGAGATATCATCTCACACCTGTCAGGATGTCTAAAATTAACACAGGAAACCACAGATGTTGGTGAGGATGCAGAGAAAGGGGAACCCTCTTACACTGTTGATGGGAATGCAAACTGGTAGAGCCACTCTGGAAAACAGTAAAGAGGTACTTCAAAAAGTTAAAAATAGATCTATCCTATGATCCAGCAATTGCACTACTATGTATTTACCCAAAGGAAACAAAAATACAGATTTGAAGAGACATATGCACCCTGATGTTTACAGCAGCACTATCAACAATAGCCAAATTATGGAAACAGCCCTAGTGTCCATCAGCTGATGAATGGATAAAGAAGATGTTGTATATATATACAATGGAATATTACTCAGCCATCAAAAAGAATGAAATCTTGCCATTTGCAAGAGTGTATTACGCTAAGCAAAATAAGTCACTCAGAGAAAGACAAATACCATATGATTTCACTCATATGTGGAATTTAGGAAATAAAACAGATGAACATAGGGGGGAAGAAAACAGAGGTATACCATAAAACAGACTTTTAACTACAGAAAACAAACTGACAGTTGCTGGAGGGGAGGCGGGTTGGGGATGGGCTAAATGGATGATATGTATTAAGAAGGGCACTTGTGATGAGCACTGGGTGTTATATGTAACTGATGAATCACTAAATTCTATTCCTGAAACCCATATAACACTATATGTTAACTAACTAGAATATAAGTAAAAACTTAAAACAACAACAAAAAAAAAAGGAAAGAAAACCCTTTTGCACTGTTGGTGGGATTATAAACTGGTACAGCCACTATGGAAAACAGTATGAGGTTCTTCAAAAAATTAATAATAAAACTACCATATGATTCAGTAATTCCACTTCTGGGAATATATCCAAAAGAAACAAAAACACTATGCTGAAGAGATATCTACACCCACGTGTTCACTACAGCATTATTTCTAATGGCCAAGATAAAGAAACAACCTAAGTGATACCAACAGATTAATGGATAAAGTAAGCGTGATACACATACACACACAAAATGAAATATTATGCAGGCATAAAGAGAAGGAAATCCTGCTATTTGCAATAACATGAATGGATCTTGAGAGCATTATGCTAAATGACTTAAGTCAGACAGAGAAAGACAAATACTTGTATGTGCTTATTTATATGTTGAATCTAAAATTAAAAAAAGAACTCATAGAAAAAGAGATCAGATTTGTAATTACCAAGGGCAGAGGTGTGGGGGTTGGGGAATTAGATAAATGTGGTCAAAGGTACAAACTTCAAGTTATAAGATAAATAAGTACTAAGGATGTAATTTACAACACAATGACTATAGTTAACACTGCTATATGGTATATTTGAGAGTTAAGAGAGTAAATGCTAAGAGTTCTCATCACAAGGAAAAGAACATTTTTTTTCTTTTTTGCATTTTTGTGAAATGATGGATATTAACTAAATGTACTGTGGTCATCATTTCACAATATATACAGGTAAAATCATGCTGCACAATTTAAATTTGTAACTTATATATGTTCAATATTTAAACAAAGGAATATACTACATACTTCTGAAAAAAAGCTAATGGGGGGAAAACTGTATGTTTTAATCATAGTTACCCAGATATATTTTCTAATATGACATGTTTATAAAACCAAAGTGGCAGTTATACTTCAGTAAAAAAATTTAAATTAAAAAAACCCAGAAAGTTGCACATAAATGTTATTAGTTACTTTATCTATAATGCCACAAAACCTACCTTTTCTTCTTTTTCTATTTCAAGTTGTTTCTTAGCAAACAAAAGTTCATTTTTGAGATTAAACAATTCAGACTCCTAAAAAAAAACATGAAATTTATAGTGTATCCATATATTTCTCAAAACAGTGAAAATGCTGTTTCACATATATTTAGTTTTACAGAGAAATAAATTCACTCATAAAATAGACACAACTTTATTTTTTTATTATGTTCAATTAGCCAACATATATTACAACATTAGTTTTTGATGTAGTGTTCAATGATTCATTAGTTGTGTATAACACCCAGTGCTCACTTAAAAGTCTACTGATATGGAACTAGAAAAGATGGAGGAGGAGTAGGGGACCCTATTTCAACTGGTCCCCGGAATTGAGCTGGATATCTACCAGACCACTCTGAGCACCCATGAAACCAGCCTGAGATGTAAGAAGATCTGGATCTCTACAAACAGAATATCACAGGCGGTTGGTTTCGAGGTACGACGCGGGGAGCCATGATTGCACGGGCAGATATCGGAGGATAAACGGCAGCGGGAGGGTGCCTGGCCGTAGGAATCCTACACCACTGGTGAGCAACAGCCTCGCACGCTGGGGACGGGGCACAGACTCGCAGACCAGTAGCGGCGGGGAAAGGACTCTAGGACAGCCCCCGGGGACAGAAACCCGGAGCGGCGGGGTCACGCGTACAAACTGAGAGCAGCTGGCGGTTTTAGAAGCACAAAGGGCAGAGACGTGCCCCAACCTGGAGGCAGGACTGGGGGCGCTGCGGAGGGGCGCACAACCTAGGCCGCTGCAGTTTATAGCAGCACGGACAGAAAGGAGACAGTGTGGCCTAGAGAGCTCACTGAAGAACAGACTGCGGTCTCTCTGCTCTGAGGCAGAGGGTTGGAAACGGTCTCTTCTGCTCTGACTCACGGAAGAGACGCGGAAAGCCACCAGGGAAAGCCGCCAGAGAACAAAAGCCCCAAAAACTGATTCCCGCTGAGCCCATCCCCCGCCACAGGCAGGCAGGGCAACTCCGACCGAACAGGGTTGCCTGAGTAACAGTGCGGCAGGCCCCTCCCGCAGAAGACAGGCTGGGAAAACAAGAGGCCAGCAACCCTAAGGTCCCAAGAAAACAGGTGCATCTTGCTTGGGTTCTGGTCAATAATTTGGACTCTATACATTCCCTCAAACACCCATCAACAGAATGACTAGGAGGAGGAGCCCCCAAAATAGAAAACACTCAGAGATTATGACTTATGCTGCAGATTTACAAATGGATGCAGATATAACCAAGATGTCAGAGATGGAATTCAGGCTAGCAATTGTGAAGACAATGGCTAGAATGGAGAAATCAATTAATGGCAACATAGAGTCTCTAAGGGCAGAAATGAAAGCTGAACTGGCAGAACTTAAAAATGCTATCAATGAGATCCAATCCAATCTAGATAATCTAACAGCTAGGGTAACTGAGGCAGAAGAACGAATAAGCGACCTGGAAGACAATATAATAGATAAAAAGGGAAAAGAGGAGGCCAGGGAAAAACAACTCAAAATCCATGAAAATAGAATCAGAGAAATAAGTGACACCATGAAGCGTTCCAGTGTCAGAATAATTGGAATCCCGGAGGGAGTGGAGAGAGAGAGAGGACTAGAAGATGTATTTGAGCAAATCGTAGCTGAGAACATCCCTAATCTGGGGAATGAAACAAACATTCGAGTCCTAGAGGCAGAGAGGACCCCTCCCAAGATCAAGGATAACAGGCCAACACCCCGACATGTAATAGTAAAACCTGCAAATCTTAGAACCAAGGAAACCCTCTTAAGGGCAGTCAGGGGGAAGAGATTCCTTACGTACAGAGGGAGGAACATCAGAATAACGTCAGACCTATCCACAGAGACCTGACAAGCCAGAAAGGCCTGGCAAGACATATTCAGGGCACTAAATGAGAAGAACATGCAGCCAAGAATACTTTATCCAGCAAGGCTTTCATTTAGAATGGATGGAGAGATGCAGAGCTTCCACGACCGGCAGAAACTGAAAGAATATGTGACCACTAAGCCAGCCCTGCAAGAAATATTAAGGGGGGGTTCTATAAAAGGAGAAACACCTCAAGAGTGATATACAACAGAAATTTACAGGGACAATCTATAAAAACAACATCTTCACAGGCAACATGATGACAATTAATTCATATCTTTCAATAATCACTCTCAACGTGAATGGCCTAAACGCTCCCATAAAACAGCACAGGATTGCAGACTGGATAAAAAGACAGGACCCATCCATATGCTGCCTACAAGAGACTCATTCTGAACCTAAAGATACATCCAGACTGAAAGTGAAGGGATGGAGATCCATCTTCCATGCCAGCAGACCTCAAAAGAAAGCTGGGGTAGCAATTCTTATATCAGACAAATTAGATTTTAAACTAAAGTCTGTAATAAGAGACACAGAAGGACACTATATCATTCTTAAAGGGTCTATCCAACAAGAAGATCTAACAATTGTAAATATCTATGCCCCCAACATGGGAGCAGCCATCTATATAAGCCAACTGTTAACCAAAATAAAGAGTCATATTGATAACAATACGTTAATTGTAGGAGACCTCAATACTCCACTCTCAGCAATGGACAGATCATCTAAGCAGAAAATCAACAAGGAAACAAGAGCTTTGAATGATACATTGGACCAGATGGACCTCATAGATATTTACAGAACATTCCACCCAAAACAACAGAATACTCATTCTTCTCGAGCGCACATGGAACTTTCTCCAGAATAGACCACATACTGGGTCACAAATCAGGTCTCAACCGATACCAAAAGACTGAGATTATTCCCTGCATATTCTCAGACCACAATGCTCTAAAACTGGAACTCAATCACAAGAAAAAATTTGGCAGAAATTCAAACACTTGGAAGCTAAAGACCACTCTGCTCGAGAATGTTTGGGTCAACCAAGAAATCAAAGAAGAACTTAAACAATTCATGGAAATCAATGAGAATGAAAACACATCGGTCCAAAACCTATGGGATACTGCAAAGGCGGTCCTAAGGGGGAAATACATAGCCATCAAGCCTCACTCAAAAAAATAGAAAAATCCCGAATTCACCAACTAACTCTACACCTTAAAGAACTAGAGGAAAAGCAACAAACGACGCCTAAGCCACGCATTAGAAGAGAAATAATTAAAATTAGAGCAGAAATCAATGAATTAGAAACCAGAAACACAGTAGATCAGATCAACGAAACTAGAAGTTGGTTCTTTGAGAGAATTAATAAGACCGATAAACCACTGGCCAGACTTATCCAAAAGAAAAGAGAAAGGACCCAAATTAATAAAATTATGAATGAAAGGGGAGAGATCACGACTAACACCAAGGAAATAGAAATAATTTACAAATTATTATCAACAACTATATGCCAATAAACTGAGCAATCTGGATGAAATGGAGGCCTTCCTGGAAACCTATAAGCTGCCAAGACTGAAACAGGAAGAAATTAACAACCTGAATAGGCCAATAACCAGTAACGAGATTGAAGCAGTGATCAAAAACCTCCCAAAAAACAAGAGTCCAGGGCCTGATGGATTCCCTGAGGAATTCTACCAAACATTCAAAGAAGAAATAATACCTATTCTACTGAAGCTGTTTCAAAAAATAGAAACAGAAGGAAAACTTCCAAACTCATTCTATGAGGCCAGCATTACCTTAATCCCCAAACCAGGCAAAGACCCCATCAAAAAGGAGAATTGCAGACCGATATCCTTGATGAATATGGATTCCAAAATCCTCAACAAAATCCTAGCTAATAGGATCCAACAATACATTAAAAGGATCATCCACCACGACCAAGTGGGATTTATCCCCGGGATGCAAGGGTGGTTCAACATTCGCAAATCAATCAATGTGATAGAACACATTAATAAGAGGAGGGAGAAGAACCATATGGTCCTCTCAATTGATGCAGAAAAAGCATTTGACAAAATACAACATCCTTTCCTGATTAAAACTCTTCAGAGTATAGGGATAGAGGGAACATTCCTCAAGTTCATAAAATCCACCTATGAAAAACCCACAGCGAGTACCATCCTCAATGGGGAAAAGCTGAGAGCCTTTCCCTTAAGATCAGGAACACGTCAAGGATGCCCACTCTCGCCACTATTGTTCAACATAGTACTAGAAGTCCTGGCAACAGCAATCAGACAACAAAAAGAAAAGGTATTCAAATTGGCAAAGAAGAAGTTAAACTCTCTCTTTTCACAGACGACATGATACTTTATGTGGAAAACCCAAAAGACTCCACCCCCAAATTACTAGAACTCATACAGCAATTCAGTAATGTGGCAGGATACAAAATCAATGCACAGAAATCAGTTGCTTTCTTATACACTAACAACGCAACTGTAGAAAGAGAAATTAGAGAAACGATTCCATTTACAATAGCACCAAAAACCATACGATACCTCAGAATAAACCTAACCAAAGAGGTAAAGGATCTGTACTCTAGGAACTACAGAACACTCATGAAAGAAATTGAAGAAGACACAAAAAGATGGAAAGATATTCCATGCTCATGGATCAGAAGAATAAACATTGTTAAAATGTCTATGCTACCCAGAGCAATCTATACCTTCAATGCCATCCCGATCAAAATCCCAATGACATTTTTCAAAGTGCTGGAACAAACAATCCTAAAATTTGTATGGAATCAGAAAAGACCCTGAATCGCCAAGGAAATGCTGAAAAAGAAAAACAAAGCTGGGGGCATCACGTTGCCCGATTTCAAGCTATATTACAAAGCTGTGATCGCCAAGACAGCATGGTACTGGCACAAAAACAGACATATAGACCAATGGAACAGAATAGAGAACCCAGATATGGACCCTCAACTCTATGGTCAAATAATCTTTGACAAAGCAGGAAAAAACATGCAATGGAAAAAAGACAGTCTCTTCAATAAATGGTGCTGGGAAAATTGGACAGCCACATGCAGAAGAATGAAACTCGACCATTCTCTAACACCATTCACAAAGATAAACTCAAAGTGGATGAAAGACCTCAATGTGAGACAGGAATCCATCAAAATCCTAGAGGAGAATATAGGCAGTAACCTCTTTGACATCGCCCACAGCAACTTCTTTCAAGATACATCTCCAAAAGCTAGTGAAACAAAAGCAAAAATGAACTTTTGGGACTTCATCAAGATAAAAAGCTTCTGCACAGCAAAGGAAACAGTCAACAAAACAAAGAGGCAACCCACAGAATGGGAGAAGATATTTGCAAATGACACTACAGATAAAGGGCTGGTATCCAAGATCTCTAAAGAACTTCTCAAACTCAACACCCAAAAAACAAATAATCAAGTCAAAAAGTGGGCAGAAGATATGAAAAGACACTTCTCTGAAGAAGACATACAAATGGCTAACAGACACATGAAAAAATGTTCATCATCATTAGCCATCAGGGAAATTCAAATCAAAACCACATTGAGATACCACCTTACACCAATTAGAATGGCAAAAATGGACAGGGAAAGAAACAACAAATGTTGGAGAGGTTGTGGAGAAAGGGGAACCCTCTTACACTGTTGGTGGGAATGCAAGTTGGTATAGCCACTTTGGAAAACAGTGTGGAGGTGCCTCAAAAAATTAAAAATAGAGCTACCCTATGACCCAGCAATTGCACTCCTGGGTATTTACCCCAAAGACACAGATGTAGTGAAAAGAAGGGCCATATGCACCCCATCGTTCATAGCAGCAATGTCCGCAATAGCCAAACTGTGGAAAGAGCCGAGATGCCCTTCAACAGATGAATGGATAAAGAAGATGGGGCCCATATATACAATGGAATATTACTCAGCCATCAGAAAAGATGAATACCCAACTTTTACATCAACATGGATGGGACTGGAGGAGATTATGCTAAGTGAAAGAAGTCAAGCAGAGAAAGTCAATTATCATATGGTTTCACTTATTTGTAGAACATAAGGAATAACATGGAGGACATTAGGAGAAGGAAGGGAAAAATGGGGGGGGGGGAATTGGAGGGAGAGATGAACCATGAGAGACTATGGACTCTGAGAAACAAACAGGGTTTTAGAGGGGAGCGGGGAGGGGGGATTGATTAGCCCGGTGATGGGTATTAAGGAGGGCACGTACTGCATGGAGCACTGGGTGTTATTCGAAAACAATGGATCGTGGATCACCACATCAAAAACTAATGATGTATTGTATGGTGACTAACATAATAAAATTTAAAAAAAAAATTACTTTAAAAAAAGAGTCTACTGATATGAAGGCTGCTAGTTGAACATGACTAAGGATTTCATTTAGACAAATTTTTTGTAGTTTTCTATTAAGAAATATTTAACACTACGTATATCTCTCTCCTCCTCACCTTCTCCCAATCTATCCCATTCCTCCTCTCCCAATCTCTATCAGAGCTCCAAATTTATTTGTAACTGGAGTTTGTATTTATTCATTTGAAAAAAAAGTTTATTCTACCACTTCAGAAATTAAATTGGAAAACCATTTAACTATAAAACCTGTAAGATCTTTTTTAAAATCTAAAATTCTTTGATTCTACAGCTCAAAAATTATGGTTTTATTTAATATTATTCTTTATCACCAGCCATGCTGATATGAAAACTGGCTTTACTGTTATTTGTTCTGTATCTCACCAAAGATGCTTTCATTGATGACTGTTCTTGTTCTTTGCTTTTATAAAGTCCTAGTTCGGAGTCTCTTTCTTCAACTATTTTATCATATTGGTGCTACAATAAATAGAGAAAATATTTTAGGTATATTAGAACACAAATAAATTATGTTTTAATAATACTGGTATCCTTATGCATTTAATATCCACAGAAAATGTCAATGAATTCAGTGATATATATATTTGAGCTTTTTTTCTGGTTTTTCAAGTCATTTTTATTCAAATAACATAAACAATGAAACACAGAAAACAGTCTTGAAAATAATCAAATACAAGAACAACAAAAAATTCTTTTTAATTGAAAATGTTGAATTTCATAATTTAAAATATAGGCTAGAAACACCAAGACCTCTTAGAAAAGTTACTGATTCCAGATCTGGGGCAGGAAATACAAGATGAGTCTTGAACATTTTATCATAATAGAAAGCCAAAAAGCTGTCAAGAGTTTATTAGGGTCAAGTCAAAAGGACTGGCTCGCTAGTTTGAAGAGCCTCCCACTGGCCAAAAGAGGAACAATTTGAGTGTCAAGGATTAGACTGGATTGAGACATACCAAATATGTTTAAATCTATGAGTTCATAATATTTTTATGAATTTTGTTAATATTTATTATTAAAATACTTTTTAATCCTCATTGGTTACCTCATATATTAAATCCCACCAACAATTTTAAAGATGAATAGGTAGGTATAGCCCACCTCTTCTCTCCAGATATTGAAGGGAATAAAGCTGAATTCCGTAACAGAATGATTACTTTTAAAACAACAAAAAGTAAAACATACTCACAAACACAACAAACATTAATTCTTTCATCTATTTATACCACTGATAAAAATTTGTTTAGCCTAATATGTGTTAGACATTCATAAAGGTATATTTATATCCTTTACCAGATACATATTCTGGGGATGTACTTAAATAAATATAAGGTGGAAAGTGCTGTAAGAGAGTACTAGGAAAATTCAGAAGAAAAAGGATTACTTCCATACGTAATAGATGACAAGGAGAGATATTCTCAAGGAAGTGTCACCCAAACTCAGCTTTGTGTGGTTAAGACCTGAACTTAGAGAGACGGGAGATCAAGAGTATTCTAGCTCTA
The DNA here is from genome assembly GCF_004348235.1 of Phoca vitulina. Taxonomy (NCBI): domain Eukaryota; kingdom Metazoa; phylum Chordata; class Mammalia; order Carnivora; family Phocidae; genus Phoca; species Phoca vitulina. The sequence goes on from NW_022589705.1 coordinate 6,087,666, forward strand.
ATCAGTCATTATTGCATAATTTTCTGACAAATCAGAATGCTATCTTGATTTCACCATCTTTATGCGTAAGTATGCCTCTAATTAATAGTTCTCATCACACACACGTTACCTTATGTTTTTCCATAAGTGCTACCATTTCAGCTATTTTATGTTGACATCGTATATCAATTTCTTTCTGTAATTTTACAGCTTCATCAGCTATTACTTTTGCTTTCTCAACCTATCAAGTAAAGTATTTCTTAAAATTAATGCACAAACAAATTTAACTTAAACGCAAAGACCATATATACTACTTACATAAAATGCAGAAATCAAACACCAGGAAATTAGGAAAGCCAAGTAAAAAATGCATTCTGTTTTGGTTTATTTTAGGGTGTTCTATCAAGTAAGATGATAGTATAACACTGTAATGACCACTTAATCTTTTCAAAATAATAAATACATAAAAATACTTAGAAAACAAAGATACTTTTAAGCTTCTATAAAACTAATTAACCGTCTCATGTAAATTTATTAAATCTTTTAAAAATCATAACAAAGATTAAGAATTGCTTTTCTCTTAAAATGCTAATAAATAAATAGAGTTTTAATATAACAAATTTTCAAAATATTTAGTTTTTCCTACCTCTTCCAAAAGATTTTCTTCTGATATCTTTCTGTCCTTAATTTCTTTTTGATAGCTGTCAGTCATTTCTTTAAATTTCTGCTTGGTACCTTCTAGTTCTAATTCTAATTTACTGACCTTTGAGTAAAGAAAGTAACATTAACATTAGTAAATGTTATGGATTACTTGAAAATATTCTGTATTCATTTTGTGGTTTTGTGAATCTTAAAACATTACTTATTCATTGAAATTATGGCTGGATCATTTTCCTTACATTTTTCATATGGTGAGATGTGATTTTTCACAAAACCCCTAAAATACATATTTAGTCCTGACAAGTAATATTTTAAAAGCAGCCATATTTTTATTTTTAATGCATTTCTCAGCAATATTTAAATTATTTGGTCTCAGGTTTAGGTTTTATTACAGTGACTATTCCATTTGGATAGAATACCCATGTGATTCGAAGAAAAAGTGTATTCTTTTTTAAAAAACAGCTTTATTGAGGTGTAATGGATATACACAAAAAAACTACACAGTTAATGTACACAATTTGATGAGTTTAGACATATGCATACACCATGAAACCATCACCACAATTAATATACATAATGCATCCCCTCAAAAAGTTTCCTTCTAGCCCTTTGTTTTCTACCATAAAAACACCTTAACACGAGATCTATCCTCTTCACAAATTTATAAGTTCACAATACAGTACTGTTGACTTTAGGTACCGTGCTGTACAGCAGACCTCTAAAACTAATTTATCTTACATAACTGGAAACCTTATACAAGTTGAAGAAGTCTCCATTTCCCCCTCCCTCTTACCCATTCTAATCTCCATTCTAATCTCTGCTTCTGTAAGTTTCACTCATACCTCATAAAAGTGGAATCATGAAGCATCTGTCCTTCTGTGATTGGCTTTTGTTGTTGAATTGGAAGTGATCTTTATATATTCTGGATACCAGATCATTACCAAATATATTATTGGCTAATATTTTCTCCCATCTTGTGGGTTGCCTTTCACTCTCTTGATACTGTCCTTTGATACATTCAATGAAATTTCTACCAACACTCCAACTATCTTTTGTCAGAAATAGAGAAGCTGATCCTAAAATTTATATGGAATTACAAGGGACCCTGAGTAGCCAAAACAATCTTGAAAAAAAAAATGGTGTTGGAGGACACATAACCTCCAATTTATAATTTGTCATCATTTGTAATAAAATTTATGACAAATATACCATAATCAGAGCTGTGATACTGACATAAGGTAAAATATAGATCAAGGCAATAGAATTGGGAATCCAGAAATAAAGCCATAAATGGTCAATTTATTTTCAATAAGAATAACAAGACAATTCAATTGGGAAAGAATACTCTAACAAATGTTGCTGGAACAACTGATATTCACATGTAAAGGAGTAAGTTGGACCCTTAACCTCATACCATATAAAAAAATTAACTCAAAATAGATTAAAGATCTAAATGTAATAGCTAAAATTATAAAACTCAGAAAAAAAAATAGGAGTTAACATTCATGGATCTAGCAATGGATTCTATATATGACACTAAAAGCATAAGCAAATGAGAAAAACAAAGTAGATTTCATGAAAAAGCATAGTCTTGGAGAGATTTTCTATAAAGAATATCTTTAATTTCTATTGTTTTCATGTTTTGTACAAAAATTTACTGAGTCATGTAGACATGACTCAAATATAGAAATTATTGAAAGAAAGAGAAACCTTAATTGGCACCCACCCTCTAGAATCACTTATTACCACAGAGCTGAAGTAGAATTGAGGAGTAGGGTACATATATGGGAGGGATAGGAATTGGGAAAGGGAGGCATAGGTAATTTAACAAAGAATCAGACTCTATTCTATACTCATGAGTCAACCACCAATTTTAAGACAGAGCATATTATCAATATTGATAAATACTTCTGGGTGCTTCTCTTCATTAGTTTTCCCCTTCTGCCCCTCAAATGTAACAAATGTTCTTAATATTCACTTTTCCCTTGCTCTTCTTTATAGCTCTAGTGAATAATTATATATCAATATTTCAGAGTTTGTTTTTGAACTTTATATAAATGTTTTCATTGTATGTTTATTTTTCTATCATGCATTTTTCATTCGGCAGTTTATTTCAGATGAGTGTAAATATAGTTCTTAATTTTCAATGCTAAGCAGTGTTCCACTGTATGAATATAATACTGTCGTTTATTTATGTATTCAATTGTTCAGACACTGAATTGTATCAAACTTGGGGACAATATACACAATAATGCTATAAATGTTCTTGTAAATATCTCCTGGTACAAATGTGTAATACTTCTTTGTAGTATATACCTAGAATTCAAACTGGTCATAGGGCAGGTCGCATGTTCAACTTTACAAGATAATGACGTTATTTGCCACAAAGTACACGTATCAATTTAAATTCCCAGCAACAGCATGTTAGGAGTTTCGCCTGCTTCACAACCTCACCAACAGTTGATAGTAACAGTCAAAAGTGCTTTGACTGAAGTTTTGTCATTTGTATTTTCCTAAAAATTTTATGTTTAATTCTTCATGTTTTCTATTCTGCGAAATTTCTATTCAGGTTTTTCATTTATCTATCTGGTTGCTTCATCTTAATGATTTATAGAAATTCTTTATTAATTATAGATTCTAATACTTTGTTCATTATATATGTATAATAGATATTTCTCCCAATATTAGGTTTGTCTCTTTGCTTTCTAAATAAGCAAAAATTATTAATTATAGCATATGTGAATTTATCAATATTTTCAAACATGATTGTATTTTTTACATTGCTTAGGAAATCTTTCTTGATCCCAGAGTCCTGGGATCCAGCCCCATATCAGAGTCCCTGCTCAGAGGAGGGACCCCTCTCTGCCGCTCCCCCTGCTTGTGCTTTCCTGCTCTGTCAAATAAATACATAAAATCTTTTAAAAATAAAATAAAATAAAACCATCTGAGTTTAAAGTTTGCTTTTTAAGAGATTTTAAATTGTTGATTCAATCTCTGTAATAAGACAACCCAGAGATATTCTGTATTTTTCTCAAACAGTTTGAAGTCCTGCCTTTAACATTTACATCCCCAAGGAATTCATTTTTGTATGTAGTGTAGGGGTACAATTTCATATTTTTATATATGAAGAGTCAAATGTTCCAGCACTACATATCCATAATACTACCCTCGTATTATATAAAATTACCACTTATGCATGGATCTTTGCCTAGATTCTCTCTTCTGTTAAACTCATTTGATTACCTCTGTGCCAATACTATGCTCTTAATTACCTTTGCTTCACAATTAATCTTTATATATGGTCAGGCACATTTACTCCACCTTGTTCCTCTTGAGAAATGCCTTAGTTATTCTTGGCCTACTGCTCTTACATTTAAATTTTAAAACCAATTTGTCAGGTTCTACAAAGATCCTTGGTGAAATTTTAATTGAAAATGTAGATCAATTTGGAAAAAAAAAAAAACAGCATTTTCACATAAATCGTATATTTTTAAAATTGTATTTTCTTTTTCTTATGTAGGCTCCACATCCAGTGTGGAGCTCAATGCAGGGCTTGAACCTACAACCCTGAGATCAAGACCTGAGCTGAGATCATGAGTCAGATGCCTAACCAACTAAGCCACCCAGGAGCCCCTAAATTATATTTTCTAATAGCTTGTTGCAAATTTGTAAAACTAGTAATGATTTCTCTGTAATGACCATATATCTAACAACATTATTAAACACATTTAATAACTGTATTAATTCATCTATAGATTCTTGTAGATTTGCTACATATACAACTCCCATCTAAAACCACAAGTTTCGGGGCAGCTGGGTGACTTATTTGGTTAAGCGACTGCCTTCTGCTCAGGTCATGTTCCCAGAATCCTGGGATCCAGCCCCGCATCAGGGCCCCTGCTCAGAGGAGGGACCCCTCTCTGCCACTCCCCCTGCTTGTGCTTTCCTGCTCTGTCAAATAAATACATAAAATCTTTTAAAAATAAAATGAAATAAAACCATCTGAGTTTAAAGTTTGCTTTGTTAAGAGATTTTAAATTGTTGATTCAATCTCTGTAATAAGACAACCCAGGCAAATTATTTTTTTTGAGATTGTTTTTTGGTTAATCTACTTCAAGTTTTTCAAATATATTAGCATAATGATGTTCATAGTAAATGTATTAACTTTCAACTATGATTAAAAATACATGTTCCTTGAAAAAGAAAAGAAAAGCTAAAGGCATCATAATTCCAAACTTCAAATTATATAACAAACAGTAATGATCAAAACAGTGTGGTACTAGCACAAAAGTAGACACATAGATCAACAGAACAGAATAGAAAACCCAGAAATGAACCCACAACTATATGGTTAACTAATCTTCAACAAAGCAGGAAAGAATATCCAGTTGGGGGGGGGGGGGAAACAGTCTCTTCAACAAATAGTGTTGAGAAAACTGAACAGCAACAAGTAAAAGAATGAAACTGGACCACTTTCTTATACCCTACACAAAAAATATATTCAAAATGAATGAAAGAACTAAATATGAGACCTGAAACCATAAAAATCCTAGAGGAGAACACACGCAGTAACCTCTTTGACATTGTCCACTGCAACTTCTTTCTAGATATGTCTCCTGAGACAAAGGAAAGAGAAGCAAAAATAAACTACTGGGACTTAATCAAAATAAAAAGCTTCTGTACAGTGAAGGAAATAATTGACAAAACTAAATGGCAACCTACAGAATAGGAGAAGATATTTTCAAAGGACATATCCAATAAAGGGTTAGTATCCAAAATCTATAAAGAACTTATAAAACTCAACACCCAAAAAACAAATAATCCAGTTAAAAAAAATGGGCAGAAGACATGAATAGGCATTTTTCTCAAAGAAGACATACAGGTGGTCATTGGACACATGAAAAGATGTTCAACATCACTCATCATCAGAGAAATACAAATCAAAACTACAATGAGATATCACCTCATACCCCTCAGAATGGCTAAAATCAACAACATAACAAACAATAGGTATTGGCAAGAATGTGGAGAAAGGGGAGCCCTTGTGCACTGTTGGTGGGAATGCAAACTGGTGCGGCCACTCTGGAAAACAGTATAGAGGTTCCTCAAAAAGTTAAAAAATAGAACTACCCTACGATCCAGCAATTGCACCATTAGGCATTTACCCAAAGAATACAAAAATACTAATTCAAAGGGATACATGCACCTCAACATTTATAGAGGCATTATCTACAATAACCAAATTATGGAAACAGCACAAGTGTCCATCAACTGATGAATGGATAAAGAAGATACACACACACACACACACACACACACACACATTGGAATATTAGCCATAAAAAAGAATGAAATCTTGCCATTTGCAATGGATGGCACTACAGAGTATTATGCTAAACAAAACAAGTCAGTCAAAGAAAGACAAATACTCATATGTGGAATTTAAAAAACAAAACAAACTAGCAAAGGGAAAGAAAAGAGAAAGAAGCAAACCAAGAAACAGACCCTTAACTATACAGAACAAACTATGGTTACCAGAGGGGAAATGGGTGAGGGGATGGGTTAAATAGGTGATGGGGATTGAAGAGTACACTAGTTGTGATGAGCACTGGGTGTTGTATGGAAGTGTTGAATCACTATATTGTACACCTGAAACTAATATTACACTGTATGTTAACTAACTGGAATTTAAATAAAAACTTAAAAAATATACATGTTGTGTACTTCCAAGGAATATAGCAGAGTAGGAGGACCCCTAAACTCACCTCATCCCACAGATACAATTAGATACACCCATATCAGTGTAAATAACCTTGAAAAGGACCTGAAAGTGTCAGAACAGACTCTCCACAGCTAAATGTAGAGAAGAGGCCACATCAAAAGGGTATGAAGGGTCGCCAAAGGCAAGGGAAGCAAGGGCAAAAATGAACTATTGGGACTTCATCAAGATAAAAAGCTTTTGCAAAGCAAAGGAAACAGTCAACAAAACCAAAAGACAACTGACAGAATGGGAGAAGATATTTGCAAATGACATATCAGATAAAGGGCTAGTATCCAAAATCTATAAAGAACTCATCAAACTCAACACCAAAAGAACAAAGAATCCAATCAAGAAATGGGCAGAAGACATGAACAGACATTTTTCCAAAGAAGACATCCAAACGGCCAACAGACACATGGAAAAGTGTTCAATATCGCTTGGCATCAGGGAAATCCAAATCAAAACCTCAATGAGATACCACCTCAACCAGTCAGAATGGCTAAAATTAACAAGCCAGGAAATGACAGATGTTGGCGGGGATGCGGAGAAAGGGGAACCCTCCTACACTGTTGGTGGGAATGCAAGCTGGTGCAGCCACTCTGGAAAACAGTATGGAGGTTCCTCAAGAAGTTGAAAATAGAGCTACCATATGATCCAGCAATTGCACTCCTGGGTATTTACCCCAAAGATACAAAAGTAGGGACCCGAAAGGCTACGTGCACCCTGATGTTTATAGCAGCAATGTCCACAATAGCCAAACTGTGGAAAGAGCCAAGATGTCCATCAACAGATGAATGGATAAAGAAGATGTGGTATATATATACAATGGAATATTATGCAGCCATCAAAAGGAATGAGATCTTGCCATTTGCAACGACGTGGATGGAACTAGAGGGTATTATGCTGAGCGAAATAAGTCAAACAGAGAAAGACATGTATCATATGACCTCACTGATATGAGGAATTCTTAATCTCAGGAAACAAAGTGGGGTTTGCTGGAGTGGGGGGGGGGGTGGGGGGGATGGGCTGACTGGGTGATGGACACTGGGGAGGGTATGTGTTCTGGTAAGCGCTGTGAATTGTGCAAGACTGTTGAATCTCAGATCTGTACCTCTGAAACAAATAATGCAATATATGTGAAGAAAGAAAAAAAGAAGAAGAAGAATGTAGCAGGAGGGGAAGAATGAAGGGGGGGAATCGGAGGGGGAGAAGAACCATGAGAGACGATGGACTCTGAAAAACAAACTGAGGGTTCTAGAGGGGAGGGGGGTGGGAGGATGGGTTAGCCTGGTGATGGGTATTGAGGAGGGCATGTTCTGCATGGAGCACTGGGTGTTATGCACAAACAATGAATCATGGAACACTATATCTAAAACTAATGATGTAATGTATGGGGATTAACATAACAATAAAAAAATTAAAAAAAAAAAGGGTATGAGGGGTTGAGACACAATTGGGAGCAAAAGGTACCTGCAGGACTATTCCTTGGAGGGATAAGCTCCATAGGCCAGGAAACATAATGGAAAGGGGAGGAGACCAGAACCTCTCCAAGCACACCAGGCGCAGGGAATGTGTATGAAAATGAGAGGGGAATGATTTACGGAGTTCTCAGAATCAGCAGGGCTTAACACCTGGAACTTTAAAAATCAGCAGGCATGGCTCTGGGAGAACTGGGAGGGTGATAGGAAACTGAGTCCCCACCCTTAAAGAGACAGCATAACAGCCCCACAGAAATACAGCATAGAAGCAGCAGTTTGAAAAATGCCTGGAGTACCTGGGCAGGAGATTTATTTACTGATCTCAGAGTGTGTGCTAGAGGTGTAGGGATTATTAGGAGAATTCTCCAAGAACAAAAGAGCTGGCAGGCATCATTCTCCTCCCAGCCTAGACACACGGACACTTGTGGGAACCAGTGTGGCACCTAGACTCACAACTTAACTTTCTAGCAGCACACACTGCCCCCTCCTGCCAGGCCTCTGCTCTAGGTCCCCGGCCACAACAGAGCTGCACAAACCTTGCTAACACAGCACACTCCACCCCAGTGTTCTCCTGTGGACCTGCCCCTCCAATAAACCCTTGGCCAAAGCCCATCCAAAGTGGTGCCACAAGCCTAGCATGGTGTAAGCAGCCCCAACAGGGACCAGCACCACTCCAAAGTGACTCCTATCCTGGGGCGAGGGGAAGATAACCACACATGCAAGTCCATCTGCAGCCCCAGCAGTGGGCTGGGGGCAGGCCCCCTGGTCTTACCATAGGCTGCACCCACCAATGAAAATTTCTTAGGGGACAACACAGAGAAAGTACCCAGCAGTTCAGTGTTACCACATCTCTGGCAAAAGCCCAAGGTGGCTCCAGAATGACCCACTAACAACACAGGGAGCAAACTCTGCCCACAACTAACAAAGAAATCCATCACAGATGACTGGAATGAAGGCAAAAACAGCTCAGCCACAACTGTAGGGCATATGCAACACACGTAGGAGACACTCCTGAAGCACCAGGTTCTGGTGAACAGAGGACATTGCACTGCAGGGCACTACAGGACCTTTTTCTCATAAGGCCATTACTTTCAAGAGCAGGAAACGTAGCTGATTTTATATATATAAATATATAGATATATAGATATAGATATATAGATATATATAGATATATATATAGAAACACCAAGAGTTAGACATTATGAGGAGACAGAGAAATATATCCCAAATGAAAGAATAGGATGAAATCACAGCAAAAGAGTTAAACAAAACAGAGATAAGTAATATGCCTGATAGAGAATTTAAAGTAACGGTCACAAAGATACTCACTGGACTTTAGAAAAGATTGGAGGACCTCAGAGACAAAAAAGAGACAAAAAACATAATAAACAACCAATCGGAGATGAAGAATTCCAATAACTGAAATTAAAAATACACTATATTAAATAAATTGTGGACTGAAGGAAGCAGAAGAATGGATCAGCAACCTGGAGGACAGAGTAATGAAAGTAATCAGACTGCACAGGAGAGAGAAAAAATAATAACAAAAAATGAAAATACAGTAAGGGAACTGGGCAACACCAACAAGCATAATAACATTCATATTATAGGGATCCCAGAAGGAGAAAAGAGAGAAAAGGGGGAAGAAATTTTATTTGATGAAATAAAAGCTTTGAAAACTCCCCAAATCTGGGGAAGGAAAAAGAAATCCAGATCCAGGAGGTAGAGAGAGTCCCCAACAAAATCAACCCACGGAGGTCCATAGAAAGACACATAATAATTAAAATGGCAAAAAGTAGTGATAAAGAGAGAATTTTAAAAGCAGCAAGAGAAAATAGTTATATACAAAGAAAATCCCGTAAGGGCTTTTTCAGCAGAAACTTTGCTGGTCATTTTTCAGCAGAAACTTAGCAGGTCAGAAGGAAGTGGTATGATTCATTCAAAATGCTGAAAGAAAAAATCTGCAGTGAAGAATACTCTATCCAGCAAGGCTATCATTCAGAATAGAAGGAAAGATAAGGAGTTTCCCAGACAGACAAAAGTTAAAGGAATTTATGATCACTAAACCAGCCCCACAAGAAATGTTAAAGGGTACTCTTGGAGTGGAAAAAAAAAAAGAAGACCATACGCAGGAGTTAAAAAAGGAGGAAGCACAAAAGCAATAAAATTAAGTACATCTATAAAAATCAGTCAAGGGATTCTCAAAAAAAAAAAAGAATGTAAAGTATGACACCATATACCTAAAACATGGCAGGGGATAAAGAATGGGTTCAAACTTAGAGACTGTTATATGCAAAAGATGTTATATACAAACCCAATGCTGACCACAAATCAAAAACTAGTGATATGCAAAAAATAAAAAGGAATTCAAGTATATCACTGAAAAAAAGGCAGCAAACAGTGAGAAAAGAGAGCAAGAGAATAAAGAAAAAGAACTATAAAAACAGCCATAAAACAGTAACAAAATGGCTATTAGTACAAAGCTATCAATAACTCTTTGGAATGTAAATGGACTAAGAGCTCCAATCAAAGGACACAGGATAACAGGTGGATAAAAAAGCAAGACCAATCTATATGTTGCCTATAAGAGACTCATTTCAGACCTAAAGACACATGCAGATTGAAAGTGAAGGGATGGAAAAAATTTATCATGCAAATGGAAGTGGAAAGAAAGCCAGGGTAGTAATACTTATATTGGAGAAAACAGACTTTAAAACAAAGACTGTAACAAGAGACAAAGAAAGACATTATACAACCATAAAAGGAACAATCCAATAAGAAGATACACCAACTGTAAATATTTATGCACCCAAGATGGGAGCACCCAAATACATAAGCAGCTAACATAAAGGAAGTAATCAATAGTAATTCAGTAACAGTAGAGGACCTGAACACCCCACTTATATCAATGGACTGACCACCAAAACAAAAAATCAAAAAGGAAACAGTGGCTTTGAGTGACACATTGGACCACATGAATCTAACATATATTTAGAACATTCTATCCTAAAACAGCAGCATATACAATCTTTTCAACAGCACATGGAACATTCTCCAGAATATATTACATATTAGGCCACAAAATAAGTCTCAATAAATTAAAAAAGACTGAAGTCATTCCATGAATCTTTTCTGACCATGACACTATGAAACTAGAAATCAACCACAAGAAAAAAATATGGAAAAAACACAAATACATGAAGATTAAATAGCATAACACTAAACAGTGAATGGGTCAACCAAGAAATCAAAGAGGAAATCCAAAACTACATGGAGACAAATGAAAATGAAAACACAACAGTCCAAAATCTTTAAGATGCAGCAAAAGCTGCTCTGAGAGGAAAGTTCATAGCAATATAAGGCCTGCATGAAGATGCAGACAAATTCTCAAATAAAAAACCAACCTTACACTGAAAGGAGCTAGAAAAAGACGGGGAAAAAAAAAAAACCAAAACCAAAAGAAGGAAAAAAAATAATAAAGATTAAAGCACAAGTAAGCAAAAGAGAAACTAAATTAACAATAGAACAGATCAATGAAACCAGGAGCTGGCTCTTTGAAAAGATCAACAAAATTGATAAACTTTTAACCAGACTCATAAAAGAGAGAGGACTCAAACAAAATCAGAAATGAAAAAGGAAAAATAGCAACTGACAACACAAAAACACAAAGAATTACAAGAGAATATTATGAAAAAATTACATGCCAACAAATTGGACAACCTAGACGCAGATAAATTGCGAGAAAAATAGAATCTTTCAAAACTGAATCAGAAGGAAATAGAAAATTTGAACATACTGAATTCTAGCAATGAAATTGAATCAGTAATCAAAAAACTCCCAACAAATCAAAAGTCCAGAACTAGATGGCTTCACAGGCAAATTCTGCTAAATATTTAAAGGCTAGTTAGTACCTATCCTTCTCAAAGTATTCCAAAAAATAGAAAAGGAAGGAAAATTTCTAAATTCATTCTATGAAGCTAGCATTACCCTGATATCAAAACCAGATAAAGACACCACAAAAAAAAAGAGAACTATAGGCCAGTATCTCTGATGAACATAGATGCAAAAATCCTCAATAAAATACCTGCAAACCAAATCCAATAATACATTTTTAAAAAATCATTCACTATGATCAAGTGGGATTTATTCCAGGGTTGCAAGAGTGGTTCAATATTCACAAATCAATCAACATGATACATCACATCCATAAGAGAAAGGATAAGAAACATATGGTCATTTCAACAGATGAAGAAAAAGCATTTGACAAAGTATATCCATTCATAATAAAAACCCTTAATAAAGTGACTTTAGAGGTAACATACCTCAATATCATAAAGGCCATATATGAAAACCCACAGCTAACATCATCAATGGGGAAAAATTGAGAGCTTTTCCCCTAAGGTCAGGAACAAGACAAGGGTGTCCACTCTCACCACTTTTATTCAACATAGTAATGGCACAACATTCAGACAACAAAAATAAATAAAAGGCATCCAAATCAGTAAGGAAAGAAGTAAAATTTTTACTATTTGCAGATGACATGACACCGTATATAGAAAACCCTAAAGACCACCAAAAAACTGCTAGAACTGATAAATTCAGTAAATTCACAGGATACAAAATCAATGTACAGAAATCTGTTGTGTTGCATTTCTACACACCAATAATGAAGCAGCAGAAAACAATCCCATTTACAATTGCATCAGAAATAATAAGATACCTAGGGATAAACCTAACTTAAGAAGTAAAAGACCTGTACTCTGAAAACTATAAAACATTGATGAGGGGCGCCTGGGTGGCTCAGATGGTTAAGTGTCTGCCTTCGGCTCAGGTCATGATCCCAGGGTCCTGGGATCGAGCCCCACATCGGACTCTCTGCTTCACGGGAAGCCTGCTTCTCCCTCTCCCTCTGCCTCTCCCAATGCTCATGCTCCCTCATTCTGTATCTCTGTGTCTCAAATGAATAAATAAAATCTTTAAAAAAAAATTGATGAAAGAGATTGAAGACAACACAGAGAAATGGAAAAACATCCCATTCTCATGGATTGGAAGAACAAATAGTGTTAAAATGTCTATACTACACAAAGCAATCTACACATTAATGCAATCCCTATCAACATACCAATAGCATTTTTCACAGAACTAAAAAAAAACCATCCTAAAATTTGTATGGAACCACAAAAGACCCCAAATAACAAAAGCAATCTTGAAAAAGAAAAGCAAAGCTGAAGGCATCACAATTCCAGACTTCAAGTTGTATTACAAAGCTGTAGTGATCAAAACAGTATGGTACTGGCAAAAAAAATTGACATACAGATCAGTGGAACTGAATAGAAAATCCAGAAATAAACCCACAATTACGTGGTCAATTAATCTTCAACAAAGCAGGAAAGAACATCCAGTGGGAAACAGTCTCTTCAACAAATGGTGTTGAGAAAACTGAACAGCAACATGCAAAAGAATGAAACTGGACCACTTTCTTACACCATACACAAAAATATATTCAAAATGAATGAAAGACCTAAATGTGAGACCTGAAACCATAAAAATCCTAGAAAAGAGAAAGGCAGTAATTTCTCTGACATCAGCTGTAGCAACTTTTTTCTAGATAGGTCCCCTGAAGCAGGAAACAAAAGCAAAAATAAACTATTGGAACTACATCAAAATAAAAAGCTTCTGCACAGTGAAGGAAACAACCAACAAAACTAAAAAGCAACCTACAGAATGGGAGAAGATATTTCCAAATGACATATCCAATGAAGGGTTAGTATCCAAAATATATAAAGAACTTATAACACTCACCCAAAAAACAAATAATTCAATTGAAAAATGGGCAAAAGAAATGAACAGACATTTCTCCAAAGAAGATGTACAGATGGTCAACAGACACATGAAAAGATGCTTATCATCACTTACCATCAGGGAAATACAAATCAAAACCACAATGAGATATCACCTCACGCCTGTCAGAATAGCTAAAATCAAACACAAGAAACAAGCGCTGGTGAGGATGTGGAAAAAAGGAACCCTCTTGTACTGTTGGTGGGAATGTAAACTGGTGTGGCCATTCTGGAAAACAGTATGGAGGTTCCTCAAAAAGTTAAAAATAGAACTACCCTATGATCCAGCAATTGCACTACTGGGTATTTACCCAAACAATACAAAAACACTAATTTGAAGGGATACATGCACCTCTATGCTTAATGCAGCATTATTTACAATAGGCAAACTATGGAAGCAGCCCAAGTGTCCACCCATAGATGAATGGATAAATATGTAATATAATATATATGACATATACATATATAATATATAACATTATATACACACACAATAGAATATACTCAACCATACAAAAGAACAAAATCTTGCCATCTGCAATTGACATGCTAAGGAAGGGGTACAATGCTAAGCAAAATAAGTCCGTCAGAGAAAGATAAATACCTTATGATTTCACTCCTATGTGGAATTTAAGAAACAAAACAAATGAGAGCAAAGAGAAAAAAGAGACAGAGAAACCAAGAAACAGACCCTTAACTACAGAGAACAAACTGATGGTTACCAGAGGAAAGGTGGGCAGGGTGGATGAGTTAAATAAGTGATAGGGATTAAGGAGTGCACTTGAGATGAGCACCAGACATTGTGTGGAATTGTTTAATCATTATATTATACACCTGATATTAATATTACACTGAATGTTAACTGGCATTAAAATAAAAACTTAAAAAAAAGAATAAATAAGAGAAGGCACAAATAGCCAACACCAAGATTGAAAAGAGAACATAACTATAGACGCTGCAGACAATTTTATAGAAAATGTAGACGAATTGGGCAAAATCCAGAAAAATATTATTTACCAAAATTGAAGAAATAACAAAATAACACTACAACTATTGATGAAATTGTATGATAAATTGCAAACCTTTTCACAAAGAGAACTCTAGGCCCTGGAGGCTTCATCAACGAGTTCAACTTTATCCAGATATAATGTATGTGCAATAAAATGCAGAATTATTTTTAGTGTAACAATTTGGCAAGCTTTGACAAATGTCTTTACAGCCATGTAATGATAACATAAATCAAAATATAGATCATTTCCATCATCCCAGAAAGTACCCTTATGCCCTTTTGCAGTCTAAACCCCACTTCCCAGAAGCAACCAATGTTCTGCTGTCTCTATAAATTGGCTTTGTCTATTCTAAAACTTCACTTAAATGGAATCATGCCAAATATATTCTCTTGTTATAGAGATTATGTTGCTATGTTCTGAGATTCATCCATGTTTCTGTAGGTCTTTTTTACTGCTGAGTAATATTCAATTGCATGAATATAACAAATTTGTTTATCTAGTCTCCTGTTAATGGACATCTGAATTATTTCTAGTTTTTTATAAATAAAGCTGCTATGAACATTCTTGTGCAATACTTTTAGTAAACATGTTTTCATTTCTCTTATGTAAATATCTGAAAATAATTGCTGGATTATGTATGCTTAGTTTTACAAGAAATAACCAAAGCATTTTCAAAGTGATTGTACTATTTTACACTCCTAATAACAATGTTTGAAAGTCCTGGTTAACCAATATCCTCCTCACTAACATTTGTTGTTGACAGTCTTTTTAACTTCAGCCATTCTTGTGGGCAGTGCTCAGCTTCATGGGCATAAGAACTGTGTAATGATACAACACCCTGAACTTAGTTTCCTGCTCTGTTGTAGTCATCCTGAAATTTTTAATGATTTTTGATTAATGATTCTGTAGTCATCCTGAAATTTTTAATGAAAGGTGCCCCACCTTTTCATTTTGCACTGAGCCCTACAAATATGCAGCTGGTTCTGCTTGTGGATGTAGTTATATCTCATTGTGGTTCTATTTTTCATTTCTTAGAACTATAGTGTTGAACTTTTTTTTCATGAGCTGATTAGTCATTTGTACATTTCCTTTGTGAAGTGTCTATTCTTTTGCCAACATTTTTATTTTTTATTGTGGTAAAACACCTATAACATAAAATTTACCATCTTAACCTTTTTTAACTGTACAGTTAGTTTATATTATTGTGCAACCAATCTCCAGAACTATTTTCATCTTATAAAACTGGAGCTCAGTTCTCATTAAACAACTCCACTTTTTCCCTCCCGACAGCCTTTGGCAACCACCATTCTCTGGCCTATGAATTTGACTACTCTTAGGTACCTCATATCAGTAGAATAATACACCATTTGTCCTTTTGTCCTCAAAGTTTATCCACACTGTAGCATCTATCAGAATTTCCTTCTTTCTTAAGGCTGAGTAATATTCCACTGTGTGTGAGTGTGTGTGTGTATACACACATTTTGTTTGTCCATTAAATATGGACAATAAATCAATAAATGTTGGGTTGCTTTTATCTTTTGGCTATCATGAAAATGTTGCTTATGAACATGAGTGGACACATATCTCTTTGAGACCCTGCTTTTAATTCTTTTAGGTATATACCCAGAAGTGGAATTACTGGATCATACGGTTAATTCTCTTTTTAATTTTTTGAGTAACCACCAGACTGCTTTCCATGGTGATGGCACCATTTGACATTCTCACCAACAATGTATAAGAATTCAAAATGATCTACAACTTCACCAACACTTTTATAGTACCTATTCATCAATATGTCATTTGTCAAATAAATGTTTTTGTCAGTATTTGCAACTTCTTTGTATCTTGACTATTTTTTTTTAAGATTTTATTTATTTATTTGACAGAGACAGAGATAGTGAGAGCAGGAACACAAGCAGTGGGAGTGGGAGAGGGAAAAGCAGGCTTCCCACCTAGCAGAGAGCCCGATGCGGGGCTCGATCCCAGGACCCTGGGATCATGACCTGAGCCAAAGGCAGACGCTTAATGACTGAGCCACCCAGGCGCCCATGTATCTTGACTATTTTCTTAAGACACCTTTTGAAATGTAGATCTTTCAGATTTTGATGAAGTCTAATTTATCATAATTTTATGAATATTGCTTTCTGTGCCCTAAGAAATCTTTGCTGACCTCCAAGCCATGAAGATATTCTACTATATCTTCCTCTAGAGGCTTTAGAGGTCAATATTTTTAGGTCTATAGCCCATTTAAAATTAACTTTTGTTTGTGGTTTGAGGTAGGAGGGTTTTTTCTCCATATGGATATTCAGTTACTCTAAAACATTTGTTGAAAAAACTTTCATTTCTCCCATTGTATTTTTTTTTGTCACCTCTGTTGAAAAATCAATGTACTATATATCAACTAGTCTATTTCTAAACTTTCCATTCGATTCCACTGATCTCTTTGTCTATCTTAAATATAATAATACACTACCTTGATTACTGTAGCTTTACAGTAAATCCTCAAATCAGGCAGCCTAAATCCTCTGACTTCATTCTTTTTTTTCCAAAATTGTTGGGTCCTTTGCATTTTTATTAGCAGCTTGTTAAGGTCTATTTAAAAAAAAAAAAAAGATTTGCTGGAATTGTGATGGGGATTGACTGACTCTCTAGATCAATTTGGGAAAATTTGACATCTTAAAGAAATCAAGGCATCTAATCAATGAACATGAATATGTATATTTACTTAGGTCTTCTTTGTCTCAGCAATGTTAGTACTTCTTAGTGTATGAATCTTCAATATATTTTGTTAAACTTGTCTCTATTATATGGATTTTGATACTACTGTGATATTGTGTTTTAAAATTTTTCAGTTAGTAACTGTCAATAGACAGAAATACAATTGATTTTTGGTAATCAACTCTGTATCCAGTGACTTTGCCAAGCTCACTTACTAGTACACTAGCAACTTGGCAGAAACGTTAGAATTTTTAATATAGACAAATATATCACTTAAGAAGAGACAGTTTAAGGGCACCTGGGTGGCTCAGTCAGTTAAGCATCTGCCTTCGGCTCAGGTCATGATCTTGGGGTCCTGGGATCAACCCCTGTATCAGGTTCCCTACTCAGTGGGAAGTCTGCTTCTCTCTCTCCCTCTGCCCCTCCCCCTACTTGTGCACTTTCTCTCTCTCTCTCTCAAATAAAATAAAAATCTAAAAAAAAAGAGATAGTTTAACTTATTCTTTTCTAATCTATATATCTTTTTCATATCATCTCTTTTTTTGTTCTGCTTCTCTTTTGGCTTTATCAAAATTTTTTAGTATTCCACTTTTTGGTTTTTGGTTCAGAGGAGATAAAGGTGCAACTGTCTTAGGTCGTCCCAAATCCAGGTTCATCTGACACAGCTGCCTCCACCATGCTGCCTAAGTTCAACCCCAGTGAGATCAAAATTGTATACCTGAAGGGCACCACTGGGGAAGTTATCTGCCCCAGCCCTGAAGATCAGCCCCCATGTCTGTCTCCAAAAAACGTTGGTGATGACATTGCCAAGGAAACCAGTGAATGGAAGGGTCTGAGGATTACAGTGAAACGGATCATTCAGAACAGAAAGCCCAGATTGAAGTGGTACCTTCTGCCTCTGCCCTGATTATCAAAGCCCTCAAGGAACCGCCAAGAGACAAAAAGCAGAAAAACATTAAGCACAGTGGAAATACCACTTCTGATGAGATTGTCAACAAAGCCCAACAGATGCAGCACCAATCTTTAGCTAGAAGACTCTCTGGAACGATTAAAGAGATCCTGGGGACTGCCCAATCTGTGAGCTTAAATGTTGATGGCCACCACCCTCATGATATCATAGATGACAACAATAGTGTGCAACAGAATGCCCAACTAAGTTAAGAATTACAAAGGAAAATATTTCAATAAAGGATCATTTGACAACCAATGAAAAAAAATTATTTAGTATTCCATTTCAGTTCCTCTATTGGCTTTTCACTATGTTTCTTTGCATTATTTTATAGTGGCTGCTCTAGGGAGAGTAATATGTATCACTAACTTACCATAGTCTACTTAAGACTTAATAGAGTACTATTTCACGTATAATGTAAAAATCTTACAACAAAATAGTCATATTATCCTCCTGCCCTTTGCGCCATGGTTATCATATATCTTTTTTTTTTATTAACATATAATGTATTATTTGTTTCAGGGGTACATGTCTGTGATTCATCAGTCTTACACAATTCACAGTGCTCACCATAGCACATACCCTCCCCAAAGTCCATCACCAGCCACCCCATCCCTCCCACCCAACTCCACTCCAGCAACCCTCAATTTGTTTCCTGAGATTAAGAGTCTCTTATGATTTGTCTCCCTCTCTGGTTTCATCTTGTTTCATTTTACCCTCCCTTCCCCTATGCACTCTATATAGCATTTCTTAAAGAAGCCATATATACACTTTAAAAATTAAGAAAAATATATACAGCCTTTTATATTTATCTACATAATTGTTTCTAGTTTTCTCATTCCATCCATTGATTTAAGTTTTCATCTGATGTCATTTTCCCTCAGATGGAAAAAAAATTCCTTTAGCATGTCTTTAACACATTTAGTACAACTCTCAGTGTCCTTATTTTTGCTGCATACAGAATTGTGGCTTGATAGTTTCTTTCTGGCACCATTTTACATATGTCATTCCTTTGTTATCTGGCCTTCACTGTCCTGATTCAAGGTCAGCCCTTATTTGTATCATTGTTTCCCCTTTCTCTGGCTGCTTTTAAAAGTTTCTCTTTATTTGGGTTTACCTACTGTGACTCAGGCACACCTGCGTAGGTATCATTTTCTGTTTATCTTGCTCTGGATTTGCTAAAAGCCACAGATCTGCAAGTTTCTGCTTTTTATTAAATGTGGGAAAGTTTTAAGAAATCTTTCAAATAACTTTCTTTTGCCCTATTCTCTTTCTCCCCTCTTCTTAGGGTCTCCAGTTACACATTTAAAACCACTTGATATTGTTCCACGGGTGACTGAGGAACCCTTCCTTTTTTTTTTAATCTTTGTTCTGTGTTTCTCTGACTAATCATTTCTATTGATCCAGCTTCAAGTTCACTGTCACTGTTTTCATCCATCTTCAATCTACTACAAGGACCTTTGAAGTTTGAAGTTTAAAATATTTTACTTTTCAATGGTACAATTTCCATTTGATGCTTTTTTAAAGTTTCCATTTCTTCACTGAGATTCTCCATTTATTCATTATAACCATACTCTCCATCTTTGAATATACTTATAAAAACTATATAAATGAACTTACCTCCTAATTCCAACATCTGGGTCATCTTAGAGTAATTTCCTATTGACTTATTTTTATACTACTAATGGTTATCTGTGTCATCTTCATTTTAGGGCTACTACAAGTAATGCTGCTATGAATATTGTGTATATTTCTCTTGATTCTACCTATAGAAGGCTGAATTACAGGATATATGTTATCAATTATCTTTCTATAGGATTCCAGCAGTTTGAGAATTCTTTTCATTGTTAACACAATGTTTATATATTTTTAATCTCAAATAGTATTAAAAGGAAGGTATAAGATTTTTGCTTTCCTAGAAAAGGAACATCTTTCAAACACTGAGAACCACAGTTTTCCATTCAAGACTCAAAAACTATTTGAGTACTTACTGTCAGATGTTGTTCAAAGACTTAGGAATATGATAATAAACAAATTAGGGCTCTGACATCATAGCTGACATTCCCTAACTTTAACTTGTTTCTATAAAATCAATGGTTCTCAAACTTCTTGTGCAGCAGGATAATCATATATAGACCTCTATAATATGTAGATTATCTACATATTATATACCAAACCTACTCGATCTCAAATTTGAAGGTATGGGTAAGGAATATGAATACACACATATCCCACACATATTCATATATTTAAGCTGCTTAGATTATTCTGATACAGTTATGTCACAGACAAGCACTCTATTAAAAGGATTGATTCCTACAGTCTCAAAAGAATTTTTGAAAATAACTACTACAATATAAGTTAAATTAAGTTCTCATCTACTTACTAGTATTTGAAAAACAAAAATAAACATTCCAAATACCTTTATCTCATAAACATTCAGTTGCTTGCTTTCTGCTGTGCCCTTTTTTTTTAAGGCCTTATTCTGTAAAAAATTAAAATAAAGAATTATGCTTAGTAACAACATGATTCAATTTTGCCCTGTTACTGACTTAGACTGAAATTACTAAAGGAAAGGAAAGCATTATTCTCTAGAAGTGTAGTGAAAAAAATCGTTTTTCTTTAGTAGTTTAATTTTGAGAATCAGTACATACCTCCTGCTGGAGTTCTTCAATACACTTGCTTTTATTTTCAACTTGTTTCCTTAAATTGTTACACTAAAAAATTATAAGAAATTATAGTTATTTTATTTAATATTCCAGTCAAAATAAGTAATTTAAAACAAAAATATTGCATAAAATAATATAAAGGTCACTATAAAAATCATGTAGTTTAGTAATTCCATTAATGTAAAAAATTATGTGATCAAGCATAAATTTTAATAAAGATTTTATCAATACAAATTTGAAATTCTTCACATTTCTTAACCTACTTGAAGAACACATGAATTCAATTACTTTAAGGAAAATGTTCCTCTTGGTCAATTCTATATAAAAGGCTGAATTATATTATTAATCGGATTTTGAAAAGCTACAGCCAGAGGTAAGATATATATAACTTTGCCTTCTTCCTTACTAATTATTCCTCATTTCTCATTTCTGAGTCTCTTTTACTTTTTATATTTGGGGAAAGGGAAAAATGTGATACTCTATCTCCTCCTAACTACATTCTAACTCTTCTTTCAGAAATAACACCTAAACCACTTTCTTATATCTTACTTTGAGAGACTATTTCACCTGAGTACACTGGCATGATTGGACTAAGAGGCATTAATCTAAGAAATAATTGGAGTACCATAAAAGCAGCACAGATTTCTAAACAGTCCTAAAACATTACAGATATGTAAGTTGCACTAATTTCCATCAAAATAGAAAGAAACTCCAATGGAAAAAAATTTAATCTCTCAGCACAAAATACTCTGCTAAATATTTTTATTGCAAAACCCACATGCAGTCATAATTGACTATTATTCTAAAACATGAGTAATACATGGCACAGCTGTTTAATATCTCATTTTTAATATGCCCAACCCCTAAATGGTCTACTTCAGAAAACTCAAAAGAAAACAAAGGAAGAAAAGCTACAGAAAGATGAGAAACATTTTGGTGATTTTCATGCCAATTTTACTGGTATAAATACATTAGCGGGTGCAACTATTTGTGTATACAATTTTTACTTATTTTAAAAATCAAGGATTTCCAATTTGGGCAGAAAAGCCACCTGTATACTCTGAACAACCTTCCTGATAAAGATAATTTAAAAGGAAATGGCTACAAAATAAGGAATCTGCTTACTTGAAATTACAACTTTAAAGTGATAACAGTAGGTTTGGGGGTAGCACCAAAACCAGCTAAGGACATCTGCTGAAACTACCTAGTGTAAGGGAGATAGATAAAACTTAGAGCTCACTAAAGGTGAGGAATTCAATAAGACAATGCTGCATAAAGCCACAAACTCAAAAGACTATTCCATGAAAATGTAAAAAATAAAATCTGCCACACAGAAGGGTCACAAGAAAACTTGGCTTGACGCTAGCACTGAGCGAAAGGTATCAAAATCTTCCCTGAAAATTTGTAGCCATGAGATAGCCTTACATGAGTTTATAGTCTGAATTCATGCTATCTCTATAATTTGGAAAAACCTAAAATGGAGAATTTAATTTAAAATGGCTCCTGGTAAATAGTGCTCCCAAGAAAATCTTTTTGGGAAGATAGAAACTTTGACATAAGCCTCAAAGAAGTCCCATAGATAAAATTCCAAAGAATCATAAAAAAAAAAAAAAAAAAAAGAATTAAGAATCAATGAGTAAACACCAGCAGAAAGAACAAAAAGCAGAATCAGACCTGAAAAGACTTCAGATATTGGTATTCCTATAAAGCCATCTTTAGAACTAGCGTTACTACAATCCAAAAGTAAGTGTATATCTTACTAAAATAATGACATCAAAACTATCAACTTTGAATGTAATTTGACTGCCCATCTTACTCTCCTCTCTTTCTGAATAAGCTAATGAAAATTAAAATAATTTGTCACACCTTTTAAATTTAAATAATCTCCAAATTTAGGGCTAATGAAGATAAATGTATTTGGTAGAATTCCCAAAATTCTTTTTTTTTTTTAAGATTTTATTTATTTGACAGAGAGAGACATAGCGAGAGAGGGAACACAAACAGGGGAATGGTAGAGGGAGAAGCAGGCTTCCTATGGAGCAGGGAGCCCAATGTGGGGCTTGATCCCAGGACCCCGGGATCATGACCTGAGCCGAAGGCAGACGCTTAACAACTTAGCCACCCAGGCGCCCCAAATTCCCAAAATTCTTGAAAAGGCTTTAAACTACCAGGTTTTTTTTTTTCCAATCACAGTTCATCTCGATGTAATATAATTCACAGGCATAGAAACAAAGAATTTTATTCACCACAATTCTAGGCAGAATAAAATGATGTTATCAGAGGTCAGAACTTCAGAGATGAACTATACTTTTCCAGACTACTTACTATATAGAAGATCAAGTTTAGGATAAATGTGTGGAGACAGGAGAAGTGAATTGGGATGGACAGCCAGGCAGTAAAAACACTTCACAACTTCACATAAAGAGAGCAGAAAATTTTCTGTAGCTCCTTTGATTATATGAGTGAGAGAAATGTCTAACAATAATCTTTTAAAAGCATCTTGCCACTCTAAAGATATCTGCAACAAATATAGCTGCTAAGAGTGTAAAATGTGGGGAAAGGGAAGAGATAACTAAAGAGGAGTTTAATGAAACTTTGCTCTTTGAAGCACTGTACAAAACTCCTGAACCCAGAGCTTCTTCAAAGAAACCTGCAGTAAAAATCCAAAATTATTCCTTAAAGCCTTCAAAGAGAATTGAAATCTCTTTAGGACCAGTGTAAAGGCTGGTCCTAAAGAACCTAGTCATACTGTTGTTACGAAGTCTCTTTTCTCAAAAATGCTTTTTTCCATTTGATAATACCTTGTTTTCTAAGATCTTCATTTGTTTCTCTTTTTTTAAAACTTCACATTCAATGCTGCGAGCCTAAAAAACATTATTTGTCATCATATTTAAAATGTTAACAGAATTTCTATTTTCTTCTATGCATATCTTTCAGAAATGGAATCATAAAACTTAGTCTTATATTTCTACAAAAATATACATACTCCCAGTTTATTGCAGTATCTTTTTAAAAAAGAAATTGTCTTTAATGTTTTTGTGTTAATGCTCATCAGTCTTATTTTAACCTTAGCCCAATATCACTTTGTAATATTTTATCAACTTTCCCAGTTTACCTTGAATTTTTTACAGTTGTCTTGTCAAATGTTTATAATCTTCTAAATATGTCTTTCACAAACACGTTAATCTGAACCTCAGAACAACCCAATGATAAAGAAAGGGCAGGTATTATTATCTCCATTTTAGAGATGAGAAAATAGGCTCAGAGAAAGCATGTATGAAATATAAATGTCTGAACTAAGGTAGTGGATTGGGGGGAAAAGTGTAATGAATTTCAATGTCAGGCAAATTTCTGAGAACTACTTGCAAATTGGATTCTTTCTGGGAAACTGTTTCAATAAGTAAATTGAAATCCAACCACGGAAAAAGCTTAAATATTCCAACTTGTCTTGCATTTTGGGCTTTTTTCCTTAACTCATCACTAATATCTTGTACATTGGTAAAATATATTTAAATTCTTGGTAAAGGATTTTTATTTTACATTAAACACCAAATTCATGTTTTTTTCCCATCACAAAAGGATTAGTGTCTTGAAGCAGCCTCTGATGCAAATTTTAAAATAGTAAATTACATAGCAAGTCTTCAGGAGATTAAATTCCTTTTTCTGGTTGAACTTAATTAATATGAAACTGAACGAAAAAAATAGCTTTTTGAGAGAAAAAAATGTGGTATAGTCTAAAGAATGTTAGAAGACCAGCACTACTACTAAGAGTTATGTAGCCTTTCAAGGCTTTTTTACCCTTTGGAGGCCCAATTTCTTAATTCATAAAATGAGAACAAAAATAACTTGTGGTTAACTAAGAGAACATATATAAAGAACTAGAATGTTCTTGGTACACTGTAAGCCCTTAAAAATATTAGCTCATCTCATCCTTAAAATCTTAGTTGTAAAATAGTCTTACAACTTTCTAAAAATAAATATGACACTTCTCAGGTCAAAACTCTTCAATAATGTCAAATTCCTAAATATAGTTTATGAGGCCTTAAATAATCTGCCCTCATCTCTCCCAACCTTCATTTCCCCTATCCTTCAACTCTCCATGCTCATCTCTCTACCCTCATCTTTTCCTACTCCATCCACTATTACTACTATCTTAAACTCCACCTTTCATCCAAGATGAAGTTTCCATAGTTGTTTAAATATGACACTCTCTCATACTCTGTATATAGTCTATGTGTGTGCTTATAATTTATAATACTCTTCTCCCTGATATATTTGTGTCTACCCCTCTGCCTTCCACTAATTCCTATTAATCTTAGGTTTCAAACCGAATGTCACTTCTTCCAGGAGGCTTGTCCTGACTCAACTTTTGATTAGATACTCCTTGTATAGGCTCCAGTAGCAATTATATAGAGGAGTTATTTTAGTCTGGCCACCATTCTTTCCTGAGAAGACTCTGTTAGTGTAAATCCCATAATAATCCTGCTAAATCCATGTAGTTTGATGGAAGATGATCTGTCTAGGAATAGGTAGGTACACAGCTCAGGCTTCACCAAATTACTCTACCCCTTAACCACAATGATTGACTCAGGAATAAGTAAGTAAACTAAACTAGGCCAAAGTCCTCTCCAAGATTTTTTTTCAGAGCTTTCAAGACACTTTTTTAAAGCCTTCCAACTAATTCCAGTATCTTTCACATCTCCCCATTCCATTCTTAAAAATTAAAAATGTGACTTCCCTAATTAAAAAAAATTTAATTGGATCACATATTATCCACCAGAACAAATGAAATCCAAATTGGGCACCCAGAACAGTGCCTGGCACAGGTAGGTAGCTAATAATATGTGCTGAGTGAGTGAAAAAACACAGTCAAGGCCTTCACAATCTAGCTTGATCTATCTATTTTGGCAAATCTTTTCCCCACTATGTATATTGTATACTATCATCAGGTCACATACTATTCTACTTTTGTGACATTCTTCCCTAAAAACCTTCCTATCTCAATTTGTTGAAATCATATCCACCAAAGCACAACACAAACGTATCAATTTATCAGTATGTTCTTTACTACTAAAACATGAACACTTTTAGCCTAAAAATGTAAATCAACATTAAGTATTGAGCATTTGTGAAAGAAATTTGGAATTAGGCTACTATTTCTTCTAGATATAAACCATGTAAGCAAAATAACCCAACTTTGCCTATGGTTTTAAGGTCAACAGCCTACAACAGTCCCTATATTGATAGCATACTTCACTTTATTTTTTTTTAGACATGTGGTGTTGATTTTATGATTTGAAATTCTGTTATACAATTTATTATTAAATATAACATACATTTTCTTCACTCTTGTCCAATTTACATTTAACTTCATCTTCTTTCTGTTTTAGTTCTTCTCTCACAGATTGCAGTTCATTCCTTAAAGGAAATGGAAGAGTGACATTGTAAAAAAATTTAAAATTTTTGTTTTACTCCTTTTCTGGGATTTCTTAAAATGGTTGTCTATTATATTTTTTTTGTTGGTTTAAATTTTCATTTTGTTTGGTAATTTTTCATGCATTAATGTCAACAGGCACACTTCCTCTCCTACATTTAAATTACTTTATAATTTAATTTGAAACTATCTAGATCCTCTATCCATAAAAAAAGAAATATTTATTTCTTATTTAAGCCAAGATTTTACTTTACTCTTTTCTTAAAGAAGTCATAATTAGTCATCATTCTAAGATGTAGTCATAATTTTATACAAATAAATTAGGGACATAAATACAAGTGATTTTAATGAATAACTACTTGACTGAAATATTTACATAGACAAATATCCTTACATAGAGAGAGAGTATCTCTGGAAACACAAGAAACAGTGATAACTCTGGGGAAGGAAACTAGATAGCAGGAAGACAAAGGGTAGATAGTTTCCTTTCCCTGTGTTCCCCTTTGTTGCTTTGAATTTTGTGCCATATGCATATGTTATCCTTTCAAAATTTTTTAAATTAAAAAAAAATCTGCCTGTTGCACATAATGCAATGGTATTTTTGTCTCAGATCCTTGAAGCTATTTTTAATTATAGTCTCCCTGGTTAGCACTAATATGTTGCTGGGTTTAGCCTGTATGCACAGAATATTATTCAATCATGTGGAATAACTGGTCTTATAAAAACTGAATCCAGGATATTTGCTCTTTAACTGAGTATTAAATTTTTAATTGGCATACTCTTACTTTTCCTATATATTTATATTTAGAGTTCTATAAGTCTATAGAATAGGTAGATGTACAAAAAGATATTATCTAAATAATCTGAATTCTCTTAAATAAAAAGCAGTCTTTCCCTAAAATAGGTCTTCACTTTTTATCCTCAAAATGTACAGTGCCTTAGTCACAGAGATTCAATCTAAAGATAACAGCTACTTCTCAAGGAGAAAATTGAGCAACAACAACAAAAGCAATCATTAGAAATACAATAAAAGTTGACTTTCCAAACCTAGAAAATAACAGTTATATGGCCAGGAACTATACGCAGCACTTTATTCACATTACCCCATATAACTCAATCCTAACCTAAATGCTAACCAAGTATAAAAAAACCAAAACTTAATACTTCAGACTATAAGAACAAGAGCGCCCCAAAATTTGGAAATCATCTAAATTGCTAATGGATTAAAAGGAAACAAAATACAAAAACATGTTACTTAGGAAACAAACACTATCAAAACCCAACTCATAGATCCATAGCTCTGTTAAGAAGTACACTGCTATCTTGAAATGTTTTTATTATTTAAAAAGAGAAAGAAAAACTAAATATCAATATATCAATTTGAAAAAAAACTAAAAAAAAGATTAATATTTGATTTCAAGCAGGCAAAAAATTTCTAAGTAGAAAGGCAATAGGAAAAATTACCCCCCCCCCCCGCAAAAAAAGACAACTAGGTCTAATACAAAATCAAAAAACTTATGCACGACAAAAAATTACCCAAAGTGAAAGGAAAACAAGTTGGGGGAAATATGTACTGTAAATAAAACAAGATAAAGGATTACTATATTTTTTAAAGTTTAAATAAATCAGTAAAAAAACAATTAAGACCTCAAAATATTAATGGGGAACAGATATAAGCAATTTTAGAAATAAGAAATTCGAGCAAGCAAGCATAAAAAAATTCCAAAGCTTATCCAAAGAATGAAAATTACAAATCATAAGAACAAAGAGTTGTTTTTATCTATTATATTATCAAAAATTAATGATAATACCCAAAACAAATTAAAAGATTTTGGAACCATCATTTTCATGCAACAGTGGTTGTACTATATGGTTTACAACCATTATAACCTATTAGAAACCATTTGATTATCAAAAGTCATTGAAACAATTATTCCAGTAGCTCAGTAAATTTTACTCCTTGAAACGTAGTCTATCAAATTCAAAATAAGGGAAAAAATCTGTATGCGCCAAGATGTTGACTACAGTACTATTTATGATAGTGGAAAACTAGAAAATGTAAATATCTAAAAACAAAAAGGACTAAATACTGTTATACCCACTTGACTGGTTTATAGGCATTAAAATAGATGATTGTGAAAACACCTAGAAACATGGACAATGTTTAAAAATAATATTTTTTATTATTTATATATAATATAATATTTTTAAAAATTTCTCATCTAAATTTCCTTGTATATAATTATTTTCTTAAATATTAAATATAAGAAAGTTCAGGATGCTTTAAAATTAATCTCTAAGTCTAATCTCACTATTTCAACACTAAGAACAAACATTACAATTTTATTTTTAAGCAGAATTCCAACACAGTAATTCTAATTTTTTACTCTATACCATATTCAACATTAAGTATCTAAATTAACTATAACAAATTAACAGAAAAGAAATACTAAAATCTCTTGCCAGACTTAAAAAAAAGCCAACTCATTAGTCTTGCCTTAACTGTGTTTCCGTTTCTTCTAGTTTTTCTATTTTTTTCAACATCCTTTCTTCTTCCTTTTTGCTATTCTAAGGAAATAATCAATGTTGTTTATATTAATTACTTTGTTTCACCAAAAATAAAATTGGAACTATTATTTAAAACCTTTATCTGCCAGCATAAAATTCATTTAGTTATATATAAAATAAGACAATGGGCTATTTACCTTGCATAGCTCCACACTATTTTTCCAGCCTTATTTTAATTATTCCCCTAACAATCTCTATATAGCAGCTAAAAAAAACAAGTCTTACTTGCTGTTTCCCAGTAATAATTTAAGACTTCTATCCTCTGTTCATATTGTTGTGGCTTCAAGGAATGCTTTTCCATTCACTGTTATCTACTGAATTCATAGTTATTTATCTTTTAAGGCCAAAATCAATGCTATACTCTCTCTGAAGCCTTCTCTTCCACCAAGGCAGAAGCAATCTTGTCAATTCCGATTACACTTGGTCTCCAAACAACACATGTAACATAGTATTTTGTTTAAGTTATTTGAGCATTTAGTTTTTCTATTGAGCCATAAGAACTTAAAGAGGAAGATATTTTATTCACCATTGTATCCTCCACATTCTTACATGATTTACTTAATAAATACTTGTTGAGTAAATACTTCATAAAAATCTTGATGCTTAAAATTAAATTAACTTTATCAATGGGTAGTCTCTATATTCTGTTGCCCATTATCACCATCAAAATCAATATGCATATTTTTCTTCTGAAACAAAGTATCAGCTCTAACATAATCAGATTTGTAAAAGTGAAAGAATTTTGGAAAGTAATCTATTCTAATACCCTAATTTTACAGGTTAGAAAACTAAGTCACTGGTACTTTCTTTATCAACTCACATCAATATCTTCTTGCTGTTTCTTGATTTCTAGGGCCGTATCACTTGTTTCTTGTGCTAGTTCTTTGTTCTCCAGTGAAAGCCTGTTGCAGCTTGCATTTAGTTCAGTAGTCTTAAGCCTATTTTTTAAAAACATGTCAGACCTAAATATTTACCTATTAAATTATATGATGTGGAATTTAATTCAAGATAATCTCAGGGTAAAGAGAGAAAGGGCTGGGAGTATAAATAAGATTGGCCATTAGTTAATAATTTCTGAAGCTGAGTGATAGATATATGCTGTTTCATTACATTATTTCCTCTAGAAGTCTTTGTACATGTTTAAAATTTTCTGTAAGTTTTTCAAGAGGTCCTATTTCCTTGAATATTCCCTACACACCTCATGCCCCATATTTTTCCACAGATTTTAAAGTGTATATTATTTTCTTCATATAATTTTTGTCTATAGTATACTGTCTCTTAGAAACTATTCCAAATTTCTGGTGATTTGATTAAAGTAAAGTAGTACTTCAGGCATGAACTATTTTTAACAAAATATTTTCATTAAAATAAATAAAACTCAGTTTAACTTCTGTGCACAACACTTGAACTGCTCTAACAAGGTCTCAAATGTTCTACACTGGAAGAGAGATTACTGCTATTATTGGTTGCAATCAGGATCAATTTTAAATGAAAGAAGGGGACTGTGTGGCTCTATGGAATGATTTCAGCAGCACCTATTATCTTCTACTTACCAGTACTGGAAATTCATTAAAGAGTAAATTAAAAAAAGAAAGGTTGAAAAAGCGAACATACCAAGGATAACATAAATTTATACTAAAGTATAAATAACTAACCAGTCCATTTATTAAAAGGAATTTTGGTTAATAGATGAATTTTACCCATAATTCAATGACCTGTATGTATTTTGGTCACTTCAACAAAACAAATCTATGAAATAATTCAACAAAATACCAAAATAACTAGGTAGAACTGCAAATGATTACTTTTATCAGGAACTAAATATCTCTAAGAAAAGTAATATAGTGATCTTCTAAAGAAGTTTTCAACTTTGTGATGTATCCTTTTTATGCTAATGATATATACATATCATTGCTAATTTAATTAACAATGAAATTAATAAATTATTTTGATCTCTAATCAGGAATAAAACACAACTTTAACCCCATTCAAATAAATATTGAATATAACTTACTAATTTATTATTAACTATCAGAAAGCTTAGAAATTGAATACATAAGTTATTTGTAGATAGAAAACTTACTTCTCATTTTCAAGCTCAGTTTTCAGCTCTTTAACCTGTTTGGAATAATGCTGTTCGCTTGTCACAATGGCAGTTAACTGTATTTCCAAATCATGTATTTTTCCCTGGAAAATGTGTATAATCACAGCAAACTTTTTTTTACAATTTTCTTACTTAAAAGTATGGCCACTTTGTAATCAAGTCATATATTTGGCAATATTTTGGTAAGAAATGTCAAATTTTAAAATTTAATAGATTTAATGCCAGAACCATTATAATTTTAGAACAAGGAGCAATGACAAATGTAATTTAAGTGAATTCCATCTTGATATTCTAAAGCTCAATGAGTAAAATTATATTTACATATCATAAAATATTTTCATCAATTTTACTCTACCAGGTAATTAATCTCAACTAAAATGTTATGTTAAGAAAAATATATTAATTAATGAAATCAGGTAGAATCTTAAAAACTAAGCTGTTCTGGGGGCACCTGGCTGACTCAGTTAAGCATCTGACTTCAGCTCAGTTCATGATCTCGGGGTCCTGAGATCGAGCCCCACATCCAGCTCCATGCTCAGCAGGGAGTCTGCTTGTCCCTCTCCCTTTCCCTATGCTCCTCCCCCTGCTCGTACTCACTCTCTCAAATAAAATCTTAAAAAAAAAAACTAAGCTGTTCTTACATTATAAAAAATGGTTACAATGTAATGCTATTATGTACTGAAAAAATACATTTTTAAAATAAAAATATATTCTAAAATTATAGTATGAGCACTATAAAATTATTATAAATGAAGAATTTAATAAAAGTGAAATTTTAAATGTATAAAGAAATACTGAAGACATAAAAAATGTGATTGTTATACATACTATTGATATCTTAATGTTGACCTTTCTCTACCACATTATAATATGAAGATTCTCTAAATTTGTTTCAAATCTATCATTAGTATATTAAACATAGCAGGAACACTTCCTTTGAAAGGAATTTTGAGAAGAAATCCTTCACAAAGCTAATAGCTATACCACAATCTATTCTGTAAATCTGTACTCTACTAACAAGATGTTGGAAAGAAAAATGTATCTTTTTTAAACAAACCTCTCTGGTTTGGAGAAGACCAGTTAGTTCTTGTTCTGTTTCTTTTAATTCTTCAGCAATCTTCTCAAATTGTTTCTTTTCATCTAAAAGTTTTTGGTTTTCTGCCTATTTAAGAACATTAACAAATCATGATAGCCAAAGTACACACATATTCATAATAATCAAACTGTCTAACTAGAACAAAGAGAATTATGAGTTTCTCTCTGGCTAAATTAAAAAAAAAAGAGAGAAAACAAGTCATAATTAAGTACATTCTAAAGCTACATATGATGACAGAAGATTCAATGGACAGAGCCCTGAAATTTTTCATTGGAAAAAAAAAATCATACAGGTCATTGAATTCAAACCTTATCTTATACATAAATCACTCCAATTTATTAGCATTTATTAGTCACTCACTATTCCATCAATCCTGTTTGTCCTTATATTGTACTAAAATGTGCTTCCCTGTAACTTTCATGCAGTGGTCATTGTTCTGCTTTCCTTAGTCACATAAAAGTCTAACTCCTTTTTTACATGATAGCTAACAAATATTTGAAGAGAGTCATTAACACTCCCTAACTTTTCTCTTAACTATTCTAAAATCTCTAATTCTTATTATCATTCTTCCGATGAAATGGTTTTGCTTTATTCCCTCAGGACGGACTCACTTTGTCAATACACAATTTTAAGTAAGGTATCAAGAATTAAATTCAATGTTCTAGACAACCAAGTTGAACAACCCACAGTCAACAGGCCAAAACCAGCCACTGCTTGTTTTTAATAAAGTTTTACTGTAATACAGCCAATATGTTTATGTATTGTATATTCCCATTTTACCTTATAACAACAAAGCTGAATAGCTACAACAGAGATCAATATAGCCCACAAAGCCTAAAAATTTGCTACTGGCTGTTTAGATAAAAATTTTGTCAACCTCCGCTTCAGATGAGTCCCATACAATAAGACTTTCTGCAATGATAGGACATATGATAGTAACTGAGCACTTCAAATGTGGCTATTGGAGCTGAGGAACTGACTTTTAAATTTGGTCTACTTTAATTAATTTAAATTTAAATGCCACATTTGGACAGTAGCTACCATACAGAATAGCATAGCTCTAGAAACTAAGGAAGACTAAGTATAAAATAACCACTGTTTCTTTAGTTATGGGTACTTAATTACTATTAATTCCTCCTTGGAATTTTATATATATATATATATATATATATATATATATATATATATATATATATATATATACATTCAATTTTTATGTTGTTTACTCAAGCATGAGATCACAACAATTTCATTAAAGACTTGGCAATAAATGTCCTATATTAATAATAAAAAACTACTAATTGACACCAAACCCTGCCTCCCTGAATGCTGGAGGTGCATTTCCACTAGGGCAAGTCCACCTGAGAATCAGCTCAACAGGCCCCTCCCCCAGAAGACCAGCACAAACAACTCACTCACACCAAGTTTATAGATCATAGAGGGCTGCAAAGCTTCAGCTCTTAGGGAAAACAGTATATAGCACTCTTTGTATTTTTATTCTTTAGTATTTTATTATTTTTTCAGTTATTTACTTATTTTTTCAAATCTTTTCTTTATTCATTTTTAATTTTCTTATATATACTTTGTATTTTTTGTTTCTTTTAATTGTATTTTAGTGTGTGTGTGTGTGTGTGTTTCTTATTTTGGGATCTAGTTTTTATTTTTATTTATTTTTAACAAGCAGACCAAAACAAACCCAGGATCTAGTTTTTTTTGGGTTTTTTTGTTGTTTTTATCATTGTTTTTGTTGTCTTTTTCTCTTTCTTTCTTGCTTTCTTTTCTTTTCTGAACAAAATGATGACACAGAGAAATTCACCCCAAAAGAAAGAACAGGAAGTAGTACTCACAGCCAGGGATTTAATCAATACAGATAAGTGAGATGTCTGAACTAGAATTTAAAAGAACAATTATAAAGATATTAGCTGGGCTTGAAAAAAGCATAGAAGACACTAGGAAATCTCTTACTGTAGAGATAAAAACCAAAATCTAGTCAGGCCAAAATTAAAAATGCTATAATCGAGATGCAGTCCCAAGTGGATGACATGAAAACCAGGATGAATGAATCAGAAGAGTGAATCAGTGATAGAGAAGATAAAATTATGGAAAATAATGAAACTGAAAAGAAGAGGAAAGAAAACTATTAGATCACAAAGGTAGACTTAGGGAATTCAGCAATTCCATAAAGTGAAATAATATCCGTAATATAGGAGGTCCCAGAAGAAGCAGAGTGGGGAAAAAGGGGCAAAAGGTTTATTTAAACAAATTATACCTGAGAACTTCCCTAATCTGGGGAAGGAAACAGGCATTCAAGTCCAAAAAGCACAGAGAACTACCCTCAAAAATCAACAAAAATAGGTCAACACCTCAACATATTACAGTGAAACTTGCAAATTACAAAGATAAAGAGAAAATCCTGAAAGCGTCTCAGGACAAGAGGTCCTCAACCTACAAGGGAAGACACAAACAGCTGGCAGCATACCTGTCCACAGAGTCCTGGCAGGCCAGAAAGAACTGGCAGGTTATATTCAATGTGCTAAATGGGAAAAATATGCAGCAAGAATACTTTACCCAGCAAGGCTGTCATTCAGAATAGAAGGAGAGAGAAAGTTTCCAAGACAAACAAAAACTAAAGGAATTCGTGAACACTAAACCAGCCCTGCAAGAAATATCAAAGGGGACCCTTTGAGCAGAAAGAGAAACCAAAAGTAACAACCACCAGAAAGGAACAGAGACAATCTATAGGAACAGCAACTTTACAGGTAATACAATGGCACTAAATTCATATCTTTCAATAATTACTCTCAATGTAAATGGACTAAATGCTCCAAACAAAAGATATAGGGTACAGAATGGATTAAAAAAAAGACCCATCAATATGTTGCTTACAAGAGACTCATTTTAGACTCAAAGACACCTCCAGATTGAAAATGAGGGGGTGGAGAACCATTTATCACGCTAATGGACATCAAACGAAAGCTGGAGTACCCATCCTTATATCAGACGAACTAGATTTTAAACCAAAGACTGTAATAAGAGCTGAAGAAAGACACTATATCATAATAAAGGGGTCTGACAAGAAGACCTAACAATTATAAATATTTATGCCCCCAACTTGGAAGCAGACAAATATATAAATCAATTAATAACAAATTTAAGAAACTCATTAATAATAACAATAATAGTAGAGGACTTTAACACTTCACTTACAACTGTGGACAGATCATCTAAGCCAAAGATCAACATGGAAACAAGAGCTTTGAAAGACACACTGGACCAGATGGACTTAACAGATATATTCAGAGCAATTAATCCTAAAGCTGAATACACATTCTTTTCAAGTGCACATGGAACATTCTCCAGAACAGATCACATACTAGGTCATAAATCAGGACTCAACTGGTACAAAAAGATTGAGATCATACCACGGGTATTTTCAGACCACAGTGCTATGAAACTTGAAGTGAACTGCAAGAAAAAATTTGGAAGAACCACAAATACAAGAAGGTTAAAAAACATCCTACTAAAGAATGAATGGGTCAACGAGGATATTAAAGAAGAATTAAAAAACACATGGAAGCAAATGAAAATGAAAACATGACAGTTCAAAACTTCTGGAATGCAGCAAAGGTGGTCCTAAGAGGGAAGTACAGGCCTTCCTCAAGAAGCAAGAAAAGTCTCAAATACACAACCTAACCTTACACCTAAAGGAGCTGGAAAAATAACAGCAAATAAAGCTTAAATCCAGCAGGAGAAGAGAAATAATAAAGATTAGAGCAGAAATAAATGACATAGAAATAAAAAAAAACCACAGAACAAATCAACATAAGTAGGACCTGGTTCTTTGAAAGAATTAACAAGTTTGATAAACCCCTGGCCAGACTTATCAAAAAGAAAAGAGAAAGGACCCAAATTTAAAAAAATCACCAATGAAAGAGGAGAGATCACAACCAACACCACAGAAATACAAACCATTATAAAAGAATATTATGAGCAATTATATGCCAAGAAATTAGGTAATCTGAAGGAAACAGATGCATTCCTAGAAATATATAAACTACAAAAACTGAAACAGGAAGAAATAGAAAACCTGAACAGACCCATAACCAGCAAGGAAATTGAAGAAGTAATACAAAATCTCCCAAAAAACAACAGCCCAGGGCCAGATGGCTTCCCAGTGGAATTCTACCAAACATTTAAAGAAGAATTAATATGTATTCTTCCGAAACTGTTCCAAAAAATGGAAATGGAAGGAAAACATCCAAACTCATTCTACAAGGCCAGCATTACCATGAGCCCAAAACCACACAAAGACCCCACCAAAAAGGAGAATTACCAATATCCCTGATGAACATGGATGCCAAAATTCTCAACAAGATACTAGCTGATAGGATCCAACAGTACATTAAAAGGATTATTCACCATGACCAAGTGGGATTTATTCCTAGGCTGCAGGGGTGGTTCAACATCCACAAATCCATCAACATGAGACACCACATTAATAAAAGAATAAGAATCATATGATCCTCTCAACAGATGCAGAAAAAGCATCTGATAAAATACAGCATCCTTTCTTGATAAAAACCCTCCACAATGTAGGGATAAAGGGAACATACCTCAACTTCATAAAAGCCATATACGGAAGACCCACAGTGAATATCATCCTCAACAGGTGAAAAACTGAGAGCTTTTCCCCTAAGGTCAGGAACATGACAGGGATGTCCACTCTTACCATTGTTGTATAACAGTACTAAGAGTCCTAGCCTCAGCAATCAGACAACAAAAAGAAATAAAAGGCATCCAAATCATCAAAGAAGAAGGCAAACTTTCACTCTTCCCAGATCACAGGATACTCTATGTAGAAAAGCCAAAAGACTCCACCAAAACACTGCTAGAACTGATACAGGAATTCAGCAAAGTCACAGGATATAAAAAAAAAAACAAAAACAAAACCAATGCACAGAAGTCTGCTGCATTTCTATACACTAACAATGAAG
Source organism: Phoca vitulina (assembly GCF_004348235.1). Classification (NCBI taxonomy): domain Eukaryota; kingdom Metazoa; phylum Chordata; class Mammalia; order Carnivora; family Phocidae; genus Phoca; species Phoca vitulina. Next base: position 6,124,926 of record NW_022589705.1, read on the forward strand.
CAGCAGAAAGAGAAATAAAAGAATTTATCCCAGACGAACCATGAGAGACGATGGACTCTGAAAAACAAACTGAGGGTTCTAGAGGGGTGGGAGGATGGGTTAGCCTGGTGTTGGGTATTAAAGAGGGTACGTTCTGCATGGAGCACTGGGTGTTATGCACAAACAATGTTATGCACAAACAATGAATCATGGAACACTACATCAAAAACTAATGATGTAATGTATGGTGATTAACATAACAATAAAAAAATTAAAAAAAAAAAAGAATCTATCCCATTTACAATTGCACCAAAAATCATAAGACACCTAAGGAATAAACCTAACAAAAGGGTAAAAGATCTGTACTCTGAAAACTATACAACACTTATGAAAGAAATTGAGGAAGACACAAAAAAATGGAAATATTCCAAGCTCATGGATTGGATGAACAAATATTGTTAAAATGTCTATGCTACCCAAAGCAATCTATAGATTCAATGCTATCCCTATCAAAATGCCACCAGCATCTTTCACAGAGCTGGAACAAACAATTCTAAAAATTTTTATAAAGATTTTATTTATTTACTTGACAGAGAGAGCACAAGCTGGGGGAGCAGCAGAGGGAGAGAGAGAAGCAGGCTCCCTGATGAGCAGGAAGTCTAATGTAGGGCACGATCCCAGGACCCTGGGATTATGACCTGAGCCAAAGGCAGATGCTTACTGGACTGAGCCACCCAGGTGCCTCCAGAAACAATTCTAAAATTTGTATGGAACCAGAAAAGACCCTGAAATATCAGAGGAATGTTGAAAAAGAAAAGCAAAGCTGGAGGCATCACAATTCCAGACTTCAAGCTGTATTACAAAGCTGTGATCATCAAGACAGTATGGTACTGACACAAAAACAGACACATAGATGAATGGAATAGAATAGAGAACCCAGAAATGGACACTCAACTCTATGGCCAACTAATCTTTGACAAAGCAGGAAAGAATATCCAATGGAAAAAAGACAGTCTCTTCAACAAATGGTGCTGGGAAAATTGGACAGCCACATGTAGAAGAATGAAACTGGACCGTTTTCTTACACCATACACAAAAATAAATTCATAACGGATGACAGGATCAAAATCCTAGAGGAGAACACAGGCAGCAATCTCTTTGACCTCGGTCGCAGCAACTTCTTGCTAGACACATCTCCAGAGGCAAGGGAAACAAAAGCAAAAATGAACTACTGGGAGTACATAAGGATAAAAAGCTTTTGCACAGCAAAGAAAACAATCAACAAAACTAAAAGGCAACCTACAGAATGGGAGAAGATATTCACAAATGATATATCAGATAAAGGGCTAGTATCCAAAATCTATAAAGAAATTATCAAACTCAACATCCAAAAAACAAAAATCCAATCAAGAAATGGGCAGAAGACATGAACAGATATTTTTCCAAAGAAGACATCCAGATGGCTAACAGACACAGAAAAAATGCTCAACATCACCTGGCATCAGGGAAATACAAATTAAAAAATGAGATACCACCTCACACCTGTCAGATGGCTAAAATTAACAACTCAGGAAATAATAGATGTTGGTGAGGATTCAGAGAAAGGGGAACACTCTCACACTGTCAGTGGGAATGCATATTGCTGCAGCCATTCTGGAAAACAGTATGGAGGTTCCTCAAAAAGTTAAAAATAGAACTACCCCTCGACCCAACAATTGCACTACTAGGTATTTATCCAAAGGATACAAATACAGTGATTCGAAGGGGTATATGCATATCCAATGTTTAGAGCAGCAATGTCCACAATAGCCAAACTATGGAAAGAGCCCACATGTCCATCAACAGATAAATGGATAAAGAAGATGTGGTACATATACAATGGAATATTACTCAGCCATCAAAAAGAATGAAATCTTGCCATTTGCAATGATGTGGATAGAACTAGAGGGTATTATGCTAAGTGAAATAAGTCAGTCAGAGAAAGACAAACACCATATGATTTCACTCATATGTGGAATTTAAGAAACAAAACTGATGAACATAGGGGAAGGGAAGGAAAAATAAGATAAAAACAGAGAAAGGGGCAAACCATAAGAGACTCTCAATTCTAGGAAACAAACTGAGGGTTGCTGGAGGGGAGGTGGGTGGGGGGATAGGGTAATTGGGTGATAGGCATCAAGGAGGGCACTTGATGTAATGAGCCCTGGGTGTTATATGCAAATGATGAATCACTAAATTCTACCCCTGAAACTAATAATACACTGTATGTTAACTAAATTGAATTTAAATAAAAATGTTTTTTAAAAACCTAATTGGACTTAGGGGCGCCTGGGTGGCTCAGTTGGTTAAGCGACTGCCTTCGGCTCAGGTCATGATCCTGGAGTCCCTGGATCGAGTCCCGCATCGGGCTCCCTGCTCGGCAGGGGGCCTGCTTCTCCCTCTGACCCTCTCCCCTCTCATGTGCTCTCTCTCTCTCATTCTCTCTGTCTCAAATAAATAAATAAAATCTTAAAAAAAAAAAAATAAATAAAAAAAATAAATAAAAACCTAATTGGACTTAAAGAGTCTGAATTTTATCAATAGGCAATGTGTAGCTATTTAAGACCAACTATAAAGCTACAGTAATCAAGACACTGATATATTGGTGAATTGATAACAAATAGATCAAGAAAACAGAAATAGTCCAGAAACAGAACCACACAAATATGGCCAATTGATTTTTATAAATGTGCAAAAGCAACTCAATGGAAAAAAGGAATCTTTTCAACAAATGGTAATATCCCCCTAGACCAATCCAAAGTATTTAAATCTTAAATATCTCTCAAAACCATCCATTTTTTTTCTCACCACCACCTCCCAGCCTAAGCTATAATCATCTCTCCTCTGGCTACTGTGATTGTCTGTCTACTTAACTGTTCTATCTTAACATACTGTTCTCAATATTGCAAGACAAATGAGATTTTCAAAACGCAAACCAAGTCACTCCCTACTGAAATTCTTTAGAGCTTTCCATTCCTCTTAGGATAAATATAAAATCATCTTGATATGATTCAAAAGGCCATGAATTGCCATGCTCCTACTACCTTAACTCTCTAGCCTCATTTTGCACGACTCTCCCTTTCACTCCATGTTGCACTCACCATACTCCTTCCTATCAAAGGAACTTTACACATTATATGTCCTCTACCTGATAAGCTCTTCCCTTCCTTATCTGGATTTCAGTTCAATCTTTACTTTTTCAAAAAAAGGCTCTTCTGACCTAACTAGTTGAAGTCCCTTAATTATAGGTGTCATAGCACTGCCTTTATTAGCACTCTCCTTTATTGCCTTTGTCACCATCTTAATATTACCTTTGAATGATTGCTTATATTTAAGTGTGATATTTCATGACTGTAGATCCATGAAAGCAGCATATGCATCCATTTGCTCCCAACTGTACCCCCAGAGTACAACATAAAAAAAACTCAACATATGTTTGCTAAATGGGTAAATATATTGTTTTATTTATTCCTTATAACTACCCCATTAGATGTGTACAATTATTTTCCCTATTTCATAGATGGAAAACTGAGGCATCAAGAGTTTAGTTAATTTGCTCTCAGTCATACAGCTAAGAAGTAAAGAGCTGGATAGCAATCAAAATATTACAATTTTAAAGACAAAGGTATTGTGTTCTATTGCTGTCCAAATATAACAAAACCCTAAACCAATCCTTATCTGCTTAGGAGTGAATCTTTATAGTAAAAATAATGCTTAGTATTCATTCATTCAACAAATATTTATAAAGTGTCAGTCACTGTGCTAAGTAAATACTAAGGTTACAAGGAAAACAGGACATGGGTTCTTAGCCCTTATGGGAGCATACCTTCATTCCACTATTTATTTACTCAGGACCTACTATATACCGCCTACTGTGCGAAGTAAGGGTGAGTCAAAAGGGTGAATAAAGCTTTAAACAATTATACCAAAAATAAATTAATTCCAATTGTGTTAAGTGCTATAAAAGAAAAGTTCAGGGTGGCTATAGGCACAAGCCATACAGAGATCTAAACTAGATAAGAGAGGTTTATAGATAATATCAAGAGAGATTACCTAAACTGATATTCAAGCTGAGACTTGAAGTATAACCAAAAAAATAAGAATGCATTATCAAATCTGAAAGCAGTGTAAACATTATTATTCACAAGAGTTCAAGTAAAGCAATTCAATGGAGAAAGGATAAGCATTTGGAAATAATGCTTCCCAAGAGATGGAAGAATTAGGAGTTGCAAAATCGGGTAGAGATGCAATAGGTTAAACCCAAAATCAAATATCTGTAATCATAAACAATATTATATAGGGGTTGGCAAACTACAGCCTGCTAGATAAAATCAACCTACAGTCTCTTTTTGTAGGCCCTTGACCTAAGAATAATTCTTACATTTTTACAAGTTTGTTAAAAATAAAGGAGAAGAGGAGGACAAGAAGGGGGAGGGGAGGTGTGGAAATAGGAGGAAGAGGAGAAGAGAATTAACATTCTGTATATAGACTACAAAGCCTAAAATATTTATTCTCCAGTCCTTTAAAATTTTGCCGCCCATGCTCCACACATTATAATCAATTAAAACATAATTTTGCCTATCCTAACAAATTCATTAAACATGATTCTGTCTGAACACTAAACATAGTTACTGAATATACAACATATATATCTTCCCCAAAATTGTAGCTTTGTGGCTCAAAGGTATCACAGGCATACCAAATTTACTACCAGTAAATCAGTAATGTCACATGCATATTTGATCTTATTTAAATGTACTGCCAACACACATTCAAATAATATAAACACCTTCACCAAGACAGTTTTCAAAATATATTGAATTTGGTACAGATAAGAATGTGGCTTTACTAAAACACAAATGTATTTTTTTATATTTTAGCTGAAAACACTAATATAAAACATCTATAGTGTGAGAGTCTAAGTCAGTGGATTCAATATTTTTTTGAAAAGTAACTGCTCTATATTAACAAGAGAAATTATATACTTACCAAGATTTTTTTCAATTCTTCAAGTTCTACTTCTTTGTTATTTTTAAGCTTAGTCATCTCTTCTAAAATAAACAAAAGAATAAAAAGGTGTTAAAGTCAGATTAAAAGAACAGCAAAGAAGAGACAAGAAATAAGAATACCATTGTTTTAAAGGGAAAAAAACAAGAGACGGGTTAGTGAAACTAAAGCACCATAAAGCACAGAGGAAGTCGAAATGGAACTACACAAAAATGATAAATATTAATAGTAATGTTTCTATAAAGTGGAATTCCACAACCAAATGAACTCAAGTTCATTAACCAAAATAAGCAATGGATCTGTATAAAACATATTTGGGATGAAGTCACACAGCATGTGCCTTTACCTTTACTTCATCACTGTCTAAGTATCTGACCTCTTAATCTTCACTCCAAACTAAAAAGAAGTGATTCACTTTTCTCAAGCTACTTCTGACCATTGTACTCTGGACCTCAATATTCCTACCTCCTCTGAGACTTTAGTTGCCATGTTATCTCTCTTAGAGGAAACTTTAAATTCCCCCATCCCTTCTAAACATCTATTTGAATACAAAACAATCTGATGGACCTGTCTGCCCTTTCATACTACCATCAAATTTCTTACTTTGTTTTGCAGACAAATTCCTGTTTGTTATCTATGCATTTCTTTCTTAGCTCCATGCAAAACTAATGCCTATCTCATTACATTAATTACACCTCTTATTACATTAACAAAACTATGATCTTAAAGATCATCAATAACCATTTTGTGGTATAATTCTTAGTCCTCTTTATTGTGGAGCTTTCTGGCATTTGATGTTATTAACTACTCTCTACTTTTCTCCCTTTGATTTTCAAGACCTTGCATTATTTGCATTTCCTGTCCTCTCTAACTCCTGCTCCTATTTTCTTTGCTGACACCCTTCTTTTTTCTACCCTAAATAATAACACTCTACAATGCTTTTCTTTCTATCTTCTATTAATTCAGTATTAGGTTAATTAATTTTAAAACATTTCCAGCTCAAACCTCCTGCTTTCTTCTCCTTTTTTAGATTTTTTAACTGCCTACAAAGTTCCCAAATGATGTCTAGCTGTCACCTAAAATTTTATTGTATCTGAAACACTGTCCTTCCTCCCTCACTGTTATGGGTTTTTAATAACTGGAGATATAAGAGATTTGCTGGAAGTTTCCCAGACTCTTTACATTAAAAATAAACAAAAAATTTGTAATAATTGCCCATAGTTTTTAAGGAAAAAAAGCAACAAAATATAAAATGCCACCATGGACTCTCAAAGAAGAACCTGTCACAAGCAAAGCTTATTTCACCACAACATTTCATTTTAGGTAAAAAAGGTTAATTTTTTCAAACTCAAGGATTGATTAAAGATAGTAGACTAAGCATGTCTCCACATTTTCTCACCCCCAATCCCTTTTTAAAAGACACAAAATATATATATATTTACAACATTAATAAAACCAGACCACTATGAACAAACCAAAAAGTTGAAGAATCCTGGCAGGGAGAGGGGGGACCCACATTAATTCAATGAAGGCTATGTGAAACACCTAGACCATACCTCCCACCACACAGTCCACCTCAAGTTTAATCAAAGATTTAGGAATTGAGGCAAAGGGATGCAGCAGTGCCCCAAACAGCTCATGATCTCTAAGCAAAATAAACATCTCCTAAACCCAAAAGATTAGCCACCAAGCCCACCTTTCCTTATAGTACCTCTCATCTCCCCCCCTCCCCACACCACATAATCAGAAAAATCAGATTATAACGTATGTGGGTGAAAAAAGATTTTCAAATATTTAGATGAGTAAATAATCAAGAATCAACAATTAGTGAAGAAAAGCAAAACCATAAAAGAGAGGCACCAAATTCAATTAAGAGAACTAAAATAAAATCCAAGAAGGAATTAATAAAGCAAACAGAAGCAGATATTTTGCTAAGTATAGTATGTTCCAACAGGGTACAATATCCATGAAATAAATCACCTAGAGCTCTTAGAAATTTAAAATTTGACAACTAAAACTTTAAAAATAGCAAAATAAACGTAACTAAAGACTGAATTAGCAGGGGGAAACCAAAAAAATTTTCCCCAAATCTCCCCCAAAAAGAACTAAAAGGTAGAAAGTATAAAAGAGAAATTTTAAAATATAAAGGATAGATCCAGAATTTCTAAAATCTACCTGTCAGAACTTACAGAGAATAATGACACTAGAAAAGAAAAAATAAGCGGAGAAAAATTTTCAGGGCTGAAGACAGACAAAATGTCCTCAGATTCATGAGCTCACCAAATGCTAGCATAAGTGTGATATGATTCCACTTTTAAAAGGTATTCTCTCATGCCTGTACCACTCAAATAGCTTCCAAACTAATTTATCAACTTCTACTTTTTTCCTATCAGCATTCCCCACCCACCATCAAATTTATCTGCCATACAGAAGTTGCAGCAATCCTTTAAAAATGTAAACCAGATCATGTCATCCCCCTACTTAAAATCTTTTAATGGTTTTCCTTCATGTTTAGAATAAAATAAAAATTCCTTTCCTTGCTCCTACCCGATTTTGTCCTTATCACCTCATACTTATTTCATTACCCTTTTCATATCACTTCTTACACTCAGTCACCTAGGCTTTCATTCAGTCACGTGAATTAACCAAGCTCTTTCACAACTCAGAGCATTTCTACATGAGTTTCCTTCTGACTGAAAAGCTCTCTCCAACTCACATGCTTTACCTCACTAAATCTCACTTATTTATGAGGTCAGCTAAAGGTCATGCCTTATCACGGAATCTAAATTAGGCCCTATTATTCTCTTACATGGTTTCATTTTCATTGTCTTCATAGCACTTATCCTAATTTGTAATTAAATATTTGTTATTTTATATATGTCATCAAATAAGAAGCAATAGAAAACACTAGAGAGAGAATTTGTTACATAACAGAGTAAAAGCAAACATGGGTACAGATACAGAAAAATAACCACAGTAGTAAAACCTGTTTAGAGCAACATTAGACTAAATTGAAGAGAGGAGACATATGAAGAAACAAAGCAAACTCTACCAAGTCAAAAACAGAATAAATTGACAAAGACTTTGTGTTTATAGTTGGTTTTAATTTGCTTTGTCTGCACTACTTTTTAAATGAGCAATAAAACAACAGGTGATATTTAAAGAGTTCGAACTCAAGCAATGAGGTGAGTCTTAAATTTACAACACAGAATAGTCAGATTTGTATTTTTAAAGGAACACTCCGGCATCAGTGCAGAGAATCAACAAGAGACAAGACTAGAAACAAAAATACTGATTCTCAAGATATTACAATTAGTATTAGTCAGAGGTGTATGGTCCAGACCTAATACCAAGATATAAGAGGTAGAGCAGACTTTATCTGTGCAGAAAAAAAGTGGTCTTAGAATGAGTCAATGACTGAGACTGCTGAGGGAACGATGGAGGCTGATGGAGGAATATTCTAACCAAGATGTAAGCTTAAGAATATACCATCAAGGAAGAATGCAAAGCATAATCAGGAAACAAAGCAATAAGAATAAGGGCTATTGCAGTAAGAAAAAAGTTTATGAAAATAAGGCAAACCTTCTGTTTGTATTCTATTAAACACAACAAGGGATGAACAAAGATGAAGACCAATGAGGACGATCTGAAGCACAGTTTGATGATTTATCTGCCAAATACAATTTGTGTTCCATTATGTTACTCACATGCATCCCTCTGGTAGACTAAGAGAATGTGCTGGAATAAAACCAGGAAAGAAAAAATAAGGGCTAGAACTGTTCTAGGTCTGTGGAGATGAAGAAAAAGGGAATGATTCAAAAGACAAAGTTACATTAGGTAGATTTTATAAGCTAGATATTAAAAGTTAGAAACAACAGCACTGGATAACCAATTAGAAGAGAAAGATAAGGGAGAAAAGAAGAGAAAAGAATATCATCCAAGATTCTGATTTTGAGAACTATACTTTTAACCAAAGAAGGAAATAAGCTAATGCTGATCACTTATGTCATTGTTAACACTGCTCTTCTACACAAAATGCTTTCCACATTCCACCATTCTCTACAACCACCCAAAGCCTCTTTATACCTTAAAGTCTACTTTTAAAATCTACCTCTTCTATAAAGTCTTTTCCAATTCTGCAGTCTACACTGATACCTTTGGCTTCCTCTTGTCATCAGCATTAACACATCTCCATCAGCAACAAATCTGTGAGAATTCACCCCAAATACGTAAGTATGTATAAAACACAAATACATATTTACATATCATATACAATTTTAAAATAGAAATACATGTATTGTGATATTCATTATAAAACATATGAAAAGCATAAAATAAATAGAAGGTCCAATATTCCCTTCTCTTATCCTAATAGAATTCTTGCTCATTCCCTCATTTTGGAAACAGTGTTCTAATGATTTTATGTATTCAACTTTTCCCCCCCAATATAGAGATTTCTCAAGAGCATGGTATTTTACATCTTGTTTATGTTCCCACAGTACCTAAGATAATGCTAAGAAACACACATAGAACTGCTTCACAGTTCTAGAAGAATTCCTTATCCAAACTTCTCTTAATATATTGCTCTGAGAAAAATCACCTTATGCATTTGATTTGTTAATCTGACAATAAGAGACACTTAATTTCAAATCAGAGTGAATTATTACAAATATCTATTAAAGATATTTTAAGTTATTCCTTAATATACAACATTCAATTGAAGGAAGATTTAAAAATCAGATGAAAAATGCATTTACAATCATTCTAATATAAAATAATACCAAAGAAATTATTTATAATTGAATAGTACAATTTTGGATGCTCCAAGATTGGTCTAGCCTATAGTAGGAAATTAGGCACTGCCAAAGGAAAAGCGTAAATAAGTTTCAAAAGTTCAACCAAACATCCTACCAAGACAAAATTTCTTGCAATTATTTTAATTATAAAAGCAACCAAAGCTAATAATAAAGCTAACAGAAAGTTGTATAGATAGTCTAGAAAAAACCTGCCAATTCATGAGTTATTTTAATTTATAAAAATAATTCTTTTCAGGGCACCTGGGTAGCTCAGTTGGTTAAGCATCTAACTCTTGATTTCAGCTCAGGTTATGATCAAGCCTCATGTCAGGGCTCCATGATCTGGGGGAGTCTGCTTGAGATTACCACTCCCTCTGCCCCCCCACCCCCGCTCTTGCACATGCTCGCTCACTCCCTCTCTTTAAAAATAAAATATAATAAATATTTTTAAAATAATAATTCTTTTCACCAAAATAAGAAAAAATGTTTTTCTATCTTTGTAATTCTCATCTGTACATGTCTGTAAATATGGAACACAGGAATTATTAAGATTAGCTAATTAAAGGGTCATAAATTCACAAAATAACCACAGAATTTCTCTCTCTTTTGGCCATGAAATCTATTGAATATTAACAATACCACATGACAAAACAGGATAGCATTTTACTATAAGTAGTTCATAATCCAACATGACAAATCAAGAAAATTTCAAAATTCAATTAAAATATAAGACATTTTCCACTAAGAATTATTAAGGCCTCTAACTCCTAAAATAAGAAAAACAGACTACAAACATCTCTTAGGCTCCTTATACTTCTAGGTATCTATCTATCTATCTATATATATATATATATGCATAATGGAACTGAAGTCTTTCTTAAGGTTTAAATCTTCTGTCTTTGAAAAGTCAAAATAAAAATTACAAAATAATTATTGATAAATGACAGAGGAGAAACTGTATTTTATTCTGAAATGGTTTATGTTTTTATAATTGGCTAATATTATCATCTACACATGTTATTCTCTAAATCTTACCCAGTTCACTTGATTTCTTCTGAAGCTCCATGGTGAGTATTTTCAATTGATCGTCACTTTTTTCCAATCTTGTAAAATATATTAGTTTACAATGTAAAACATTCTCTTAATCAGAATTCATCTAGTAACTAAAATTGGTGCAATTTAACAATATATATTCACTCAATTATGAAACATTTTTTGAGTATCTACCATGCCATATAGCATAACACTTCAAAATAAGATATTGTTAATACATAGTTTTATATTAATTACATCTGCACAAAAACCTTAAAGCTTATGGTGACAATTTATCTCTTAGCTACTGATGATAATCAAATTAATGCATCCTAGAACTTTGAAAGAGACTGAATATGTAACTATTATTACATCGAATTCTGCCTTAGGAGCAATATAAATGTGAGAATTGTGCAATTCACTTAATTCCTCCAGCTTTCTGCTTCCTCATCTCTAAAACTGAGGTAATTGGAATAGATGATATTTAAGGTCACTTAGAGTTTCAGAATTTGAAAATTGCTTAGATAGATCAACCAAGAATATGTAAGATGAGCTGAGTTTTTAGAAAAGCTAGCTTTTCTTCCTCCACCACACATAGGCAGTAGAAAGAAATACTGGTCATGACTTCACAGAAAAGCTTGTTCCTCTCTTTCATTCTACCAGACTTAATTAACCCTAATGCTAATGGGACAAAAATAATCACTTAGACCTCATAACACAGCTTTATAAATGCAAATATAAAAAAAGTGAAAACAGAGGAAGTTTTTAATTCAAGTTTTAGACAAGCTGATCTAGAAATGCAAATGAATATTTTATAGTTACTCATATTCATTAATTCACTAATTTAATAAAAGTGCTTGAGTACCTACCTACTCTGTTCCATGCTAGTTACTAATTTTACATATCAGAAAGGTTACAAACCCCACTAAAACAAACCCACAACCTAGGAAGTTATTTCTATGAAGCTAATAATAACCCACAGTTTAATTAAATATGTCCTATCACTGCATCAGCACTTACGAGCTTGTCTATATAGCTTGTCTATGTGACAAAGTATGCATGGGAACTATCCTAGAGAATACCTGCTATCTTTTCTCAGGATACCTGCTTACCTAATACAAACTTTTAAAATGTATTCCTACTTTTTACATTAAAAAAGAGACTTGGTGAATCAGAGAAAGACATGTATCATATGACCTCACTGATATGAGGAATTCTTAATCTCAGGAAACAAACTGAGGGTTGCTGGAGTGGTGGGGGGTGGGAAGGATGGGGTGGCTGGGTGATAGACACTGGGGAGGGTATGTGCTATGGTGGGCACTGTGAATTGTGTAAGACTGATGAATCACAGAACTGTACCTCTGAAACAAATAATATATGTTTTAAGAAAAAAAAAAAAAGATAGTAGGAAGGGAAAAATGAAGGGGGGGAAATCGGAGGGGGAGATGAACCATGAGAGACTATGGACTCTAAGAAACAAACTGAGGGTTCTAGAGGGGAGGGGGGTGGGAGGATGGGTTAGCCTGGTGATGGGCATTAAAGAGGGCAGGTATTGAATGGAGCACTGGGTGTTATACGCAAACAATGAATCATGGAACACTACATCAAAAACTAATGATGTAATGTATGGTGATTAACATAACATAATAAAAAAAAGAGAGACTTGGGGGTCGCCTGGGTGGCTCAGTCGGTTAAGCGTCTGCCTTCAGCTCAGGTCATGATCTCAGGGTCCTGGGATCGAGCCCCACTTTGGGCTTCCTGCTCTGCAAGGAGTCTGTTTCTCCCTCTCCCTCTACCCCTCTCCCCACTCAAGCTCACTCTCTCTCTCAAATAAAATCTTTAAAAAAAGCGAGAGGGACTTGGTTACAGATGTTATAGGAAGTCAGTTGACAATGAAGAGAAAATACAATGAATATTGCAAATAAGTTGTTTTTATTCAGATAAATAAAAAATATTTTTACCTTTGCTGTTCTGTTGTCAATAATTCTTTCAAGTTGCAGATAGAAGTTTTAAGTTCAGTAACCACAAAAGAATGAGCAGTTTTAGCTTTATTAAATTCTTCCATTTGAGCTTCTTTTTCTGCAGTGAGCTCATAGATTTTTTTTGTTGCTACCTGTAAATCTTCCTCTAAAGCCTTCTGAGTACTCTAAATGAAATAAAGTACAAAACAAATGCTATAATCCAAGGGTCTTAAGAAAAAAAAAAAAAACACAACTTATCTGCTTCTGTAATTTGCTGTCTCTCCCTCCCTCCTTATTCTATCACCCCACCTCCCCCACCCCACCCCCTAGCCAATCCAGAATGCCCATTCAATACTCCTATCTCAATTCACCATTCTCCCAAAGCCAATCTGTAGTCGCAACCTCCCAATGGAGTCTTCCTTGCCCAACGTGTTCTTTCAATTTTTAGAACTACTGTAGCAATTTTTGCCTGAATCTCTGTTGGTACCTAGCATGATCTTGTATTTTAATTATACTTTTGACATGTTTTTATCCAATGTTTTTAATTAAACTATAAGCATTTTGTAGACTGGGATTTTATCTTCTCTATTTGAAGTTCTGGGTCCTTGTACATAGCATTAGCATTCAGTAAATATCTCTTGATTCATAATGTAAGGCTTATCACACACTAATCTGTTTTTATATCATACCACACTTCTTTGCAAAGACATTTTAATATCTTCTAGTTCTGATGTCAAATGATCCTGCTTCTCATTTGATTCTTTTAAGTTTTCATTCTGTAATTCTAAAAAGGAGAGTTGTAGATTGGTAGTACTTAATAAAAAATATATACCAAGAAAGCAAATTATTTGTTACAATTACTTTTTTTCCTCCATGAGATACTCTAAAATGAAGTATAATTATGCAAATATAGATGCACTGATATTGGTTATCATCTACTTTTACTGACTTTTCAAGATTATTATCTCCCCAGCACTCAACAGTGAATATATGAGGATTTTTGGTACTACATTTTTAATAATAGCTAAACATTGGAAACAATCGAAATATTCAACAGGAGATAAATTAAATTACAGTGGTACATACACACAATGGCATACCATGTAGCCACTATAAATGATGATAGACTTTATTAATCACTAATTTGGATATTTATTCACAAAACATCACATAATAAAAAGGGCAAGTTTAAATGATATTTATATAAATAGTGCATGTGAAAGAAAACAATACACACACAAAAATATTACAAGTAATTTATCTCCTAATGGTGAAATTATTCCATATTTTATTTTCATCATTGCCCATCTTGAGTTTCAGATTTTTCTAAATCATGATCTCAGACTTGTGCGATCAAGCCCAGCATTGGGCTCCACACCCAGCGCAGAGTCTGCTTGAGATTCTCTCTCCCTCTCCCTTTGCCCCTCCTGCTCATTTTCTCTCTCCCTCTCTCTTTCTCAAATAAATAAGTCTTTAAATAATTAAAATATTATATTCATATGCTGAAATATTATGAAAAAAAGCTTTTGACTCTATAGCTAATTTATTAAATACTAAGTGTTAGGTACTAGTCTATGTGCTTTATGTGTATATGTGCATTCACTTTTAAACATCATAAAAACAGTAGGACAAAAAAAGAAGTTCATGCTCTCTTTCCTGGGTTAAAATTATTCTATGTCCTCTTACTAGCTACCTAACCTTGGGCATGATACTTAACCAGTCTTCACTTTTCTCAACTGGAAAAAGAGAATAATGATAGCTATTCATATCTGGAAGGATTGCTGTTAGGATCAAACAAGATAATGCAACTTAAAATGTTTAATGACAGTGTCTAGCATATAGTCAATAAATGTTAAAGATTATTATGACAATGATAATGATGGTGTATACTAGAAATTGAATCTTAAAATTCATGGTATTTACAATGTAATTGGGCTAGCAGACAAATAATCAATGATAAGTGATGATGGGCACTTACTCAGAAATTCTGGAAATATAGAGAGGGGCACCCAAACCAAAAAGGGTCAATAGAAGTCAGAGGTAAGGAGAGACAGACATAGAGAGGGAAAGTTCAAGGAAGGCTTCCAGAAAGTGTCAGCTCAGTTCAAACATTTGAAAGCCAGTAAGAATTAACAAGAGTAAGTGGGAGTTGGGAGAGAAAAAGAATATCACAGGTGAAAGAGCATGTACAAAGATAAAAATGGAGGAGACAAGATGACATTCTGGGGTCTAAAGGAAATTTATTTCAATAGCATGAAACTTAAAGTATGAGGGAGGAATCAAAGCAGATATGACTGGAAAGATAATAAGGACAAGATCATAACAGGATTTATATGACTTGCTAAAAGTATATGGTTCATAAGTCATAAAGATCATGAAAAATGACGAAGATGTTAAGCAACAAAACGATGTTTCAGGTTTATATTTTTAAAAATTCCCTTCTGAAAATCTGTGTAGGAATGAAAGGGTAAGTGGTCCACTTCTACTGTCAAATGCTCTACCACTGAGCTCCAGACTCTCAGCCAGGAGTCTGCTTGAGATCCCCCCTTTCTCCCCCACCCTGCTCCTCCCCCTGCTCATGCTCTCGCTAAAATAAATAAAATTTTTTTTAAAAAATTAAAAAATAAAAAAACAAGATTCATCTATATGCTCCCTATAAGAGACTAACTTCAGACCTAAAGACACATACAGACTAAAAGTAAAGGGTTGGAAGAATGTGTCATACAAATGGAAGTGAAAAAATAAAAATAAAAAAAAAGCCTGGGCAGCAATACATATATCAGACAAAAGAGATTTCAAAACAAAGACTATGGCAAAAAAACAAAGAAGGACACTTGTGATGAGCACTGGGTGTTGTATGTGATGAAGCACTAAATTCTACACCTCAAACTAATATTACACTTTATGTTAACTTGAATTTAAATAAAAATTTGGAGAATTCAAAAGAAAAAAAGGACAATACATAATAATAAAGGGCTCAATTTAACATGACAATATAATAATTGAAAATTTCTGCACACCCAACATAAGAGAACCTAAATACAAAAAGCAAAGATTAACAGACATAAAGGTAGAAACTGACAGTAATATAACATTAGGGGCCTTAACACCTCACTTACATCAGTGGAGAGATCATCCAGACAGAAAATCAATGAGGAAACAGTGGCTTTGAATGAATATTAGATCAGTGTACCTAACAGGCATACACAGAACATTCCATCCAAAAACAGCAGAGTTCACATTCTTTTCAAGTGCACATGGAACATTCTCCAGGACAGATCACATGGTAGGCCACAAAACAATTTTCAATAAATTTAAGAAGCAATCTTCTTAATCATATCATATCAATCATCTTTTCTGAACACAATGATATGAAACTAGCAATTACAAGGAAAAATATCTGGAAAGAACACAAAAACAGTGAAACTAATAAACTACATGCTACCAAACAACAAATTGATTAATAAAGAAATCAAAGGGAAAAAAACAAAGAAATCAAAGAGTAAATCAAAAAATACATAATGAAAATGAAAACACAACAGTCCAGGAAGTTGAGGGAAGATGGCAGAAGAGTAGGGAACCTTTGTTTCATCTGGTCCCTTGACTTCAGCGAAATATCTATCAAATCATTCTGAACACCCGTGAATTCAACCTGAGATCTAAGAAAAGAATCACTGTAATTCTACAAATAAAAAAGCAACTTTTTGAAAGGTAGGAGGTTCAGAGAAGTCAATCTGTAGGGCTATATCGGAAGATAAACCGTGGGGGTTGGGAGCCTCCGTAATCTGATTACCAGAAAGTGATATAACAGCAGGGCACAAAATCGGAACTCTTAGAAGTCTGCTCTGGTGAGGGACGACCCTGCCTGAAAGGTGCTCAGGTGGTGAAGCAGGGCAGAATTCTAGGTAGGACAGTGTGGTCTCAGGATCCCCAGGGTCACAAAAAGAGCAGGGCTCCCTGAGTGCCCCAGAGTTCCCAAGCATTGGAGCAGGAAGCTGGCTACAATCAGTGAGCCCAGGAGTGGGCTCTCAGCTCAGTGCTGCCATAAACCACAAACCCCAGCACAAGTGGGCGACCACTCTCCAAGCAGGGAGACCCAGCAAGCAGCAGAACCACGGGGAGACCCTCCTCCTTCCCCCCAGGGAGGAGCGACTGGGTTGCGCACTGCAGGAGTCTGCAGAGTTTGGCCCCACACAAAAGTGATTGCTTTTCCCTGAGGGTGCAGAGTGAGGGTCGGGGGTCAGGATCTTTCAGCTCCAGGGCTGGAGATCAGGATGCCGCCATTTTTACTTTCATCCTCTAAAGTGGCACAGGAAGCCTTCAGGGAACAAAAGCCACATAGAGCAACGTGAAGCAGCTTACCCTGAGCCCCACCTCCTGGCAAGGACAGTGCAACTCCGCCCAGGCACAGACACCTGAGAATCAGTGCAACAGGCCCCTCCCCCAGAAGGCCAGCAGGAACATCAGGCTAATACCAAGTTTATAGATCACACAAAACTGAAAAACTCCAGCACAAGGGGAAAATAGTATATAGAATTTGAGGTTTTTTTCTCATGATTCTTTAGTCTTTCAGTTTAAATTTTTTTTTCTGTTTTTCCTTTTCAACTAGTTTATTTTATCAACTCTTTTTAAGTCTTTTTTTAATTTTCATTTTTACATTTATATTTTATAAATATATTGATTTTTGGCTTCTTTCACCGTATCCAATTTTATTTTTGTATATATATATACACACACAAGTTTTTCTTTCTTTACAATTTTGTGATCTAGTGTCTTCTAACAGACCAAAATGCGCCCAGGACCAAGTGTATCATCCTGTTCTGTCCACCTGTTAGATTATATTCTTTTTTCCCTTTTTTTTCTTTTTTGGTTTCTGATCTCTTCTGATTTGTCTACTGTATATTTCTCTGGGGTTGTGGTGATATTTTTTATTTTGTTCTCTCATTCCTCTATTCTTTTTTGGACAAAATGACTAGAAAGAGAAATTCATAACAAAAGAAAGAACCAGAGATAATACCCTCTCCCATAGATTTAATCAACATGGATATAAGTAAGGTACTGGACCTAGAATTCAGAATAACGATTATGAAGATACTAGCCAGGGTTGCAAAAAGCATAAAAGACACTAGAGAATCTCTCAGTGCAGAAATAAAATCTAATCAGGCCAAAATTAAAAATGCTTTAACTGAGATGCAGTCTAAAATGGATACTCTAACAGCTAGGCAGAAGAGTCAGTGACATAGAAAACAAAATGATGGAAAGTAAGGAAGCTGAGGAAAAGAAAGAAAAACAATGACTGGATAATGAGGGGAGGCTTCTAGAAATCAGTGATACCATAAAGCAAAACAATATTAGACTAATTGGGGTCCCAGTGGAAGAGGAAAGAGAGAGTGACAGAAAATATATGTGAGCAAATCATAGCTAAGAACTTCCCTAATTCAGGGAAGGAAACAGGCATTCAAGTCCAGGAGGCACAGAGAACCTCCATCAAAATCAATAAAAATAGATCAACACCCCGACATATAACAGTGAAGCTTGCAAATTTCAGAATTTAAGAGAAAATCCTGAAACCAGTTAGAGACAAGAGGTAGTTACCCTACAAGGGTAGAAATATTAGACTGGCAGCAGACCTATTCACAGAGAACTGGAAGGCCAGAAAGGACTGGCATGATATATTCAGGGTATTAAATGAGAAAAACATGCAGCCAAGGCTGTCATTCAGAATGCAAGGAGAGATAAAAGAGCTTCTAGGACAAACAGAAACTAAAAAAATTTGTGATCACTAAACCAGCCCTATGAGAAATATTAAAGGGGATTCTGTAAGCGAAGAGAGAGCCCAAAAGTAACATAGACCAGAAAGGAACAAAAACCATGAGAGACTCCGGACTCTGGGAAACAAACTGAAGGTTACAGAAGGCGGGGGGCGGGATGGGGTAGCCAGGAGGGCACCTGTTGTGATGAGCACTGGATGTTATATGCAACTAATGAATCGTTGAACACTACACCAAAAACTAATGGAAAAAAGACTGTCTTTTTTCCATTGGATGTTCTTTCCTGCTTTGTCAAAGATTAGTTGACCATAGAGTTGAGGGTTCATTTCTGGGTTCTCTATTCTGTTCCATTGGTCTATGTGTCTATTTTAGTGTCAGTGCCCTTCAACAAATGGTGCTGGGAAAATTGGACAGCCACATATAGAAAAATGAAACTGGACCATTTTCTAACACCATACACAAAGATAAACTCAAAATGGATGAAAGACCTAAAGGTGAGACAGGAATCCATCAAAATCCTAGAAGAGAACATAGGCAGCAACCTCTTTGATCTCAGCTGCAACAAATTCTTCCTAGACACATCTCCAAAAGCAAGGGAAACAAAAGCAAAAATGAACTATTGGGACTTCATCAAGATAAAAAGCTTTTGCACAGCAAAGGAAACAGTCAACAAAACGAAAAGGCAACCTATGGATGGGAGAAAATATTTGCGAATGACATATCATATAAAGGGCTAGTAGCCAAGATCTACAAAGAACTTACCAAACTCAACACCCAAAAAACAAATAATCCAGTCAAGAAATGGGCAGAAGACATAAACAGATACTTATTCAGAGAAGACATACAAATGGCCAACAGACACATGAAAAAACGCTCTACATCACTTGGCATCAGGGAAATACAAATTAAAACCACAATGAGATACCATTCAGAATGAATAAAATTAACAAGTCAGGAAACAACAAATGTTTGTGAGGATGTGGAGAAAGGGGAACCCTCTTGGTGGGAATACAAGCTGGTGTAGCCATTCTGGAAAATAGTATGGAGGTTCCTCAAGAAGCTAAAAATAGAGCTACTCTATGACCCACAAATTGCACTACTAGGTATTTACCCCAAGGACACAAATGCAGTGATCCAAAGGGGCACCTGCACCCCAATGTTTATAGCAGCAATGTCCACAATAGCCAAACTGTGGAAAGAGCCAAGATATCCATGGACAGATGAGTGGATAAAGAAGATGTGGTATATATATATATACAATGGAATATTACTCAGCCATCAGAAAGGATGAAATCTTACCATTTACGTCAACATGGATGGAACTGGAGGGTATTATGCTGAGTGCAATAAGTCAATCAGAGAAAGACAATTATATGATTTCACTCATATAAGGAATATAAGAAACAGTGCAGAGGATCATAAGGGAAGGGAGGGAAAAACGGAATGGGAAGAAATCAGAGAGGGAGACAAACCATGAGAGACTCATAACTATGAGGAAGAAACTGAGAGTTGATGGAGGGGAGGTGGGTGGAAGGATGGGGTAACTAGGTGACGGACATTAAGGAAGACATGTGATGAGCACTGGGTGTTCTATGCAAGTGATGAATCACTGAACTCTACATCTGAAACTAATGATGTTGGCTAATCGAAGATAAATTAAAAAAAAGAAAGAAAACACAACAATCCATAATCTTTGGGACAAAAGCAGTTCTATGAGGGAAGTTTATAGCAATACAGCCCTACCTCAAGAAACAAACAAACAAACAAAAATCAGGGTGCCTGCGTGGCTCAGTCAGTTGAGCATCCAACTCGTGGCTTCAGCTCAAGTAATGATCTTAGGGTCGTGGGATTGAGCCCAGCGTTGGGCTCCACTCTCAGCATGGAGTCTACTTAGGATTCTCTCTTTCCCTCTCCCTCTGCCCTTACCCCCACTGCACTCTCTCTTTCTAAAATAAATAAATCTTTAAAAAAAATCTCAAATAAACAACCTAACCTAACACCTAAAGGAGCTAGAAAGTACAAAGCCCACAGCCAGTAGAAGGAAGGATATAATAAAGATTAAAGCAGAAATAATGAAATAGAGCCTTAAAAAAAACAATAGAAATGTCAATGAAACCAAGAGCCAGTTTTTTGAAAAGATATGAAATTGACAAACCTTTAGCCAGAGTCAAGAAAAAAAGATAGAGGACTCAAATAAATAAAATCAGAAATGAAAGAATAGAAATAACAACTAACACCATGAAATACAATAGATTATAAGAGAATATTATGAAAAATTATATGCCAACAAATTGGACAACCTAAAAGATGCAGATAAATTCTTTTTTTTTTTTTTAAAGATTTTATTTATTTATTTGACAGACAGAGACACAGCGAGAGAGGGAATACAAGCAGGGGGAGTGGGAGAGGGAGAAGCAGGCTTCCCGCCGAGCAGGGAGCCCGATGCAGGGCTCGATCCCAGGACCTGGAATCATGACCCGAGCCGAAGGCAGACGCCCAACGACTGAGCTACCCAGGCGCCCCCGGATAAATTCTTTAAAAAAAAATCTTGGGGGGCGGAGCAAGATGGCAGAGGAGTAGGAGACCTGGATTTCGTCTGGTCTCAGGAATTCAGCTGGATAAGGATCAAACCATTCTGAACACCTACGAACTCAACAGGAGATCGAAGAAAAGAATAGCAACAACTCTCTGAACAGAAAAGCGACCACTTTCTGGAAGGTAGGACGTGCGGAGAAGTGAATCCCAGGCGATATTCGGGAGGATAGACAGCGGGGGAGGGGCCTCCGTCAGCCGCTTCTGGCAAGTGATAGAGCCGTGGAGCACAAAATCAGAACTTTTAGAAGTCTGCTCCGCTGAGGGAGGTTGCTCCAGTGGCTAAGTGGGGGGTGGAACCCTCGTGGGACAGTGTGGTCTCAGGACCCTCAGGGTCACAGAAAGACCGGGGGTGCCTGAGTGCAGCAAAGCTCCCAGGGATCAGAGCTGGGAAGCCGGCTGCAGAGACTGCCGAGGCGCGGGCTCTCAGCTCAGGGTTGTCATAAACCGTGATCCGCAGCACAGTCAGGCCACTGCTCCTCCAGCAGGGACCCAACAAGCAGCAGATCCGGGCAGACTCCCCTTTCTCCCCTGGGAGGAGCGGCACGGGAGCGCACCGCAGGGATCTGCTGGGTTTGGAGACTCCAGACGGGGTCGGGTGTCAGAGACAGAAACGTGCGGTCACAGGCCGGGTGAGCACAGAGTGCGGCCGGAGACGGGGGAGACGGGAGTGAGTGACTGCTTTTCTCTGGGGGCGCACTGAGGAGTGGGGCCCCGAATTCTCGGCTTCCACGGGGCGGAGATTGGGAGGCCGCCATTTTCACTCTCGGCCTCCAAAGCTGTACAGAAAGCTTGCAGGGAACAAAAGCTCCCGAGAGCAAACCTGAGCAGATTACTTAGCCCGGACCGGCAAGGACGGGGCAATTCCGCCTCCGGCAAAGACATTTGGGAACCACGGCAACAGGCCCCTCCCCCAGAAGATCAGCAAGAACAGCCAGCCAAGACCAAGTTTACCCATCAATGAGAACGGCAGAACTCCAGAGCTAGGGGAATACTGCACATAGAATTCATGGCTTTTTTATCATGATTCTGTAGTCTTTCAAAGTTAATTTTTTTTTTAACTTTTTTTTTTTTGAATTTTTCTTTTTCCCTTTTTCAACCAACATCTTATCAATCCCTTTTTTAAAAAAACATTTTTATTTTTCATTTTTAGAGTCATAATCTATCCCTTCGTAGTAGTTACCCGTATTTTTGGCATATAAGTTGTTCTCTCTTTAAAATTTTAAGATAGTTTCTTCTAACAGATCAAAATATACCCTAAATTTCTAGTGTATGGTTTTTTTCTACTCCCCTGCCTGATCACATTCTCTCCCTTTTTTTTTCTTTTTTTTTTTAAATCCTCTTTTTTCAAACAACTTCTTATCAATTCCTTTTATAAAATTTTTTATAATTTCCATCTTTACAGTCATATTCCATCCCTTCATCATATCAACCCTTATTTTTGTACATATATAAGTTTTTCTTTCTTTAAAATTTTGGGAGGCACTTTCTTCTAACAGACCAAAATACACCCAAAATCTAGTGTGTGGCACTGATCTATATACCAGCCTGAGCATATTTGATCATATTCCATTTTTTTTTTGTTTTCTTCTGTTTTTGTTTGTTTTTATCTTTTTCTTTTTCTTTTTTTTTTTCTTTTTCTTTTCCTCTCTTTCCCTTTCTTTTCCCACTGCTTCAGGTCTTTTCTGATTTGTTTAGAGTATATTTTCTGGGGACGTTGTTACCCTGTTAGCATTTTGTTCTCTCACTAATCTATTCTCCTCTGGACAAATGACAAGACGGAAAAAATCACCTCAACAAAAAGAACAAGAGGTAGTACCGACTGCCAGGGACCTACTCAATACGGACATTAGTATGATGTCGGATCTAGAGTTCAGAATCATCACTTTAAAGGTACTAGCTGGGCTTGAAAAAAGCATGGAAGTTATTAGAGAAACCCTTTCTGGAGAAGTAAAAGAACTAAAATCTAACCAAGTCGAAATCAAAAAGGCTATTAATGAGGTGCAATCAAAAATGGGGGTGCTAACTGCTAGGATAAATGAGGCAGAAGAGAGAATCAGTGATAGAGAAGACCAAATGATGGAAAATAAAGAAGCTGAGAAAAAGAGAGATAAACAACTACTGGATCCTGAGGGCAGAATTCGAGAGATAAGCGATACCATAAGACGAAACAACATTAGAATAATTGGGATCCCAGAAGAAGAAGAAAGAGAGAGAGGGGCAGAAGGTATAATGGAGCAAATTATAGCAGAGAACTTCCCTAATTTGGGAAAGGAAACAGGCATCAAAATCCAGGAAGCACAGAGAACCCCTCTCAAAATCAATAAAAATAGGTCAACACCCCGACATCTAATAGTAAAACTTACGAGTCTCAGAGACAAAGAGAAAATCCTGAAAGCAGCTCGGGAGAAGAGATCTGTAACCTACAATGGTAGAAACATTAGATTGGCAACAGACTTATCCACAGAGACCTGGCAGGCCAGAAAGGACTGGCATGATATCTTCAGAGCACTAAATGAGAAAAATATGCAGCCAAGAATACTATATCCAGCTAGGCTGTCATTGAAAATAGAAGGAGAGATAAAGAGCTTCCAGGACAAACAAAAACTAAAGGAATTTGCAAACACGAAACCAGCCCTACAAGAAATATTGAAAGGGGTCCTCTTTCAATATTGCAATATGCAAAGAGAGACCCTAAAAGCAACACAGACCAGAAAGGAACACAGACAATATACAGTAACAGTCACCTTACAGGCCATACAATGGCGCTAAATTCGTATCTTTCAATAGTTACCCTGAATGTAAATGGGCTAAATGCCCCAATCAAAAGACACAGGTTATCAGATTGGATTAAAAAACAAGACCCATCGATATGCTGTCTGCAAGAGACTCATTTTAGACCCAAAGACACCCCCAGATTGAAAGTGAGGGGGTGGAAAACCATTTACCATGCTAATGGACACCAAAAGAAAGCTGGGGTAGCAATCCCTATATCAGACAAATTAGATTTTAAACAAAAGACTGTAATAAGAGATGAGGAAGGACACTATATCCTATTTAAAGGGTCTATCCAACAAGAAGATCTACAATTGTAAATATCTATGCCCCTAACATGGGAGCAGCCAATTATATAAGGCAATTAATAACAAAAGCGAAGAAACACATTGACAACAATACAATAATAGTGGGGGACTTTAACACCCCCCCTCACTGAAATGGACAGATCGTCTAAGCAAAAGATCAACAAGGAAATAAAGACTTTAAATGACACACTGGACCAAATGGACTTCACAGACATATTCAGAACATTCCATCCCAAAGCAACAGAATACACATTCTTCTCTAGTGCCCATGGAACATTCTCCAGAATCAATCACATCCTAGGTCATAAATCAGGTCTCAACCGGTACCAAAAGATTGGGATCATTCCCTGCCTATTTTCAGACCACAATGCTTTGAAACTAGAACTCAGTCACAAGAGGAAAGTCAGAAAGAACTCAAATACATGGAGGCTAAAGAGCATCCTACTAAAGAATGAATGGGTCAACCAGGAAACTAAAGAAGAATTAAAAAATTCATGGAAACCAATGAAAATGAAAACACAACTATTCAAAATCTTTGGGATGCAGCAAAGGCAGTCCTAAGAGGAAAGTATATAGCGATACAAGCCTTTCTCAAGAAACAAGAAAGGTCTCAAGTACACAACCTAACCCTACACCTAAAGGAGCTGGAGAAAGAACAGCAAATAAAGCCTAAACCCAGCAGGAGAAGAGAAATAATAAAGATCAGAGCAGAAATCAATGAAATAGAAACTAAAAGAACAGTAGAACAGATCAACGAAACTAGGAGGTGGTTCTTTGAAAGAATTAACAAGATTGATAAACCCCTGGCCAGACTTATCAAAAAGAAAAGAGAAATGACCCAAATCAACAAAATCGTGAATGAAGAGGAGAGATCACAACCAACACCAAAGAAATACAAACAATTATAAGAACATATTATGAGCAACTCTATGCCAGCAAATTAGATAACCTGGAAGAAATGGATGCATTCCTAGAGATGTATCAACTACCAAAACTGAACCAGGAAAAAATAGAAAACCTGAACAGTCCTATAACCACTAAGGAAATTGAAGCAGTCATCAAAAATCTCCCAACAAACAAAAGCCCAGGGCCAGATGGCTTCCCAGGGGAATTCTACCAAACATTTAAAGAAGAATTAATACCTATTCTTCTGAAACTGTTCCAAAAAATAGAAATGGAAGGAAAACTTCCAAACTCATTTTATGAGGACACCATTACCTTGATTCCAAAACCAGACAAAGACCCCATCAAAAAGGAGAATTACAGACCAATATCCCTGATGAACATGGATGCAAAAATTCTCACCAAAATACTAGCCAATAGGATCCAACAGTACATTAAAAGGATTATTCACCACAACCAAGTGGGATTTATCCCTGGGCTGCAAGGTTGGTTCAACATCCACAAATCAATCAACGTGATACAATACATTAACAAAAGAAAGAACAAGAATCATATGATCCTCTCAATAGATGCAGAAAAAGCATTTGACAAAGTACAGCATCCTTTCTTGATCAAAACTCTTCAGAGTATAGGCATAGAGGGTACATACCTCAATATCATAAAAGCCATCTATGAAAAACCTACAGCGAATATCATTCTCAATGGGGAAAAACTGAGAGCTTTCCCCCTAAGGTCAGGAATGCGGCAGGGATGTCCACTATCACCACTGCTATTCAACATAGTATTAGAAGTCCTAGCCACAGCAATCAGACAACAAAAAGAAATCAAAGGCATCCAAATCAGCAAAGAAGAAGTCAAACTCTCACTCTTTGCAGATGATATGATACTTTATGTGGAAAACCCAAAAGACTCCACCCCAAAACTGCTAGAACTCATACAGGAATTCAGTCAAGTGGCAGGATATAAAATCAATGCACAGAAGTCAGTGGCATTCCTATACACCAACAACAAGACAGAAGAAAGAGAAATTAAGGAGTCGATCCCATTTACAATTGCACCCAAAACCATAAGATACCTAGGAATAAATCTAACCAAAGAGGCAAAGGATCTGTACTCAGAAAACTATAAAATACTCATGAAAGAAATTGAGGAAGACACAAAGAAATGGAAAAACGTTCCATGCTCATGGATTGGAAGAACAAATATCGTGAAGATGTCAATGCTACCTAGAGCAATCTACACATTCAATGCAATTGCCATCAAAATACCATCCACTTTTTTCAAAGAAATGGAACAAATAATCCTAAAATTTGTATGGAACCAGAAAAGAGCCCGAATAGCCAGAGGAATGTTGAAAAAGAAAAGCAAAGCTGGTGGCATCACACTTCCGGACTTCAAGCTCTATTACAAAGCTGTCATCATCAAGACAGTATGGTACTGGCACAAAAACAGACACATAGATCAATGGAACAGAATAGAGAGCCCAGAAATGGACCCTCAACTCTATGGTCAACTAATCTTTGACAAAGCAGGAAAGAATGTCCAATGGAAAAAAGACAGTCTCTTCAACAAATGGTGTTGGGAAAATTGGACAGCCACATGCAGAAGAATGAAACTGGACCATTTCCTTACACCACACACAAAAATAGACTCCAAATGGTTGAAAGACCTAAATGTGAGACAGGAGTCCATCAAAATCCTAAAGGAGAACACAGGCAGCAACCTCTTCAACCTCAGCCGCAGCAACTTCTTCCTAGAAACATCACCAAAGGCAAGGGAAGCAAGGGCAAAAATGAACTATTGGGACTTCATCAAGATAAAAAGCTTTTGCAAGGCAAAGGAAACAGTCAACAAAACCAAAAGACAACCGACAGAATGGGAGAAGATATTTGCAAATGACATATCAGATAAAGGGCTAGTATCCAAAATCTATAAAGAACTTATCAAACTCAACACCCAAAGAACAAATGATCCAATCAAGAAATGGGCAGAAGACATGAACAGACATTTTTCCAAAGAAGACATCCAAATGGCCAACAGACACATGAAAAAGTGCTCAACATCGCTCGGCATCAGGGAAATCCAAATCAAAACCTCAATGAGATACCACCTCACACCAGTCAGAATGGCTAAAATTAACAAGTCAGGAAATGACAGATGTTGGCAGGGATGCGCAGAAAGGGGAACCCTCCTACCCTGTTGGTGGGAATGCAAGTTGGTGCAGCCACTCTGGAAAACAGTATGGAGGTTCCTCAAAAAGTTGAAAATAGAGCTACCATACAATCCAGCAATTGCACTACTGGGTATTTACCTCAAAGATACAAAAGCAGGGATCCGAAAGGGTACGTGCACCCCGATGTTTATAGCAGCAATGTCCACAATAGCCAAACTGTGGAAAGAGCCAAGATGTCCATCGACAGATGAATGGATAAAGAAGATGTGGTATATATATACAATGGAATATTATGCAGCCATCAGAAGGAATGAGATCTTGCCATTTGCAACGATGTGGATGGAACTGGAGGGTATTATGCTGAGTGAAATAAGTCAAACAGAGAAAGACATGTATCATATGACCTCACTGATATGAGGAATTCTTAATCTCAGGAAACAAACTGAGGGTTGCTGGAGTGGGGGGTGGGGTGGGAGGGATGGGGTGACTGGGTGATAGACACTGGGGAGGATATGTGCTCTGGTAAGCACTGTGAATTGTGCAAGACTGTTGAATCTCAGATCTGTACCTCTGAAACAAATAATGCAATATATGTTAAGAAAAAAAAAAAAGAAGATAGCGGGAGGGGAAGAATTAAGGGGGGAAATCGGAGGGGTAGACGAACCATGAGAGACGATGGACTCTGAAAAACAAACTGAGGGTTCTAGAGGGGCGGGGGTTGGGAGGATGGGTTAGCCTGGTGATGGGTATTAAAGAGGGCACGTTCTGCATGGAACACTGGGTGTTATGCACAAACAATGAATCATGGAACACTACATCTAAAACTAATGATGTAATGTATGGGGATTAACATAATAAAAAAATTTTTTAAAAAATCTTCACAGAATTGATCAGGAATAGAAATTTTGAACATACCGAATATTAGCAATGAAATTGAATCAGTAATCAAAAAACTCCCAACAAACAGAAGTCCAGGACCAGATGGCTTTACAGGTGAATCTACCAAACATTTAAAGACCAGTTAATACCTATTCTTCTCAAACCATTCCAAAAAATAGAAAAGGAAATCTTCAAAATTCATTCTATGAGGCCAGCATTACCCTGATACTGAAACCCGATAAAGACACCACAAAAAAAATAACTGCAGGCCAATATCTCTGATGAACATAGATGCAAAAATCCTCAAAAAATATTAGCAAACTAAATCCAACAATACATTTAAAAAATCATTCACCATGATCAAGTGGGATTTATTCTTGGTATGCAAGAGTGGTTCAATATTCGCAAATCAATCAATGTGACTACACCACATCGATAGGAAAAAGGATAAAAACCATATGATCACTTCAGTAGATGCAGAAAAAGCTTCTGACAAAGTACAACAGCCATTTATGATAAAAGCCCTCAACAAAGTAGATTTAAAGGGAACATACCTCAACATCATAAAGGCCATATATGAAAAACCCACAGCTAACATCATACTCAAGGGTGAAAACCTGAAAGTTTTTCCTCGAAGATCAGAAACAAGATAAGGATGTCCACTCACTACTTTTATTCAACGTAGTACTAGAAGCCCTAGCCACAGCAAGCAGACAACAAAAAGAAATAAAAAGCATGCAAATTGGCCAGAAAGAAGCAAAACTTTCATTATTTGCAGATGACGTGATACTATAGATAGAAAAAAACCCTGAAGACTCCACCAAAAAACCACTAGAATGGATAAATTAATTCAGTAAGATCACAGGATACAAAATACACAGAAATTGGTTTCATTTCTATATACTAATAATAAAGTAGCAGAAAGAGAAATTAAGAAAGCAACCCATTTACAATTGCACCAAAAAGAATAAAATACCAAAGAATAAATTTAACCAAGAAGGGGAAAGATCTGTACTCCAAAAACTATAACACACTGATGAAAGAAACTGAAGAGGATACAAACAAAAGACATTCCACGCTCCTGGACTAGTAGAACTAATATTGCTAAAACATCCATACTACCCAAAGCAATCTATATATTCAATGTAATTCCTATCAAAATACCAATAGTATTTTTAACAGAACTAGAACAAAAAATTCTAAAATTTGAATGAAACCACAAAGACCCTGAATAGCCAAAGCAATCTTGAAAAAGAACAACAAAGCTGGAGGTATCACAACCCAGATCTCAAGATACACTACAAAACTGTAGTAATCAAAATAGTATGGTACTGGCACAAAAATAGACACATAGATCAATGGAACATAATAGAGAACCCAGAAATAAACCCACACATATATAATCAATTAATCTACAACAAAGGAGGCAAGAATATATAATGGGAAAAATCTCTTCAATAAATGGTGCTGGGAAACTGAACATCAACATTTAAAAGAATGAAACTGGACCACTTTCTTACACTGTACACAAAAATAAACACAAAATGGATTAAAGACTTAAATGTGAGACTTGACACCATAAAATTCCTAAGGGAAAACATAGGCAGTAACTTCTTGGGGTTTGTCCTCAGCAACGTATTTTTTTAAATTTTTATTTATTTTTATTTTTTTATTTTTTAAATTAGTTTCAGAGGTAGAATTTAGTGATTCATCAGTTGCATATAACACCCAGTGCTCATTACATCAAGTGACCTCCTTAATGTCCATCCCTTCCCCCAACCCACCCTTCCCCTTCAGCAACCCTCAGTTTCCTAGATTTCAGCATCTTATGGTTTGCCTCCCTCTCAATTTTCTTATTTTTCCTTCCCTTCCCCTATGTTCATCTGTTTTATTTCTTAAAGTCCACATAAGAGTGAATTCATATGGTATTTGTCTTTCTCTGACTGACTTATTTCACTTAGCATAATACCCTCTAGTTCCATCCACAACATCTCAGCAACATATTTATGCATATATCTCCTTAGGCAAGGGAAGCAAAAGCAAAAATAAACTATTGGGACTACACCAAAATAAAAAGCTTTTGCACAGCAAAGGAAACCACGAATAAAACAAAAAGGAAACCTACTGAATGGGAGAAGATATCTGCCAATGACATGTCCAGTGAGGGATTAATATCCAAAATATATAAAGAAGTTAAACAGTTCAATACCAAAATAAATAAACAATCCACTTAAAAAATGAGTAGAGGACCTGGGGCACCTGGGTGGCTCAGTCAGTTGAGCATCTATTAGTTTCAGCTCAGGTTATGATCTCAGGATCTTGAGATTGAGTTCCAAGTTGGGCTCAGTGCTCAGTGTGGAGTCTGCTTAAGATTTTTTCCCTCTCCCTTCCCCTCTGTTCCTCCTCCCCTCACTCATTCTCTCATAAATTAGATAGATAGATAGATAGATAGATAGATAGATAGATAGATAAATAAAGTCTTCTTTTTTTAAATGAGCACAGGAGGGCCCCTGGGTGGCTCAGTCGTTAAGCATCTGCCTTTGGCTCAGGTCATGATCCCAGGGTCCTGGGATCAAGCCCTGTGTCGGGCTCCCTGCTCTGCAGGAAGCCTGTTTCTCCCCTCTCCTGGCCCCCCTGCTTGTGTTCCCTCTTTCACTGTCTCTCTCTCTGTCAAATAAATAAAATCTTAAAAAGAAAAATGAGCATAAAATCTTAAAAAGAAAAATAGACATTTTTCTGAAAAAGACATACAGATCACCAACAGACACATGAAAAGGTGCTCAACATCACTAATCATCAGGGAAATGCAAATCAAAACCACAATGAGGTATCACCTCACACCTGTCAGAATGGCTAGAATCAAAATGACAACAAATAACAAGTGTTGACAAGGATGTGGAGAAAAGGAAACCCTCATGCACTGTTGCTGAGAATGTAAACTGCTGCAACCACTGTGGAAAACAGTATAAATATTCCACCAAAAATTAAAGACAGCATTACCATAAAATCCAGCAATTCCACTTCTGGATATATAACCGAAGAAAACAAAAAGACTAATTCAAAAAGATATAGGCACTCCTATGTTTATTGCAGCATTGTTTACAATAGCCAAGATAGGGAATTAACCCAAGGGACCATCAATAGATGAATGGATAAGGAGGATGTGGTATATATATATATATATATATATATATATATATATATATATATACACACAATGGAATATTACTCAGCCATACAAAAAAGAATGAGATCTTGCCATGTGTGACAACATGGATGGAACTAGAGGGTATTATACTAAATGAAATAAAGTCAGACACAGAAAGGTAAATACCATATGATTTCACATATATGTGGAATCCAAAATGCAAGACAAGCAAATAAAAAACAGACTATTAAATATAGATAACAAACTCAGTGGTTGCCAGAGGGGAGATGGATGAAATAAATAAAGGGGATTAAGAAGTACAAACGTCCAGTTATAAAACAAGTCATGGAGATGAAAAGAATAGCATAGAAAATACAGTCAATCATATTGTAGTAATGTTGTTTGGTGACTACACTTATGGTGAGCACTGCTTAATGTATAAAATTATTGAATCATTATACTGTACATCTGAAATGTAACACTGCATATTATACTTTAATAAAAAAATAGAAACATACAGTATGTACAGAAAGACAGAATTTAATCAGAGAATTGGAATTTGAAAAAATAATAAAATGGCTATTTTAGAAGGAAAAAAAATATGATTAATCCAAAATTAAGAATTCCGTAGATGGGTTTAAAAGCAAATTAGACACAGCGGAAGGCAGGATTAGGAAACAGATCAATAGATCTCCAAAATGAAAGAAGAATAAAAGATACATATAGGACACAATAAAAAGTAACCTAAATGAATACATTTCAGTGCTTATGAGTCTGCAGAATCACACAGAATTACTTATTGCCAGTAAATTATTTCCAGTTTTATATGATAAGATTAAATATCCATTCATCCTAACAACTATTTGATTACTATGTACATAGCAATATGCTGGGCCCTGAGTTACACAGATATTTAATGAGACAGAGTCCCTGCCTGTAAGACACCCATAGTCACAGATGACTAATGACTAAGCCATTCTTAAGAATAAGGAGGTCACTGGAATTTAGGCAAAATATTTGGAGTGGAGGTAAGAGGCTCCTCCGTTTGGGTAGAGGAAGTAGCCAAAAGTATGATAGTGACATAGGAAGAATATAAAATATAGGGGAAGTTAATTTCATGATATCTAGAGTACAGGATATATTAATGATAGTAAGAAAAAATGAGCAACATAGTTACACAGGAACTAGATAATTATTTGTCATGTGAAAAAAAGAATGTTTTTAAGAGAAAAGTGACAAATATCACAAAATCCATATGTTGCTCTGAAAGGTGCACAGTGTTTCACAAGTGTATTATGCCTTCCAAGTGCCTTAAACAAGTTTGAAAAATATTCAGTAAGATAGTCTAAACATGACATTCAAGATTCTTCATAATCTGATCCAATTATTCTTTTCCAGTCTCGTTTACTGAGTTCTCTAACATAAAGACACACCAATCAGTGTTTCAAATATACCCTAACTTTGACAGTCTAGGACTTGCACAAGGCATTTCTTCTGCCTAGATCCTCCCTTCCAATTCACTGTCTAGTAAAACTTTAATCATCAAAGGTTTAGTTCAACAAGCAATTTTCCCTAATGCCTTTCCAAATGTCTTGCTCCAGGAATACTCCCTCTTTAGTGTTCCCAGTGTATTCAGTCATTCATGAAATATTATTGAGTGTCCTGTGTGCCAGGCACTGTTCTAGGCACTTGGAATGCATCAGTAAACAAAAGAAAAAAGATCCCTGTTTTCTTGGAGCATTTTGTTGAAACCCTGAAGGAGGGGAGAGTATGGAAAAGTGAAAAGAGCACATGTACAATGAAAAAGCTCCCTAAGTGACTCTATTACACCCTCCTCCAACTGATCCAATCCAGGTTGAGAATTACAGCACTGGAAAGCATTACAACAAAATTATAATGAAAGCCTTATTATATTTAAAATATAATATTTATTTTTAAATATAATATTTAAATATTTAATTTTAAATATTTAAAATATAATAAGAGTAATACATAAGATACATTGTTATATTTTCTTATGTAAATTCTTACTTGTCTTTTCCTCTAATTGATTAACTTTATCTCTGGATTCCTCTAGCAGAAATATTAAATCTTTCATTTTATTTTCTTTCTCAGTATTTTGGAGCAATAGCAGTGATACCTAAAATGAAATATTTAAGTAATACATTAGAGATATGAAAAATTACATATGACACCTTAGCATTTACCACCACCTATGATTATTTTATGTACTTGTTTATATGCTTTTCAGCTGGTTATGCCAGGGCATTTAGTACATGCTTGCACAATGTTCATTCATTCAATAAATGTTTAAACTAATATGATCTACCCAATATTATAATGTTCATTTTAAGTTAGAACTTAGAAGATATATAATAAAATCTATTGTTTCGTTTATTCCATAAATATTATGGAGCACCTACTCTGTTCCAAAAACCATAATAAGCATTGAGTATACAGTGAGGAGGGAACTTAACTTAAAGAAACTTAAAGCCTAGGGAACTTTCCAGAACACAAGGTGAGAAGCGGAGAAGCGGCAGCTGCCTGAGCTGCGCCCAGCAACGCGCTCCTTCCCGCTCCCCCACACCGACCTCAACAAGGTCACCGGCTGTAGAAAATGATGAAAGAAACCACTTACTATGATGCTTTGGGGGTCAAACCCAATGCCACCCAAGAAGAACTGAAAAAGGCTTACAGGAAACTGGCCTTGAAGTACCACCCTGATAAGAATCCAAATGAAGGAGAGAAGTTTAAACAGATTTCTCAAGCTTATGCAGTGCTCTCTGATGCAAAGAAAAGGGAATTATATGACAGAGGAGGGGAACACCCAATTAAAGAAGGTGGAGCTGGTGGTAGAGTTGGCTCCCCCATAGACATCTTTGGTAAGTTTTTTGGAGGAGGAGGAAGGATACAGAGAGAAAGGAGAGGTAAAAATGTTGTACATCAGCTCTCAGTGATCTTAGAAGATTTATATAATGGTGCAAAAAGAAAACTAGCTCTGTAAAAGAATGTGATTTGCAACAAATACGAAAGCTGAGGTGGTAAGAAAAGAGTAGAATGCTGTCCCAACCGTGGAGGTACTGGAAAGAAAATAAGAATTCATCCCATAGGACCTGGAATGGTTCAGCAAATTCAATCTGTGTGCATGGAGTGCCAGGGCCATGGGGAACATATCAGCCCTCAAGATAGATGTGAAAGCTGCAATGGAAGGAAGATAGTTCAAGAGAAGACTCTAGAAGTTCATATCAACAAAGGTATGAAAGATGGCCAGAAGATAACATTCCATGGTGAAGGAGACCAAGAACCAGCACTGGAACAAGGAGATATTATCATTGTTTTAGGTCAGAAGGACCATGCTGCTTTTACTCAGCGAGAAGACCTTTTCACGTGTATGGACATATAGCTGGTTGAAGCACTGTGCGGCTTTCAAAAGCCAGTATCTATTTTTGACAACCGAACCATCATCATCACCTCTCATCCAGGTCAGATTGTCAAGCATGGAGATATCAAGTGTGTGCTAAATGAAGGCTTGCCAATTTATCGTAGACCATATGAGAAGTGTCGTCTAATCATTAAATCTAAGGTAAGCTTTCCTGAGAATGGCTTTCTCTCTCCTCATAAACTCTCTTTGCTGGATAAACTCCTACCTGAGAGGAAGGAAGTAGAAGAGACTGATGAAATGGACCAAGGAGAACTGGTGGACTTTGATCCAAATCAGGAAAGACGGTACCATCACAATGGGGATGCATATGAGGATGATGAACATCATCACAGGGGTGGTGTTCACTGTCACACCTCTTAATGGGGCCAGTGAATAACACTGCTGGCATTTTATACAGTAATGAATGAGTGAAGGACTATAATCATAGCTCACTACTTGCTATTGTTTTTGTTTTAATATTCAACTACAGTAGTGTTTTAAAAGTTAAATGAAGAATAAACTCAAATATAAAAGCTCTGACTTTGCCCTGTGTATGATGACTTCAGTGTGCAAGGTAAGTTTAATACTTATAAAAACTACTTTTAAAAAAATTTTCACTAGCGTTAGACCATACATTGTAACAGATTTCAGCTCTATGTATACGAAACAGCTCAAACTGAAATGTTAGGTGTGTATATTGACTTCAGTGTATGACCCTTAATTGTTAAGCTATCAAGTTAAAATCTGTATTTAACTGGCAATCAGACAAAGAACTTAATTTGTAGAGAAGTGTTGGTCTGTAGTTAAGTGGGATTCATCGTGCTGCCTCTGCATTTATTCTATTGTCTCAACTGTTACTTGAAGATGGCTTGCACTTATAGAACCGCATTCCCTTCTGCTGTGCCATCTTTTTTTTTAAATACATATATCAGTCCTGGTTACATTTTTTTCCTTCTCTTTGGACCATGAAAAGCTTCAGAGTAGTGACTTCAGGAGCAGGATAACTTAGAGTGAAGAGACATTTATGTGGAGAAGTTAATTTGCATGAATGAGATAGGAAGGTGTTTTTTAAGGTATGTTACAGGCTTATTTTTAACCATTTAACTTATTCTCTGAAGTAACTGTAATTTAATGTTGTAGTATAGCAAATTATGATGAATAGCTTTAATTTTATGTTTAAAAGTGATGTTCACAAGCTTAAATCTGGATATCAGAATTAAGCAATTCTTGAAATGTATGAATGTCTCAATATACTGACTACAAAGCATTTAAAAAAAAAAAAACAAACCCTCAGAGCCTAGACCAGGAGATAACAACTATACTTGAATATTATTAGTAATAGGACAAAAATATTATATGAATCAGGAAAAACTCCGCCTTCGGGGATGTAATCAAAAATTAATCCTCAGAGTACTGAATTGAATCTTGATACACAAGTAGAAATTAATCAGGCAAATACAGAAAAATGAACATTCTAACTCATACAAGAACACAAAGGATCAAGAGATCATGCTGCATTCAGAGAACTGAAAATACTCAGATGACTAGAATATAGAGCCCATGTGAAGAAAAAGGTAAAAGATAAACTTAAAAAGACAAGCTGAAGACTTGCAGATTCAAGATGGCAGAAAAACCTCACTGCCCTATTTTCATCTGCCCATGCACCCAGAACTCCAACAAGCTTTTTATTTTTAGCACTTCCCTCTACTTTTGTGTTTTTTATAATACGTGCAATTTTAACTTTTAAAAAGGCCTTCTTCTGGGGCGCCTGGGTGGCTCAGTCGTTAAGCGTCTGCCTTCGGCTCAGGTCATGATCCCGAGGTCCTGGGACTGAGCCCCGCATCGGGCTCCCTGCTCAGCAGGAAGCCTGCTTCTCCCTCTCCCACTCCCCCTGCTCGTGTTCCCTCTCTCGCTGTGTCTCTCTCTGTCAAATAAATAAATAAATCTTTAAAAAAAAAATAAAAAATAAAAAATAAAAAGGCCTTCTTCTTTCAGAAATCTAGTTTAAAAGTTCAGCTAAGGGGCGCCTGGGTGGCTCAGTCGTTAAGCGTATGCCTTCGGCTCAGGTCATGATCCCAGAGTCCTGGGATCGAGCCCCACATCGGGCTGCCTGCTCAGTGGGAAGCCTGCTTCTCCTTCTCCCACTCCCCCTGCTTGTGTTCCCTCTCTCGCTGTGTCTCTCTCTGTCAAATAAATAAATAAAATCTTTAAAAAAAAAAAAAAAAAGTTCAGCTAAAATATAGAAAACTGTTAACTCTTTCAAAAGATCCAAGCATAACATATAAATTTAACCAGAACCGAAAGAAAACTCTAAGTATCTTCTCTGTACTTTCAATTAACTTTTCACCCTTGTTATCTATCATTACAAAGTATCTTGTGGCAAATCAAAGAAGAAAAACTCTGAAAAAAAATGGGAAATAGAAGAGGATTCCTTTCTATAAATCCTTTTCCATTTGGGAAGCATAGACTTGAAACTGATAAAGTTGCCATAGTAATAACCTGAAATTGACATTCTTGTGAATATCAAAGAACACAGATTCATTGTTTTCAAGTTTTCCACTATATGACATTAATAGAAAGGAGCAAAAGAATATTTTAGTTCCCCATCCTTGGTGTCATGAATAGTAAGTGCATTTCAAAATAAACTGCAAAATGTGCATTCAGTGGTCAATGATCATCATCTTTACATTTTATAAGGTTTTTATCTGAACAAAAGTTCTTAAAAAATATTTTTGCAACAATGTCCTATTACCCACTAATATAAATACTGTAGATAATTCATTGATTTTTTTTTTAATTTTTTTATTGTTATGTTAATCCCCATACATTACATCATTAGTTTTAGATATAGTGTTCCATGATTCATTGTTTGTGCATAACACCCAGTGCTCCATGCAGAACGTACCCTCCTCAATACCCATCACCAGGCTAACCCATCCTCCCACCCCCCTCCCCTCTAGAACCCTCAGTTTGTTTTTCAGAGTCCATTGTCTCTCATGATTCTTCTCCCCCTCCGATTTCCCCCCCTTCATTCTTCCCCTCCTGCTACATTCTTCTTCTTCTTTTTTTCTTTCTTAACATATATTGCATTATTTGTTTCAGAGGTACAGATCTGAGATTCAACAGTCTTGCACAATTGATTTTTTTTTTTTTAAAAAAAGGGCTGGCATTCAGTGCATGCATGTTTGAAGCAATGGAAATTAATTCTGCTGGCAAAAGGCTAAATATTTGAATATGTAGAATATTAAAATTGTCTTATAGAAATTTATCATGCAGTCAGCAGATAATTTCTTTTGAAATTTTAAGTATTTTATGAATTAGCAAATACAAAAAATACAGAGTTGATTTTTTAAAAATACCTGCTTTTCCTTGTCATTTACTTCCTTCTTATATTCCTCTTCAAGGTGTTGGATTTTTTCATAATCTTCCTTTACTTTAAAAATAAAGCAGATATACTTTAATATCTTAGCATAATTATATAACAACAAAATTTAAAGCTTCTTATATTTTATTACAGCTGCTTATTTATCTAGATACTAAACTTCAAAGGTTTCTAACAAGCTTAGCTGCTATTTTCTTGCTACTTTCTGTTTAGTAAAACAGTGAATTTAAAAAATATCAAAGTATAACAATAAAATTGTATTATTTTTACAATAGTACATATGTAAGAGTTTATTCTTTATAACACACTAATCTAAAATAACAGATTTTAAATATATATAAAGTTGACCCTTGAACATTAGAGGTGCTGACCCCTACATAGTTGAAAATTCATGTATAACTTTTGACTCCCCCAAAACTAAACTAATATCCTACTGTTAATCAGAAGCCTTACCTGTAACATAAAGTTGTTTAACATGTATTTTGAATGCTATATGTATTATAAGCTGTATTCTTATAATAAAGTAAGTTAGAAAAAAAAAAGCATTAAGAAAACCATAAAGAAGGGAAGGATGGGGTGGCTGGGTGATAGACATTGGGGAGGGTATGTGCTATGGTGAGCGCTGTGAATTGTGCAAGACTGTTGAATCACAGATCTGTACCTCTGAAACAAATAATGCAATATATGTTAAGAAAAAAAAAAAAGAAGATAGCAGGAGGGGAAGAATGAAGGGGGGGAAATTGGAGGGGGAGACAAACCATGAGAGACGATAACTCTGAAAAACAAACTGAGTGTTCTAGAGGGGAGAGGGGTGGGAGGATGGGTTAGCCTGGTGATGGGTATTAAAGAGGGCACGTTCTGCATGGAGCACTGGGTGTTATACACAAACAATGAATCATGGAACACTACATCAAAAACTAATGATGTAATGTGTGGTGATTAACATAACAATAAAAAATTAAAAAAAAAAGAAAACCATAAAGAAAATACATTTATAGTATTGTGCTGTATTTATTGAAAAAAATCTAAATATAAGTGGACCTGCCAAACCCATGTCATTCATGGGTCAACTTATTATTTTAACATGAAAACTTACCAAAAAATGTAAAAATAAGACCAAATCACACTTCTAAAAAATTAAGTACAAATCATAGTAAGTTTGATTTCAGGGAAAATGTAGCTTTGAAGCCAAAGGGTATTTTTAACATGTATCAATTCCCTGCCACATTCCACAAGATTTTAAGGGGCTTACAAAACCAAAAAGA
Organism: Phoca vitulina; assembly: GCF_004348235.1. Classification (NCBI taxonomy): domain Eukaryota; kingdom Metazoa; phylum Chordata; class Mammalia; order Carnivora; family Phocidae; genus Phoca; species Phoca vitulina. The sequence goes on from NW_022589705.1 coordinate 6,164,357, forward strand.
ATACAAAATTTAAAAGAGTTGGGGCATCAAACTGAAGCTGTGAAAACATTAAAAGAATCTAATAAAAATATAAACATCAGTAGAGTAATATGAAAATTAAATAGGATCCATACATTTAAAATGCATTTCCAATCTGGAATTCTCAGCTTGCACACGAAGTTCCTCAAAAGCTATTATCATTTTCTGAAACATAAAGTTCAACTTTTAAGAATCATACTTACATATTTTAAATAGGTTCTTCCAACTATGAAAATATTAATAAATTTGTCTCATGATTAGATTTAAAACCACTCAACTTTGAATAATGAAATCCCTATAACTTGTAATAATTAAATAATTTACCAAAAACCCATTAAAGTGCCTATTATATTGGCTTCCCAGATGCTTAAAGGCACAGGAGACATGTTATATAATACCAAACAGCAAAATGATTGTTGGCACTCTAGTCATTTACTTAATAACTCATATCAAAATCTATAATTTTATTTTTTTGCTTACTTATTTAATTTCTGTCTTCCCCCACTAAAGTATAACCTCTCTGAGATCCTTCCCCAGTAGAGTCTAAATTACACTTCCATCATCTGGCAGCATGAGTTCATTCAGTATTCAACAATTCTTGATTTGCAAAATTGTATTAATTCACTTATTTGTTCAATAAATAGTTACTGCTTATCTATTATGTGCCAACCACTGTTTTAGGCACTTGAGATATAAGACAAAGTGTTTACCCTACTAGAACTAACTTACATTCCAGTGTAAGGAAGAATACTTACACATACACATGTGTATCAAATAAATGTCATATAGTTTTAAGTGCTCTTCAGAAAAGTTAAATGAGGTGAGGAGATAGAAAATAATTGAATAGAAAGGTATTTTAGATAAAGTAGTAAGGGGGATTAAAAAAAGGAGAATGAAGCTTATGAATTTGCATAAAATCTTGGACACAAAAGTGCTAGACAGAACAAAGTCAAAGAACCAAGATCAGAAAGAGCTTAGCAAGTTTCAGAAACATAAAAAAGAACAACTACAGCAGAGAAGCAAAGTGGTAAACAAAAGGGATGGAATAAGAAAGGTAAGCAGGAACCAGACACAGATTAAGAGTATTTTGTATGTTTTTTCAAATTAATGGGTATATGTTATAATATGCTAGTCTCTGACACAGAGTTAATATTTGATAAATTAAATGGTGTCACTAACATGTAAATTCAAAAGCTACTAAATAACAAAACAACACTCCTAGTATAGAACCTTAAGAATCTTATTGGATATAATCATATGTCAACAAATAAATAATAATCCCTTTATCAAGAAGAGCTATCACTCTACTTTGCTTAGATATGCCGCTGTTATACACAACTGATGGATTGTTGAACACTACATCTGAAACTAATCATGTACTATTTGTTGGCTAATTGAATTTAAATTAAAAAAAAAAAATGCCTCTGTTTAAAATATTTAACTTTTTACTAACACTTACCTCAATGTTATTATTCAGATCCACATATACTTGCCTAGTTTCTTCTCGTTCATATTCATCTATTATTAATATAAAATATTTCAGTATTAAATTTTAAAATGATTATAATGCCAACAAGATAATACTCAAAATGCCTCAGGAAAACATTAGAATATTTAAAATTCTGTGTTAGTGAAGTGTTATTAGTATATCCTGAGTCTCTAAAAGCAGCATCAAAAGTATAGAATTGTTGAATTACTGTGCTGTACATCTGAAACTCATGTAACATTATATGTCAACTATACTTCAACAATAAATTTTTAAAATAAGCTACTTCATAGTAGTTTCATGGTAAGACACACTGAGACATGATTGTACTTCAACCTCAAAAGCTCTTATTTATAGGATTACTATCCATGAATTTATTCAAACTTTGTAAAATATATTTACAGTTTTAGCCTTTACAATGAGTAGAGATTTAACAATTATTCTATCAAGTATTTTTTCCTTTGTATATTTACAATTCATAGGGTACACATGTAAAGCAAAGCCCACTCTTCTGATCTCTTGCTCTACCTCTGAGGAAGCAGAAAGGAAGATAAACCTCAAGACACAAAGAACAAGGTTAAGAATAGGTGTGGCCCAGAGAGAAATCCCCTATAAATCCTCTACAATTTTTTTTTTTCTGGTTTTTAACCTGAGCAACGATCCCCTCTATTCTATACTAGAATTAAGGTATAAGACAATAATAGACAATGTGGTTGTTCCTGTATCATTCCTCCAAATGAGGCCAGCATCACATAATGCACATTAAATTTACTTTTTTTTTTTTTTTTTAAGTAGGCTCGGCACCCAATGCAGAGTTCAAGAAATGAAGCCCTGAGCTGAAATCAAGAGTTGGATGCTTCACTGACTGAGCCACCCAGGCACCCCAAAGCACATTAAATTTTTTTTTAATTTTATTTTATATGTTAATCACCATATATTACATCATTAGTTTTTGACATAGTGTCCCATGATTCATTGTTTGCGTATAACACCCAGTGCTCCATTCAATACATGCCCTCTTAAATACCCATCACCAGGCTAACCCATCCCCCCACACCCCTCCCCTCTAGAACCCTCAGTTTGTTTCTTAGAGTCCATAGTCTCTCATGGTTCATCTCCCCCTCCGATTTCCCCCC